>NC_136269.1:13426107-13628607 GCF_964187855.1 Myxine glutinosa | reverse complement strand
CGCGAAGGTTGAGGGGCGGGGCCTATATAACCCGCAGCTGGGGCGTTCCAAAAAGGCAGATGAGCTTTTACGGGATGAGCTACGACAAGAGCGGAGTGTGTGGTTTTTTTGGTCAGAGCTGGGTTGGTCGTCAGTGGTGGTCAGTGTTTGCGTAGAGTGGAGGGGTGGCGTTGAGTTGTCGGTGGTGAGGAAGAGTTGGACTAAGCAAGAGAGAAAGAGTCCTGGAGTTAGTGAGAGAGGGAGAGAGAACCCGTCACGCCAGACCCCCCACCAGCAGCGTTGGCTTGGCTCCACCAAGCAGCTCCGACCCGCTACCCCGCGCACACGACAGGATCGGTGGCATCGGCGGCCGTCGAGGTCCAGCCCGACGTCCCGTGCGGGATAAAACTCCAGCCAGCTCCGTGCCTTCCTCCAGCCACCCACCTCCTGTCATTCCTGTCTGCAATTTCCATCCATTTGCGTACGTGAGTTTGTTTTGTTCGTGCTGTCCTGGGTAGTAACAATAAGTCTGTATAAGCTAAAGATTTCACTGTGTCACCTGCGTCTCATGTCCCTGTAAGTGTAAATAAACGTGACTGCTTTCTTCTTGCTTATATGTGTAAATAATAAACCCAGTTACTCTTCTGTACGTCTTCTTCCTCTTTGCATTCGGTCGCTTTAGAGTTTTCCCGATTGAGCAGCTGCGGCGCGATACGGCCAAAGTTTGGGGGTAAATTGGGTTAGTTGGGGAATAACTGTTCGGTCGCGGAGCCTCCGCTCGGCAAACATACCATCTTTAACTGCATACCGTAACAATTGGTGTCGGGGAGTGAGATACGAGGCCCGAAGCACGCTTTACGCGCTCAAAATTACAAGCAGCTGGAAATTGGTTTGTTTTAAAGGAAAACCCGAATTTTGAAATTGCGCCATGGCTGGTCAAGGCGACGGGATGCCGGTGGGAGAGATAGAGATAGAGATAGACGGGGTGGAATCGACCCAGGACCTCGGGGAAATGTATATGGAGGATGTGGTTGAGGGGGTATCAGACGCACAAAATGGCGCGCTCGCGCACGTGGTTGAAGGGTCCCAAAATAGCGGCGCCGCGGTGGGCGAGCCCGCGGTGGCGGCTGGGGACGCTGGGCAAACCGGGTTTGACCTCAGATTATTCTTGACCCAACTGATGGCAAAAATGGATGCTCAGGGTGAGCGAATGGATTCTCAGAGTGAGCAAATGGGGGCAATGAGGGGCGAAATGGGGGCAAAATGGGCGAAATGGGGGGCAAAATGGGCGAAATGGGGGGCAAAATTGGAGAAATGGGGGAACGGCTAGAAGCTAAATTTGAGGGGTTAGACAACGGGATAAAAGAGGTAAAGAATGGGTTAACGGGGGTGGAAAATAGAATGGCTGCCCAGGAGAATCAGTTAGAGGGGGTGAAAAATGGGTTAATGGGGTTAGAAAATAGGATGGAAGACAAATTGTGGGAAATAGGGGAGCAATCCGCCCGGGAAATCGAACAGATGGGGAACCAGATGGAGGAGATGAAAGAGGAGATACAACGAGGTGTAAGTGAGGAGGTCTCGGGGGTACGCGAGGAGGTAAAGCGAGGTGAAAAGCATATAAAGAAAGAGGTGAGGAATAATACGGCTAGGTTACAGGGGGGAATATAAGATCTGACGGAGGAGGTGGAACAGCTGACGGAGGGACAAAAAGAACTAACGGAGCAGGTACAAAAGAACACTGCGGTACTAGGAGGGTTAAAAGCAACACAAAGAGACATCAAGGACGACTTAATAGCGACACAGAGGCAATGTCAGATGGTACGTGAGGGACTGACAATGAGGTTGGAAGAGGTGACAGAGGTAATGGAGACGAAGGACCGGCAGGTGAGGACGCACATAGAAACGGTCAAGGTAGCCTTAGAGGACGAACTTGAGGAGACGCACCGGGAAATAAAAGAGGTGAAGCAAAAATTAGAGGAAGTGGCAGACGAGGTGAGTGAAATTAAGAAGAGACGGACAGAAACTAAGAGAGAAATACAGGAGGAGGTGATGGAATATGTACTAGGTCGGTGCTCAACTCATAATTATGTGCTCACTAACCAAATAAAGAGTTTGCAGGTGGCGAAAGAGGTGCGGAGACGAGGTGCCAAGGTGAGTGGCGATATACGAGGAAATGTACATGATGTGAGGGGAGCTCCAGTCGGCTTGGGGATTGATTTGGATCCGAGTGTTCGTGAGAGGCCGTTGGTGAAGTGTGCGACAGGTCTGGTGTGCGAAAGAGGAGGTGTGCGAGAATGTCCGACTCTGGGGTGTGTGAGGAAAAAGTGCGCGCCGAGGAGTGAGTGTGCTGTCGAGAGTGAGTCGGTCGTAGCGCGTGTTCGAGGGAGCACATGGAAGCGCGTAGTGAGAAGTGTTACAGAGGATGTAACGGAAGCATGCACGCCTGTGGTGAGTGTTACGGAGGAAGTAACGAAAGAGTGTGCGCAAGAGGATGCGCGAGAAAGGTGTGTAACGGACGGGTGCATGGGGAAAGAGTGCGCTGTCAAAAGTAAGGAAGAATGCACGCCTGTGGTGAGTGTTACAGAGGATGTAACGGGAGAGTGTGCGCGAGAGGCGTGGTTTGTAACAGGGAGTGCGTTGGTGGAATGTACGGACGGCGTTGGAACGCCGGATTTGGTGAGGATGAAAGGGGTAGCTTATGCGTGTGAGCATGCAGGTGAAGCATCGACGGTAACCGGGTTAGCGGTTAGGGCGACGGATAGCCGATGCGAACACTCGGGGCGCGGTGTGCTTTGTTGGATGCGAGGCCCGGCGCGGATCGAAGCTGCGTCGTTTCTCTTCGAAGCGTCGTTGCCGATTCGGGCTTGGCCCCGCCCCGCACGGTCGAGTCCGGGCCTTGGCGGACGAGGCGACCGGTCCGGTTCAAGGGCGAATGGGAGGAAGCGGAACGGTGCCCCCTCGCGGGGACGGGGTTCCGACCGGGGGAGATTGAGCCATCGGGCCCGGGATCGCAAGGTGCCGCGCCGAGATGGTGCGTGGAATCTCGGCCCGACCAAACCACCTCCCTTGAACCGAAAGCCGGACGGATTCAACCTGCAGGCGACCAAACCACCCGAATTCATTGCTCGGCTTTACGAAGCCGAGTTTAATGACGTCATGACGCACTGAGGCTAGGATATAGCGGACTGTGATGATGGTGATAGTGATAGTGTTTTGATACGAAATTTATAATAGTGAGTAGAATTGGCAGTAATTGGCAAAATTTTTGATTGGCTGAAATTTGGTGAGCAAAATTGGTAGTGGAACGCCCCCGATGTGGTCGGATGGCAACTCTGTCATCCCTCACAGAGGGGGGCAAAGGAGTACTAGTCTTATGGGGTTAATGGCAGTGTAAGCTCGCCGAGGGAGGGTTTGGATAATGTGTAGGGCCCTAGAGATTGACATTAGGTAACGTTAAGGTTAGTTAGTGACAAGGACACCTGTAGTGGGGACGCAGGTAGTTTAGTGTGGATGATAATGACGTGGTATGTACTTAGTTTAAAGGGAAGACGGGGAGCACTAAGTTAGCAGGGCAATAGGTAGTTGAGATGATGCCGTGTGAGTGTTGGAGGTGTATTCAAGTGGATTGAACAGGTGTGATTGAACAGGTGTGATTGCACAGGTGTGCAACTGAACAGGTGTATGGAGCAGTGTTTGAGTGAGTAATGGTGATGTGTGTTGTGTTGACCAACTGGTCCAGGAAGAGGAGGAGGGTGCAGGTGGCATCAGGTGTGATTGCACAGGTGTGCAACAACAGGTGAATGGAGAATGGTTGTGTGGAATACATGGAAGTGGAGTATATGGAGTATTTGAATGGATGGTCATGGAGTGAGTATGGTGGAAACAATGGAGTGGAGTGGATGGTGCGAAGGTGTGAATGGGGGAAGAGTGGAACCCCCATCACGAATACCCGGGGCGGGTAGTGTAAGTGTTAGGTAGAGGGTACAGGTAAATTGTGGTTGGATATTGGCATCTGTGGTGCGGGTGGAAGAATGGTGATTGGATGGGTGCATTAGTGTTGTGGAAATGGCTGGGCGTGTAGCCTGTTAGTGTGTGTAGTTGGTTTGGGCACTCCACCACTGTGAGGATGTCGGCCAGGTGAGGCCGCAGGTGGGCTCTGGGAGCCGGTAGAGTTGTTGTGGATGGGGCCCGATGATCCCGAGGACGGACCCGGGTAGCCCAGTGCCAGAGGGCACCAGGGGGTGACAGAGCCAGGAGGGGCCTTCCCCAATTAGATAGGTTAGGGTGAGGAGCTAGGTAAGCTCGGGTGGCAACTGCAGTGGTGGAGGTGTGCAGGTGGGTAGACCTGCTGGGAGAGCTACACGTCTCAGCCCAGAAATTGTGCAAGGGCACCGGGAGTTGAATCGGGGGAGTGAGACCCCAAATTGAGAAGCACCACAGTTTGGTCAATGGGAATTGGTTTTTAGAACCCACAGTGTAAGATGGCCAATGGATTGGCAGGGAAAGACCCCGGGTAGTGTAACGTGTGTTAATGTCATTTAGAGAATAGTTAGGATGAAGAAGTCTCCTCGCACCATCTGCATCCACTCACCTGAGGTGACAGGTACTCCACACCATGCCATGTTTAATTATTTTTGATGCAAATGTTTTGGAATGTGAGACGCATCATGACGTGGGTGTGACATTGTGCTTTGTGTTCCATCTCTTCCTCCTTATGAGGATTGATGATGAATTGGGTGATGGCAAATTTTGAAGTGGAGGGATTGTGGAGACGAATTTGGTATAGGGGAAATATGGGGAAGACGTGACGGTAGCGACGGATTGGTAATGTGTAGATTTTGTACATATGGGGTAAGGGCAAGGGTAGTGTATCTGACAGGGGGGTGACGTACGGTAGGGACGAGCTTTCTCACTTCGCCCTCCATACGCATTTCGCCTTGCATTGCCTTATTGATGTGTACCCTTGTGACCTTACCCCTCGCTCATTTGTCTTTCCCCTTTTGTCTCCCACATGACCTGTGCGCCATTGGGCGCCGAGGGGAGCGTGCGTGAGGCCTCCATTGTGCGCCCGGAATTCCCAGAACCAGCTGTCTGCATCGATGCACCACATTATGGACCACATGTCGGTGGCCGAGCACCACTTATGGACCCCATGGGTTGGGGCATGGCCCCTCTGCTGGAACCGGCCATGAGGGCCCGAAATCTTGCTGGCGGACCTTGGCCACAGGGCACCGATTCCCCACAGGTGAACCACACGTAGTCGGCCCTGTGGGCCATAAATAAAATAAATAAAATGGACACGTTTGGGCAAGCTTCAGTTCAAATAGGCCGCCAGTAAGAAAATGAAAGAAAGACAACAACTGGAAGAAATAGTAATAGCCAGCAGAGGGAGCCGAAGAGCAAGAGATCACCTGCAGGGTTAGGGGTTGTTTGGTTATTTTTATTATTGAACATTGATGAACAGTGATGACTGCACCGATTGGTGCTTGGGGGTGTATTGGTGCGTTTTTGGGTGCTTTCATGGTGCGTCGATGCAGAGCAGACTGTCTCCCCCCAGAAAGAACAATTACAGGTCCTGGGTTAGTCTTGTAAATAAAAGTAGTGTCAATTGTAAATAATGCTCCCCACCGTCAGTGTGTAGTTTGAAGACCATTCCGCAATTCGGTTAACTGTGGGCGTAAGTCTGTTAGGCAGGGTGCAATGGAGCAGCGGGACACATTTATTTATGTTTTAAAACTGTCGCACTCAGGGTCAGGTTAAAAGTAGAGGGAACTACACCTACGTGTCACACTAAATAAAAAGTTGTAGGCCCGGGACGTGCCTAAGAGGAGGAGGGTGCAGTGTTGCGGATATGAGGATTGCATTTTTTTGATTGTGTTGTATTATATTGGAGATGATGATGAACATTGTTGGATATGGCCCCTCCTGCCTCCAGAGTTGTATAAAGGTAAAAATGGCGTCTCGGTAATTAGTCCAAAAGCATACACGTCAGCTAATCATAGAATACCCTTGTTCAGTAGCTTATATCTTATTATGTGTCTTAGAGTAAGGCTGTGTCTCCCATTAACTTAAATACTCCATTGCACCAAGTGAAAAAGATAGATTCCCTTCATTCCCATTCCCAAAAACCTCCATTTCCCCTTTCGTCAATTGCCATTCACATTGCCAACCAACAATTGCCGCCATTGGCCACGAGGCAGGGTTGGGGAAGAAAGGCGGGTCCCCACCTCGTCATAGAGGGGAGGAGTGAGTCAGCCCCACTCAACCAACCACGAACAAGGGGTTGGACTTGGAGAGGGTGTGGAGAGAAACATCAAGGAGGTTCGCGAAGGTTGAGGGGCGGGGCCCATATAACCCGCAGCTGGGGCGTTCCAAAAAGGCAGATGAGCTTTTACGGGATGAGCTACGACAAGAGCGGAGTGTGTGGTTTTTTTGGTCAGAGCTGGGTTGGTCGTCAGTGGTGGTCAGTGTTTGCGTAGAGTGGAGGGGTGGCGTTGAGTTGTCGGTGGTGAGGAAGAGTTGGACTAAGCAAGAGAGAAAGAGTCCTGGAGTTAGTGAGAGAGGGAGAGAGAACCCATCACGCCAGACCCCCCCACCAGCAGCGTTGGCTTGGCTCCACCAAGCAGCTCCGACCCGCTACCCCGCGCACACGACAGGATCGGTGGCATCGGCGGCCGTCGAGGTCCAGCCCGACGTCCCGTGCGGGATCAAACTTCAGCCAGCTCCGTGCCTTCCTCCAGCCACCCACCTCCTGTCATTCCTGCCTGCAATTTCCATCCATTTGCGTACGTGAGTTTGTTCTGTTCATGCTGTCCTGGGTAGTAACAATAAGTCTGTATAAGCTAAAGATTTCACTGTGTCACCTGCGTCTCATGTCCCTATAAATAAACGTGACTGCTTTCTTCTTGCTTATATGTGTAAATAATAAACCCAGTTACTCTTCTGTACGTCTTCTTCCTCTTTGCATTCGGTCGCTTTAGAGTTTTCCCGATTGAATAGCGGTGGTGCGATCCGGCCAAAGTTTGGGGTAAATCGGGTTTTAGTTAGGGGAATAACTGTTCGGTCGCAGAGCCTCCGCTCGGCAAATATACCATCTTTAACCGCGTACCGTAACTTTCGCGAAGGTTGAGGTTCGCGAAGGAGTTCGCGAAGGAGTTCGCGAACAAGGGGTTGGACCTGGAGAGGGTGTGGAGAGAAACATCAAGGAGGTTCGCGAAGGTTGAGGGGCGGGGCCTATATAACCCGCAGCTGGGGCGTTCCAAAAAGGCAGATGAGCTTTTACGGGATGAGCTACGACAAGAGCGGAGTGTGTGGTTTTTTTGGTCAGAGCTGGGTTGGTCGTCAGTGGTGGTCAGTGTTTGCGTAGAGTGGAGGGGTGGCGTTGAGTTGTCGGTGGTGAGGAAGAGTTGGACTAAGCAAGTTAGAAAGAGTCCTGGAGTTAGTGAGAGAGGGAGAGAGAACCCGTCACACCAGACCCCCCACCAGCAGCGTTGGCTTGGCTCCACCAAGCAGCTCTGACCCGCTACCCGCGCACACGACAGGATCGGTGGCATCGGCGGCCGTCGAGGTCCAGCCCGACGTCCCGTGCGGGATCAAACTCCAGCCAGCTCCGTGCCTTCCTCCAGCCACCCACCTCCTGTCATTCCTGCCTGCAATTTCCATCCATTTGCGTACGTGAGTTTGTTTTGTTCGTGCTGTCCTGGGTAGTAACAATAAGTCTGTATAAGCTAAAGATTTAACTGTGTCACCTGCGTCTCATGTCCCTGTAAGTGTAAATAAACGTGACTGCTTTCTTCTTGCTTATATGTGTAAATAATAAACCCAGTTACTCTTCTGTACGTCTTCTTCCTCTTTGCATTCGGTCGCTTTAGAGTTTTCCCGATTGAGCAGCTGCGGCGCGATACGGCCAAAGTTTGGGGGTAAATCGGGTTAGTTGGGGAATAACTGTTCGGTCGCGGAGCCTCCGCTCGGCAAACATACCATCTTTAACCGCATACCGTAACAATATATATATGTATATATTGTTGCGGATATGGGATTTACATCCATCCATATCCGCTTGTAAATATTCCCCTATTTCCTCATCCTTCCCAACTATCCCCAATCCCCCATTCCCTAGTCCCATTTTCTGTAAACAACACTCTGTCGACCCGACCTCCCCCTATTTCCCCCATTAAATGTCGCATCCAGGTCCACCGCATCTCACGTAGACAACTATAGGACATCTTGCTAGTTATTCTTAGTCTATGTCAGTTAAGGACTCGTTTCCATTAATTCTGACTCTTCGTTGCACCAGAATGTGATTGTATGGCACCGTTAGGAAGTTTAGGACCTCCCAATACCTCCCCGCAGCTCTTCCTCATGGTACAACAACAACAACAACAACAGCGGCGGCGGCGCGGGGAGTGTGCGTCCTCACTCCGGCTTGGTTGGCAGGGGGTGTTGAAAGGGAACCAAGCCTTTCCAACGAGCCGCCATTGAACATGTGCTCGACGGGGTTACCACGTAGGGGCTCGCTGTCAGCTCCTCGTCAAGGGCGGAGCCCGGTAACCCCCCGCACCCAATAGAAGCGGCGGACCGATTCCGTCTGGGGCGGAGCCAACGAGCCGAGGGCGTGTCACTCCCCGCTGAGCATGCGCAGGAAGAGGGAGGTGACGTCAGATGCGCCCTCAGCTTGGAAAGAGAGACGCCACCTCCGAGCGCTGTGAGGCCTCCCTGGATCTATTGGACCGTGTTTGATCCTGTCCCCGAGCCAAGGTGCACCTTGTGCTATCGACTGCCTGTCCTTCCCTGCCATCAATCACTGTGTAAGTCAGTCTTGATCCGTTTGTCTGTGGTCTGTCTGGGATAGATAAGATTGTGTCTAAGTGCCTATCTCTTCTGTGCTTTACCTCATACCTTGTAATCTACCCCTTTTCTCCACCACCAATTATATCCTCCTCCGGAGGTCTTGAGAACTGTACCCCTTGTGTCGTTTCATTTATCCCAGCCGTTGTGTCCTTTCCTTCATTGATTTAGCGTAGCGCGACTTGGTCAACGTCGGGTGTAATCGGGTAATCGGGTAAACTGTGCGAACACGGCGGCCATTCCGCTCGGCCCATCATAACATCTTAAGCCGTGTCCGTAACAATATATATATATATATATATATATATATATATATATATATATATATATATATATATATATACACACAAAACTCGAGATTTATTAATTTTTCTGTACAGCAAGTAGGATGTGACATTCACTTGTCATGAACAACATGTCAAACCCTGTGCTTAACATTGACTTTGTTCTGCACATAGTTTGACAATGGAAAGTAAAATAAAAACAACAGTAATTTCGTGAATTATATTTTTAATACAATGGAGGAGATAAACGACAAAGTGAAGCATGTATACAGATTACCGAAGGGTCATGTATGACAAACTTGCCTCATTTGATGGATGTCCCTTTTGATTGATAATGACAGATCTACCTGGTTCATGATACCGTGAGACGGATGGTCAAACCATGCGAGACCAGAGGTCATCACAGCCAGCATGGAAACGTCCTAGGTGGGTCCCAAGTGGGCGATGATTCCATGTTGGACTTTTCAGAGGATTGCAGGGCCAGGTGAAGATGCTTTGAGGTATTGCTTGCATTGCCTCTTGCGTCATTGATGACTCAACACCAATGGCATGTTGTCCCGTGAATTCAACAATGAATGCGCAACTTTCTCCAAAATCGTGGACAAATGCAATTGGACAAACATCTTGTCAAATCTTTGAACAAACAACGTCAAATTGCACAAAAGAAAACAGCACCAAGTGTTGCTCAGTTTCAGGAGGTACGACCTGGGCCGAAAATTCTCCCCCTTCCAATTTCACTCTGAATCGTTGTTTCAAGTGGTGGTGGTGGAGGCCTGTACTTTTGGCAGATTGTTGTGCCCGGTGTTCACAGTAAGTAGTGAACATTTTCGTGGCAGAGAACCAATCCTGGACGGATTTCCACTTCATTGCAGGATATGAGAATTTCCACTGAGCAGCCATGGAAACCGAACTAACACCGGTGAGGGCAATGGAAGAACGTTTAACACTCCACAATCGAGTTGGTCATTGTTTGACTTGGTTCATGAAAAAAACGTCTTTACATTTCCCTCACTTGGCAAGAAGACATGCTTCCATGTGCCATGGACTTGGGAATGCGTTAAACGACGGATAGCGGAGCGAATTGATGACGAGAGGCATTTAGAATCGAGACAAATGCAGTATCGGCGTTCGTGGAAGTTTCATATTGCGAGTCCAAACCCATGGACTGGAGTCAATGCTGTCCCTGCAAGTTCGCATTCCATCAAAACTTGCAAACCTATTTCATATTCGCTCCTTTAACACTAGATGGCCACACATATCCAACAAAACCTCGGCTTCGCTATTAAAATGGCGAGAATGTCAGGGGCGGATCCAGAAAATGTTAAGGGGTGGAGAGGGGGGGGGGTTCACTTGAGGTTAAACTATTCACAAATCGCAAAATCTTCTGCCAGGCCTTATTCAAGTCAATGCATTCGTCTTTTTTTCACTTGGACAAAATTTAGCTAAAAGATGTGAAATGTCAATATTTTACAACAAATCTAAACACTGCGTATCCGGAATTAACACAGAGCTGCGTGAAATACAAAGATGCATTTGATTGTCCATTGTCCAATGATATCTCGCACGACGATCATGTGACAAACGAGAACAGCACTCGCTAGAGAGCATACCTTCGCCAGGTTGAACAGGTTACGTTTTGCATCCTCGGACCTGAAGCAAAATATTATTATTATCGTCTTAATATTGTCGCTTAACCAACTCATCCACCAAGTTTCGTTATAAAACGTCCACAACTTTTTGAGATATCGTGCTATATATCGTTGTTTCCGTTTCTCTCAATGACGAAGAAGCACTTCAAATTTTTTTTAGGGGGTTCACGTTCACCGAGTGAACCCCCCCCGCCCCCCTGGATCCGCCCCTGAATGTATAGCCCAGAGAGATATGCCCACTGCAGGCTTACAATCCCGAATGAATTAGATTTCATTGCAAGCTAACCTTCTGATTTTGAGCAAACCTGTGAACGTTATTATATTCAATGAAACTGTGCTGGATTTTTGCAACATTCTTACCAGAGTTGTCGCCAGCTTTTCACTCAAACGCCACACCAGATGCCTCAAAAAAAGGACATGCACGATTATGTGTATAATATATATATTTATTATTATTATTGTTATTATTATCTTGCCAAAACGAAGTTTTTGCAAGATGTATCAGTCAGCTTGTATGTTTGTTTGTTTGTTTTTTTGTTTTTTTGTTTGTGGTTAATCATTTTTTTTTCACGTTTAGATCACTCTGTAGACCACAGTTATTATTGGAAACTCCTGTAACTTCGCATATCAGAGTCCTATAGAGATACCCTTCAGCACACAAAATTTTGAAGGTCAAGGTCAAAGGTCAAGGTCACTTTGCGGTCAATCATGGAGGTCAACGAAACCCTTATTTTTTGAGTAACTTTGATCGGATCGTCTCCAAACTTCATGGGAATCTAGTATATGGTCCGGCGCTCAGCTGATTAGTTTTTGGTGGCGATCGGCCTTGACCTTCATGGTTAGCGCTGGAGGTCGAAAATTATTGACCCCAAGGTCAAATTACAAAACCCTTATTTTTTGAGTAACTTTGATCTTATGATCTCCAACCTTGGTGGGTATATAGGGTGTGGTATGGCGCTCAGTTGATTAGTTTTTGGTGTCGATCGGCCTTGACCTTCAAGGTCATTTTGAAGGTCATTCAATTTTGACCAAAAGGTAAAATTTTCAAGTTTCAGTTACCATATCGAGTAGTACGTCAAATTGAAGCCCTTGTTGAGTGCTTTCCAAACATATAACTAGTTTGACAATGTGACGTCATTTGACGGCGTTATGACGAAAAAACTGCACTTTTCATGTATATTGTATTGCTTTAGTTCGCATTGTTTAGGTCACTCTGTAGAGCACAGTTCCCTTTGGAAACTCTTGTAAGTTCGCATATCAGAGTCTTTTAGAGATACCCTTTAGCACACAAAATTATGAAGGTCAAGGTCAAAGGTCAAGGTCACTTTGCGGCCAATCATGGAGGTCGACGAAACACTAATTGTTTGAGTAACTTTGATCGGATCGTCTCCAAACTTCATGGGAATCTAGTATATGGTCCGGCGCTCAGCTGATTAGTTTTTGGTGGCGATCGGCCTTGACCTTCATGGTTAGCGCTGGAGGTCGAAAATTATTGACCCCAAGGTCAAATTTTGAAATCGTAGGTACCATATCGAGTAATACCTCAAATGAATGCCCTTGATGAGTGCTTCCCAGATCTGTAAACAGTTTGACGCTATGACGTCATTTGATGACGTCATGACGAAAAAACGGAATTTTCATGAAAAAATTATTTCCTCAGTTCTCATCAAAATCTTTCAATATTTCATGTGCGTTGGTCATGAAGACATACTATTCACCATACGAAATTATTAAGGTCAAGGTCAAAGGTCAAGGTCAAATGGCAAGATACGGTTCACCCTGTGGGTGACATATGTTTATTATTATTATTCAATTGTATATATATTTGTTATTTATTTATTTATTTATTTATGTATATATATATATTTATTATTATTTATTTGTATATATATATATGTATATCTATATATATATCTGTGCAGGGTCTGTCCTGTTTTGTCCTGTGTTATGTTGTCTTGTGTTGTGTTGTGTGTTGTCTTGTCACTGAAGTACTTTCTCAAACCTTTGTGAAATCGTACCAAACTTCTGGTATGCTCATATCTCTCCTGTCGGTATGTCCTAAGGGTATTTTTTTGAAAAAATGTCCAAATCTTTTTTTTTTTTTTGGAAATTTTTTGGGGAAACATTTTTTTTTCAACTTCAATTGTCTATAAAATGTGATATCACGTATATTACAAATACATTTGTGCAAAATAGTTGTTTGAATTATGATTGGTTTAAACCATGACAAAACGGCAACTCGGGTACAATCATTTATCTATATATCGACACATCTGGGCAGTGTCTGTGTTCTCACTTAACGACTCCCTCAAACTTTTGTTTCCGTGGTTGTGAAGTGTTTTTAATAACGTTGTGGTGGTTTTGAATCACGTGGTGGTGAGGTATTTTGAATTATGTGGTGGTGAGGTGTTTTTAAATGACGTGGTGGTGAGGTGTTTTTAAATCTCTTGGTGGTGAGGTGTTTTTAAATCACATGGGGGTGAGGTGTTGTGAATTACGTGGTGGTGAGGTATTTATAATTACATGGTGGTGAGGTGTTTTTAATTATGTGGTGGTGAGGTGTTTTGAATTAGTTGGTGGTGAGGTGTTTTGAATTACGTGGTGGTGAGGTGTTTTCAATTACTTGGTGGTGAGGTGTTTTTAAATGACGTGGTGGTGAGGTGTTTTTAATTTCGTGGCTGTGAGGTGTTTTTATTACGTGTTTTATGGCTGTGAGGTGTTTTTAATTCCGTGGTGGTGAGGTGTTTTTATTACGTGTTTTATGGCTGTGAGGTGTTTTTATTACGTGTTTTATGGCTGTGAGGTGTTTTTAATTCCGTGGTGGTGAGGTGTTTTTATTACGTGTTTTATAGCTGTGAGGTGTTTTTATTACGTGTTTGATGGCTGTGAGGTGTTTTTAATTTCGTGGTGGTGAGGTGTTTTTAATTCCGTGGTGGTGAGGTGTTTTTATTACGTGTTTTATAGCTGTGAGGTGTTTTTATTACGTGTTTGATGGCTGTGATGTGTTTTTAATTTCGTGGTGGTGAGGTGTTTTTAATTCCGTGGTGGTGAGGTGTTTTTATTACGTGTTTTATGGCTGTGAGGTGTTTTTATTACGTGTTTTATGGCTGTGAGGTGTTTTTAATTCCGTGGTGGTGAGGTGTTTTTATTACGTGTTTTATAGCTGTGAGGTGTTTTTATTACGTGTTTGATGGCTGTGATGTGTTTTTAATTTCGTGGTGGTGAGGTGTTTTTAATTCCGTGGTGGTGAGGTGTTTTTATTACGTGTTTTATAGCTGTGAGGTGTTTTTATTACGTGTTTGATGGCTGTGATGTGTTTTTAATTTCGTGGTGGTGAGGTGTTTTTAATTCCGTGGTGGTGAGGTGTTTTTATTACGTGTTTTATAGCTGTGAGGTGTTTTTATTACGTGTTTGATGGCTGTGATGTGTTTTTAATTTCGTGGTGGTGAGGTGTTTTTAATTCCGTGGTGGTGAGGTGTTTTTATTACGTGTTTTATAGCTGTGAGGTGTTTTTATTACGTGTTTGATGGCTGTGATGTGTTTTTAATTTCGTGGTGGTGAGGTGTTTTTAATTCCGTGGTGGTGAGGTGTTTTTAATTCCGTGGTGGTGAGGTGTTTTCAATTACTTGGTGGTGAGGTGTTTTGAATTACTTGGTGGTGAGGTGTTTTAATTACTTGGTGGTGAGGTGTTTTGAATTACTTGGTGGTGAGGTGTTTTTAATTATGTGGTGGTGAGGTGTTTTGAATTAGTTGTTGGTGAGGTGTTTTGAATTATGTGGTGGTGAGGTATTTTAATTATGTGGTGGTGAGGTGTTTTGAATTACTTGGTGGTGAGGTGTTTTAATTACTTGGTGGTGAGGTGTTTTGAATTACTTGGTGGTGAGGTGTTTTGAATTACTTGGTGGTGAGGTGTTTTGAATTATGTGGTGGTGAGGTGTTTTGAATTAGTTGTTGGTGAGGTGTTTTGAATTATGTGGTGGTGAGGTGTTTTTAATTATGTGGTGGTGAGGTGTTTTGAATTACTTGGTGGTGAGGTGTTTTAATTACTTGGTGGTGAGGTGTTTTGAATTACTTGGTGGTGAGGTGTTTTTAATTATGTGGTGGTGAGGTGTTTTGAATTACTTGGTGGTGAGGTGTTTTGAATTACTTGGTGGTGAGGTGTTTTAATTACTTGGTGGTGAGGTGTTTTGAATTACTTGGTGGTGAGGTGATTTGAATTACGTGGTGGTGAGGTGTTTTGAATTACTTGGTGGTGAGGTGTTTTAATTACTTGGTGGTGAGGTGTTTTGAATTACTTGGTGGTGAGGTGTTTTTAATTATGTGGTGGTGAGGTGTTTTGAATTACTTGGTGGTGAGGTGTTTTTAAATGATGTGGTGGTGAGGTGTTTTTAATTTCGTGGCTGTGAGGTGTTTTTATTACGTGTTTTATGGCTGTGAGGTGTTTTTATTACGTGTTTGATGGCTGTGAGGTGTTTTAAATTCCGTGGTGGTGAGGTGTTTTTATTACGTGTTTTATAGCTGTGAGGTGTTTTTATTACGTGTTTGATGGCTGTGAGGTGTTTTTAATTCCGTGGTGGTGAGGTGATTTTATTACGTGTTTGATGGCTGTGAGGTGTTTTAAATTCCGTGGTGGTGAGGTGTTTTTATTACGTGTTTTATAGCTGTGAGGTGTTTTTATTACATGTTTTATGGCTGTGAGGTGTTTTTATTACGTGTTTGATGGCTGTGAGGTGTTTTAAATTCCGTGGTGGTGAGGTGTTTTTATTACGTGTTTGATGGCTGTGAGGTGTTTTTAATTCCGTGGTGGTGAGGTGTTTTTATTACGTGTTTGATGGCTGTGAGGTGTTTTTATTACATGTTTGATGGCTGTGAGGTGTTTTCAATTTCGTGGTGGTGAGGTGTTTTTATTACGTGTTTTATGGCTGTGAGGTGTTTTGAATTACTTGGTGGTGCGGTGTTTTGAATTACGCGGTGGTGAGGTGTTTTGAATTACTTGGTGGTGCGGTGTTTTGAATTACGTGGTGGTGAGGTGTTTTTATTACGTGTTTGATGGCTGTGAGGTGTTTTTATTACATGTTTGATGGCTGTGAGGTGTTTTCAATTTCGTGGTGGTGAGGTGTTTTATTACGTTTTTTATGGCTGTGAGGTGTTTTTATTACGTGTTTGATGGCTGTGAGGTGTTTTCAATTTCGTGGTGGTGAGGTGTTTTTATTACGTGTTTTATGGCTGTGAGGTGTTTTGAATTACTTGGTGGTGAGGTGTTTTGAATTACTTGGTGGTGAGGTGTTTTGAATTACGTGGTGGTGAAGTGTTTTGAATTACGTGGTGGTGAGGTGTTTTGAATTACTTGGTGGTGAGGTGTTTTGAATTACGTGGTGGTGAGGTGTTTTGAATTACTTGGTGGTGAGGTGTTTTGAATTACTTGGTGGTGAGGTGTTTTGAATTACTTGGTGGTGAGGTGTTTTGAATTACTTGGTGGTGAGGTGTTTTGAATTACGTGGTGGTGAGGTGTTTTGAATTACTTGGTGGTGAGGTGTTTTGAATTACTTGGTGGTGAGGTGTTTTGAATTACTTGGTGGTGAGGTGTTTTGAATTACTTGGTGGTGAGGTGTTTTGAATTACTTGGTGGTGAGGTGTTTTGAATTACTTGGTGGTGAGGTGTTTTGAATTACTTGGTGGTGAGGTGTTTTGAATTACTTGGTGGTGAGGTGTTTTGAATTGCTTGGTGGTGAGGTGTTTTGAATTACTTGGTGGTGAGGTGTTTTGAATTGCTTGGTGGTGAGGTGTTTTGAATTACGTGGTGGTGAGGTGTAATCGTCCCAAACTTCCAGTCTGCACCTACCCCTCCCCTATGTATGTGCTGAGGGGTTCTTTCTTGACAAAAAAAACATTCAACCTAAATTGCCTATAAAAATGTAATATCACAAACACAATAAATACATTTGTGCAAAGTAATTGTTTGTATTATGATTGGTGAAAATCATGACAACACAGCAACTCAGGTGCAGTCATTAGCCTCAGCTAAAATAAGCCCGTTCCTCAGTATCGATGCGCGAGCCGAGCCAAGCTAGTATATATATATATATATATATATATATACATATATATATCTGTGCAGTGTCTGTGTTGTGTTGTGTTGTAACTGAACTACCCCCTCAAACTTTTGTGAAATCGTACCAAACTTCTGGAATGCACATATCTCTTCCGTCGGTATCTTCTCAGGGTATTTTTTTTGAAAATTTTTCCAATTATTATTATTTATTTTTTAAAGGAATTTTTCAGGAAATTTTTTTTTTTCAACTTCAATTGTTTATAAAATGTGACATCACGTATATTACAAATACATTTGTGCAAAATAATTGTTTGAATTATGATTGGTTTAAACCATGACAAAACGGCAACTCGGGTACAGTCATTTATCTATGCAGTCACGTGAAAAAGTAAGTACACCCCATGTAAAGTTTTGACTTTTTCAACATATTTCAACATACAGCTATTTGATCTTCATTTCAACAATATTGAAAGATAAAGGTGATATAATATAACAAATATCATGAAACATTTACATTTTGTAGTCCATTGTATAATTTAAATAAACATAAATGCAAATTTCGCATGCGGAAAAAGTAAGTACACCCTTGGCTCTAATAGGTGATATTGCCCCCTTTGGCAGAAACAACCTCAAGTAGGCGTTTCTTATAACTGTCTACCAGTCTCTGACATCGACTGGGAGAAATTTTTGCCCACTCCATGCAGAAATCTTTCAGCTGTGCGATGTTGGAGGGGTTTCTTGCATGCACAGCTCGTTTCAAATCCCCCCACAACATCTCGATGGGATTTAGATCCGGGCTTTGACTTGGCCATTCCAGAACCCTCCATTTCTTTCTTTTCAGCCATTCCTTGGTGGGTTTACTGGTGTGTTTAGGATCATTGTCATGTTGCAAGGTCCACCTTCTGTTGAGCTTCAACTTTCCGACAGATGGCCTCACATTATCTTCAAGCACCCTCTGCTACAATGAAGAATTCATCGTGGATTCTATGATGGTGAGCTGCCCAGGCCCTGATGCAGCAAAGCTGCCCCAAACCATAATATTTCCACCACCATGCTTTACAGTTGGTATCAGGTTCTTGTGGTCAAATGCTGTCTTTGGTTTTCGTCAAACATGTCTTCTGGTGCTGTGGCCAAATAGCTCTACCTTTGATTCATCTGTCCAGAGCACATTGTTCCAGAAGTGCTGGTCTTTGCCGAAGTGTTCATTTGCAAACTTTAGTCTTGCCCTGATGTTCTTTCTGGACAGCAAAGGTTTCCTCCTGGCACACCTCCCATGTAGATCAAATTTGTGCAGCCTCTTTCTAATGGTAGACTCGTGCACTTTGACATCAACAGTGGCAAGAGCTACCTGTAGGTCCCGTGATGACATTCTGGGGTTCTTAGAGACTTCTTTCAGCATCTTGCGGTCTGCTCTCGGGCTGAACTTGCTGGGGCGGCCTGGCCTGAACAAGTTGGCAGTAGTTTGGAATCTTCTCCACTTGTAGATGATCTTCCGGACAGTCGAATGATTGATTTCAAATTGTTTGGAGATCTTTTAAAATCCCTTCCCAGACTCGTAGGCATTTATAACCTTCTTTCTGAAGGCCTCAGAGAGCTCTTTTGATCGAGGCATGGTGACGCCGCACACTTCAACAACAAAGAGCAAACCAAACTAAATGTCTGAGGTTTAAATAACACAGGTTCTTCCAAGATCCGCTCTAACGATGTTCTAATCATTTGCACCTGATTCTAATTTTAGGTATTTGAAGTAGTGATAAATGTCGGGGTGTACTTACTCTTTCCACATGGGAAATTTGCATTTATGTTTATTTAATTTATACATTGGACTACAAAATGTAAATGTTTCATGATATTTGTTATATTATATCACCTTTATCTTTCAATATTGTTGAAATGAAGATCAAATAGCTGTATGTTGAAATATGTTGAAAAAGTCAAAACTTTACATGGGGTGTACTTACTTTTCACGTGACTGTATGTCTACACATCTGGGCAGTGTCTGTGTTGTCACTTAGCGACTCCCTCAAACTTTTGTTTCCGTGGTTGTGAAGTGTTTTTAATAACGTTGTGGTGGTTTTGAATCACGTGGCGGTGAGGTGTTTTGAATTAGGTGGTGGTGAGGTGTAATCGTCCCAAACTTCCAGTCTGCAACTCCCCCTCCCCTATGTATGTGCTGAGGGGTTCTTTCTTGAAAAAAAAACATTCAACCTAAATCTTCAACCTAAATTACCGATAAAAATGTAATATCACAAACACAACAAATACATTTGTGCAAAATAATTGTTTGTATTATGATTGATGTAAATCATGACAACACAGCAACTCAGGTATAGTCATTAGCCTCAGCTAAAATAAGCCCGTACCTCAGTAACGACTGCGCTCACCTCACCAAGCTAGTATATATATATATACATGACTGTCTTTCCCTCACGGCCCCCCTGTACTGCCTTTCCCTCGCGGTCCCCCTGTGCTGTCTTTCCCTCGCGGTCCCCCTGTGCTGTCTTTCCCTCACGGCCCCCCTGTACTGCCTTTCCCTCGTGGTCCCCCTGTGCTGTCTTTCCCTCACGGTCCCCCTGTACTGTCTTTCCCTCGCGGTCCCTCTGTACTGTCTTTCCCTCGCGGTCCCCCTGTGCTGTGTTCCTGGATGTCTTTTTGTTGAATGTGTTTTAATGAATGTTTCCCCCTGTACTGTCTTTCCCTCGCGGTCCCCCTGTACTGTCTTTCCCTCGCGGCCCTCCTGTACTGCCTTCCCTCGCTGTCCCCCTGTACTGTCTTTCCCTCGCCGCCCTCCTGTACTGCCTTCCCTCGCTGTCCCCCTGTACTGTCTTTCCCTCGTGGTCCCCCTGTACTGTCTTTCCCTCACGGTCCCCCTGTACTGTCTTTCCCTCGCGGCCCTCCTGTACTGCCTTCCCTCGCTGTCCCCCTGTACTGTCTTTCCCTCACAGTCCCCCTGTACTGTCTTTCCCTCGCGGTCCCTCTGTACTGTCTTTCCCTCGCGGTCCCCCTGTGCTGTGTTCCTGGATGTATTTTTGTTGAATGTGTTTTAATGAATGTTTCCCCCTGTACTGTCTTTCCCTCGCGGCCCCCCTGTACTGTCTTTCCCTCGCGGGCCCCCTGTACTGTCTTTCCCTCACGGTCCCCCTGTACTGTCTTTCCCTCGCGGTCCCCCTGTACTGTCTTTCCCTCGCGGTCCCCCTGTGCTGTGTTCCTGGATGGCTTTTTGTTGAATGTGTTTTAATGAATGTTTCCCCCTGTACTGTCTTTCCCTCGCGGTCCCCCTGTACTGTCTTTCCCTCGCGGTCCCCCTGTACTGTCTTTCCCTCACGGTCCCCCTGTACTGTCTTTCCCTCACGGTCCCCCTGTACTGTCTTTCCCTCGCGGTCCCCCTGTACTGTCTTTCCCTCGTGGTCCCCCTGTGCTGTGTTCCTGGATGGCTTTTTGTTGAATGTGTTTTAATGAATGTTTCCCCCTGTACTGCCTTTCCCTCGCGGTCCCCCTGTACTGTCTTTCCCTCGCGGTCCCCCTGTACTGTCTTTCCCTCGCGGTCCCCCTGTACTGTCTTTCCCTCGCGGTCCCCCTGTACTGTCTTTCCCTCGCGGTCCCCCTGTACTGTCTTTCCCTCGCGGTCCCCCTGTGCTGTCTTTCCCTCACGGCCCCCCTGTGCTGTCTTTCCCTCGCGGTCCCCCTGTACTGTCTTTCCCTCGCGGTCCCCCTGTACTGTCTTTCCCTCGCGGTCCCCCTGTACTGTCTTTCCCTCGCGGTCCCCCTGTACTGTGTTCCTGGATGTCTTTTTGTTGAATGTGTTTTAATGAACGTTTCCCCCTGTACTGTCTTTCCCTCGCGGTCCCCCTGTACTGTCTTTCCCTCGTGGTCCCGCTGTACTGTGTTCCTGGATGTCTTTTTGTTGAATGTGTTTTAATGAATGTTTCCCCCTGTGCTGTCTTTCCCTCACGGTCCCCCTGTGCTGTCTTTCCCTCGCGGTCCCCCTGTGCTGTCTTTCCCTCGCGGTCCCCCTGTACTGTCTTTCCCTCACGGTCCCCCTGTACTGTCTTTCCCTTGCGGTCCCCCTGTACTGTGTTCCTGGATGTCTTTTTGTTGAATGTGTTTTAATGAATGTTTCCCCCTGTACTGTCTTTCCCTCGCGGCCCTCCTGTACTGCCTTCCCTCGCTGTCCCCCTGTACTGTCTTTCCCTCACGGTCCACCTGTACTGTCTTTCCCTCGCGGTCCCCCTGTACTGTCTTTCCCTCGCGGTCCCCCTGTACTGTCTTTCCCTCGCGGTCCCCCTGTGCTGTCTTTCCCTCGCGGTCCCCCTGTGCTGTGTTCCTGGATGTCTTTTTGTTGAATGTGTTTTAATGAATGTTTCCCCCTGTACTGTCTTTCCCTCGCGGCCCCCCTGTACTGTCTTTCCCTCGCGGGCCCCCTGTACTGTCTTTCTCTCACGGTCCCCCTGTACTGTCTTTCCCTCGCGGTCCCCCTGTACTGTCTTTCCCTCGCGGTCCCCCTGTGCTGTGTTCCTGGATGGCTTTTTGTTGAATGTGTTTTAATGAATGTTTCCCCCTGTACTGTCTTTCCCTCGCGGTCCCCCTGTACTGTCTTTCCCTCGCGGTCCCCCTGTACTGTCTTTCCCTCGCGGTCCCCCTGTACTGTCTTTCCCTCGCGGTCCCCCTGTACTGTCTTTCCCTCGCGGTCCCCCTGTACTGTCTTTCCCTCGCGGTCCCCCTGTGCTGTCTTTCCCTCGCGGCCCCTCTGTACTGTCTTTCCCTCGCGGTCCCCCTGTACTGTCTTTCCCTCGCGGTCCCCCTGTACTGTCTTTCCCTCGTGGTCCCCCTGTACTGTGTTCCTGGATGTCTTTTTGTTGAATGTGTTTTAATGAATGTTTCCCCCTGTACTGTCTTTCCCTCGCGGTCCCCCTGTACTGTCTTTCCCTCGTGGTTCCGCTGTACTGTGTTCCTGGATGTCTTTTTGTTGAATGTGTTTTAATGAATGTTTCCCCCTGTGCTGTCTTTCCCTCGCGGTTGTCAGCTCTTTCACGAGCCTCGATTCAGTATTAAAAAAAAAATATATATATATATATATATACATATATATATACATGTGTGTGTGTGTGTGTGTGTGTGTGTGTGTGTGTGTGTGTGTGTGTGTGTGTGTGTGTGTGTGTGTGTGTGTGTGTGTGTGTGTGTGTTTATGTATAGAAAATACATGCTGACATCCAAATGTCAAGGTACGGTGAACATTGATTGGATTCATCTTTCGTAACCTATAATCCACCGGCACCTGCTCTACATGACCAAAAGTATGCGGACACCCATTCTAATGAATGGATTCGAGTGTTTCAGCCACATCCATTGCTGACAGTTATATATAATCAAGCACACAGCCATGCAATCTCAACAGACAAACATTGGCAGCAGAATGGGCCGTACTGAAGAGCTCAGTGACTTTCAACATGGCACCATCATGGGATGCCACCTTTCCAACAAGACAGTTCGTCAAATTACTGCCCTGCTAGAGCTGCCCCGGTCAACTGTAAGTGCTGCTTTTGTGAAGTGGAAACGTCTAGGAGCAACAACAGCTCAGCCACGAAGTGGAAGGACACACAAGCTCACAGAACGGGACCGCTGAGTGCTGAAGCATGTAGCATGTAAAAGTCGTCTGTCCTCGGTTGCAACACTCATTACCGAGTTCCAAACTGCGTCTGTAAGCAACGTCAGCACAACAACTGTCCATCGGGAGCTTCATGAAATGGGTTTCAATGGCCGAGCAGCCACACACAAGCCGAAGATCATCCACAATGCCAAGCGTCGGCTGGAGTGGTGTAAAGCTCCCTACCATTGGACTCTGGAACAGTGGAAACACGTTCTCTGGAGTGATGAAGCACGCTTCACCATCTGGCAGTCTGACGGTTTGGTGGATGCCAGGAGAATGCTACCTGCCTGAATGCATAGTGCCAACTCTAAATTTTGGTGGAGGAGGAATAATGGGCTGGGGCTGTTTTTCATGGTTCGGGCTCGGCCCCTCAGTTCCAGTGAAGGGAAATCTTAACGCTACAGCATACGATGACATTCTAGACAATTGTGTGCTTCCAACTTTGTGGCAACAGTTTGTGGAAGGCCCTTTCCTTACCTGTGCACAAAGCGAGGTTCATACAGAAATGGTTTGTCGAGATCGGTGTGAAAGAACTTGACTGGCCTGCACAGAGTCCTGACCTCAACCCCATCGAATACGTTTGGGATGAATTGGAACGCCAACTGCGAGCCAGGCCTAATCGCCCATCATCAGTGCCCGACCTCACTAATGCTCTTGTGGCTGAATGGAAGCAAATCCCTGCAGCAATGTTCCAACATCTAGTGGAAAGCCTTCCCAGAAGAGTGGAGGCTGTTATAGCAGCAAAGGGGAGACCAGCTCCATATTAATGCCGATGATTTTGGAATGAGATGTTCGATGTTCGGGTGTCCACATACTTCTGGTCATGTTGTGTATCTATCGTGAAATGGTTGATACTGACTGTTGCTGATGTGATGATGGAAACTGCAACACAAGAGCTGAATGATGCTGATTGTTTGTCACTACAAGTTGATGCCTCTGGTTAAGTACTCAATCGACAACAAATTTATTATTGCTCGTTATGTGAGTAAAGACAAAGACTGTGGGTGAAAGTGATTCTCACAAGTGTACTGCTGAAGATTTGCTAGATGCTGTTCTCGTCAATTTGAAAAGCCTTGGGATCGACGAAATAGCAAAGGAGAAGTTAACTGGGCTTACAACGGATGGCGAAAGTGCTCACACTGAAAAAAGGTGGACTCTGTGCCAAACTGAGAGCGTATCTGGAGAGAGATGTACTTTGTGTAAGGTGTGTTGCACGTAGATCTGACCTGGTATATGCTGATGTAGAAGCATCGGTGATTGAAATCAAGCACTGGTGAACAAATTCTACAGAGGTTCGGCAGTTCGGACTGATGAGGTGAAGAAGATGGCAGAGTCCGGTTAACTTGGTGTGTGAGTATGGTTAACTTGAAAAACTTCAGAAGGATCGTCAGAAATCAATGGCAACTGTCTGCGATGTTGAAGTTGCAAAAGCAGATACTCTTTGATGGAGTCCGATCCATTCCCGGATGGCAAAGACAAAACACTGAAGAAGAACACTGAACAAGAAGTTGATGACTGCAAAAGAAGAATGGTTCACAATTTGCTTGTGAAAAAGAAGCGTTCTCTATCAAGTGTCAGGTCTGAAATTATACTCGCCGAGGATCGGAACAACATGGTAAACTGATGATTGACTCAACACGAGATGTGGTGGAGGGGCCTTTTGTGGAGACCTCTGTCACACAATTCTGTGATGAAGTCATCGGACACTTTCTCTTGTGGAAACCTTCCTGTACCATGTGATGTTGGAGAAGGCACTGGGAAACTGTACCATCTGATGAAGATCTATGTGCCTGGAAATGTGTTTTTAGGGATGGTATAAGCTTACCTACCACTGACTCCTCACAGTAATGGACCTGAATGTGCTGTTTCGTGTCACACTATCCTGAAGGGCCCCAAACAGTCGAGCTACTCGAGAGAAGCTATTAACAGTCGGATGCACATCACACTCAACAGTTCTGGGACGACACACTTTGATCCACGACCTGAAGTGGAAATTTTGTTTTTACAGAAGAAAGAGCGCCGCTACAGTGTTCTGGACAAGATTTGTTCTGGACAAGTAAAGAAAGTCTTTGCTGAAGACAGCATTTTTTAACGATTGTTCAGATGATTTGTCTCTGTATTGGTCGTTCTCGGTTCTCAGAAACCCTGTAATAAATATATATTATCCAAATCACCACTTTTCTTAACCCTTGTCGCCCCGTGAAATTTGCTTTTAAAATTATCTGACCCAGCATGCCTAGGGTCATGTATAAGAATGCTGCACAGGCCTGGTTGTCTGTAACTATGGCTCGTATGGCTTCAAGAGTCGGAAATGCTTGCCGTGTTTTTCTGCCTCGATCAGCTTGTTAGCCTTTTTGCGTTCGTTTTCACAGCGTAGCCAGTAGGCCAATGCCGTCTGGAACAGCATTTGTCTGTCCATCCGGTGTATGCATGCATGTATGTATGTATGTATGTATGTCCCTCACAAACGTTCACCAATCACAGCTGAGGATCTGGTCACATGACAGGTGGATGCATTTAGTAACCATAACAGTGCATATTTTCCCAAAAGGAAATATAATAACCTTCTATGGAACGATTTGGGGTCCCAGCGGGTGTTGTAAGTAGGAGGTTTCAGAAATTCCTCAATGCAATTATGATTTTGAAATGTGATCGACGCGGACCTTGCTCCCAAATCCGGAAGTGAACATATGACAACGGTTTGGTGGTTTGTTAATATCTCAATACAATTGTGATTTAACATAATTTTGATATAATAATACGACAATATTAATTTGTGATTGGAATGATGAATGATGCTGTTTGGAGTTAAAATCTAGAGATATTGATTTTAAAGCAGAATGAGGAAACGACGTAAAGGTTTCCCTCCATGACATTTGCGCATTCCCCATTTGCAGTTTCGTCATTGACTGGATATAGCAACATTCAGACTGGGTACGTTTTTTGTCCAAGTCCTTCACAAACATGCTGTAAATGCCTGACGTTCGACTGAAGTTGGCACAGGAATGTGGAATTTATTGAAAACGTTTTTTAAATACTTAGTCATGGCCAAAAATATTGGCACCCTTCCACTTTTTTCAAATAACTCACAATTTTCTCGAAAAATAAGTTGAAATTGACAAAAGTATTTGGTCAACACAATTCTTTATTTCACTGGTAATGTAACAGAACCTTTGTTTTTGATTCAGAACTTAATATATCCTTAAAAAAAAGAAAGAAATGGCATTGACAAAATTATTGATGCCCTCGACTTAATATTTGGCAGCACAGCCTTTGGACAAAATAACTGCAGTCAAGCGCTTCCTGTAGCCATGAATGAGCTGACTACACCTCTCTACTGGCAGTTTTTTTTTTGTTTTTTTTGTATACTGAATCGAGGCTCGTGAAAGAGCTGACATTTATTTCACAAACAAATCAACCAGACAAACAAAATATATAAAAAGAGGGAGCGGAAGACAAGATGGGGAGAGAAGGGCAAGCACACAAACACAACATTTGAGAGCAGGGAGATGTGTGGGAGGGAGAGGGCATGGGGGGAGGAGGCGTGGGAAGGGGGTGGGGGGTGGGAGAAGTATAAAACACAAGGACACCAAGGACTTCCAGGACAGAAGTTGGTATTTCAAAAAGGTGGATTTGGGGTGAAATTAGCGGGGGTAGAAAAGATCAAGGTTTTGGATGGGGGAAGATAAAAGATGGTGGTGACCAGCTGTTTTAAAGACCTGGAGGGTGGAGTGGGATTGAAGAGAGTGAGGGAGTTTGTTCCAGAGGCGGGAAAAAAGAGGAGTGAAGGTGAGCAGAAAGTCTTGATTTTGGCAGTTTAACCATAAGAGGGTTGCAGGCAGATCTTGTGCGATCTGTAGGAATATTTGGCGGACAGAGCCCAGAGAGACCTGGGGGGGCGGGGGGGCAAGGCCAGAGAGGATTCGGTAGAGGAGGGAAAGACCACCAACCTGCCTGCGGGGAGTGAGTGAAAGGCCCTTGGAGTTTAGCTTCATCGCGTTTAGTTTAGTTTACAGGGAGACAGAGGAGATTCCAATGATTCTGAACGCTTTGGTTTCAACAGCGTGAAGACGAGCTAGGTGTGAGGCAGGAGCACCAGCCCAGAGGGGAGAGCAGTATTCCATTGAGCTGCGGATGAAAGCCTTGTATGTGGTGAGGAGCTCAGGTGTGCCAAGGAAGGACTTCGCACAACGGAGGATGCCCAGTCGGCTTTGGAGGCCAGATTTGAAATGTGGTTTTCCCAGGAAAGATCATGGCAGAGAGTGAGACCCAAAAGCTTGAGTGACAGAACTTCTTGGAGAGGATTATTCAGAAAGTGGATGGGAGGGTTGTCCAGTCGGTCTTTTCAAAGAGACATCGTAAGAGTGTGAGATTTGTCAGGATTGAAAGACATGTTCCACTTGTTTGCCCAGTCTGTGATTTTGGCCAGGTCTGCAGAGAGTGAGGAGGCTGCAGACTGCCAATCTGAAGGATGAGGAATGGAGCGACAGAGAGTAGAGTCATCAGCAAAGAGATAGAGAGGATTTTCAAGAGAGTCAGAGAGATCATTGATGAAGACCAGAAAAAGCACAGGGCCCAGAACACTGCTTTGGGGAACTCCAGCCTGAACAGGAAGAGGAGATGAGAGAAACCCATTCAGGGCCACACGTTGACTACGACTAGAGAGGAAGTCTGCCAGCCATGCGTGGAGATTTCCATGGATACCAAAGGAGGAGAGTTTGGTGAGCAGAGCGGTGTGCCAGACCGTATCGAAGGCACGTGATATGTCAAGGGAGACAGCTGTAATTTCCTGTTTGGCATTGAGGACCTCCATCCATTTTTGAGAAAGCAGAAGCAGCATGTCCAGAGTAGAGTGACCAGGTCTGAAACCAAATTGATGATCAGAGATCAAGCCTTTGGAGAAGAGGAAAGATTTCATATCTGAAGCAATAATGGATTCCATGACATTGCTGATAATTGGGAGAAGGCTGATTGGTCTGTAGTTGCTAGGATCTGTTTTTGCACGTTTTTGTGCAAAGCGGTGATGTTGGCTGATTTCCAAGCAGATGGCAGATGACCTTGAGCAAAAGAGAGGGTGAAGAGAACAGAGAGAGGGAGTGAAAGAGCGGAAGAACAGGATTTTAGGACCCGTGGGCTGATGCCGTCAGGTCCAGTTGCAGAATCAGACTCGAGGGTTGACAGAAACTTTTCCACCTTGTCAGGAGGAAAGGACACAGAGTCCAGGAGCAGCTGGGTACGACTGGGTATGGTGGGTACGAGAGGGATGGTTTGGGGACACAAGATTTAGAGGCAAACACAGAGTTGAGGCATTCACCTTTTTCACGTGTGGAGTCAGCCGTGTAGCCGTTTGAGGTGAGGGAGGGGATGGAGGGGGAACAAACACCAGAAACAGATTTGACCAGACGCCACCAGGATTTGGAAGAGGGAGACAGATAAGAGAGTTTGGTCTTGAGAACGGAGAGATAATGTTTCCTGGCTCTCCTGAGGGTGGACACACACTTGTTTCGGGCTTTGTGAAAGGAAATGAGATTTCCTTCCGTTGGATTTGCTTTCCAGGAGACGAAAGCAAGTTGTTTCTGGGCAACAGCCTCACCACAAGATTCCGTGTACCATGGACGGGAGGAAGGGTATGACAACTGAAGACGAGATGGGATAAATCTTTGCATGAGAGAGAGCAATTTACTTTGGAAGAATTCCCAGGATGAGTTGATGTCAGAGGCGGTAGAGATGGGAGACCAGTCCAGATGATTGATGGCTGCTTGAAGACCGTGCCACTCGTGCCAGTTGGCCTGAGTGAAATGCCAGACTCGTCGACGCTGAGCAGGCTCTCTGAGAATGGTCAGAGAGATGTCCACTTTAACAAGCACATGATCAGATGAGCCGATTGGAGCAGAAGAAGAGCAGCAGACATTTTCAGGGAAGTTAGTCATAACCAAGTCCAGAAGAGAAGATGCTCCGTTGACTGAGATCCGGGTCGGGAAATTGACAGATTGTGTCAGTCCCAGTGAGTCGCAGAAGTCGCAGTCGCAGAAGTTTGGCCACTCTTCTTGTGCAAGCTGCTCCAGTTCTCCCAGATTTGAAGAGTGCCTTCTCCCAACTGCTGTTTTCAGATCTCCCCACAGATGTTCAATGGGATTTAGATCTGGATTCATTGCAGGCCACTTCAGAGCAGTCCAGCGTTTTGTCTTGAACCATTCCTGGGTGCTTTTTGAAGTGTCTTTCGGGTCATTGTCCTGCTGCAAGACCCATAACCTCCGACGGAGACCCAGCTTTCTGACACTAGGTTGAACATTGCGCTCCAAAATACCTTGGTAATCTCATGATTTCATGATGCCATGTACACATTCAAGGCACCCAGTGCCAGAGGCAGCACAGCAACCCCAAGACATCACTGAACCTCCTCCATGTTTGAGTTTAGGGAAGGTGTTCTTATCTTTGAAAGCTTCATTTTGTTTTCTGTAAACATAGAGATGATGTGCTTTACCCAAAAGCTCTAATTTGGTCTCATCGTCCACAGGACATTCTCCCAGACGGATTTGGCTTGTTCATGTGTGTTTTGGCAAACTCCAGTCAGGCTGTCTTATGCGTCTCTCTCAGTAGTGGGGTCCTCCTGGGTCTCCCACCATAGAACCCCCTTTCATTGAGTTGGCGACGGATGATGGGAGTTGAAACTGTCATACCTTGTGTCTGAAGGTGAGCTTGAATCTGTTTGGCAGTTGATCGAGGTGCTTTCTCCACCATTCGAACAATCCTTCGCTGCAATCTGCAATCAAGTTTTCTCTTGCGGTCACGTCCAGGGAGGTTGGCTACAGGGCTGTGGGCCTTAAACTTCCTGATAACATTGCGTACGGTGGACACAGGAACATCAAGGTCTCTGGAGATGGACTTGTAGCCTTGAGATTGTCCATGCTTGGCTACAATCTTGTGTCTGACCTTGTCAGACAATTCTCTGGTTTTCTTTCTTTTTCTCCATGCTCATTATGGTACACACAGTGACACTAAACAGCAGAATGACTCCTTTTCTCCATTCAAACTGATTGAATGAGTGATTTTTAGTATTACAGGCACCTGAAACTCACCACAGGTGAGGTCAATTTCAAAGTAAAGGAGAATCACCTGCTTCTAAAATCTAATTATTTCTAACAACTTCTAAAAGGTGCCAATAATATTGTGTGGGCCATTTTTAGATTTATTTGTGGAATTAGCTAAGATTTAGTAATTTTTTCAGTTTGTTTGGTTTTGTTCCACTGTAAACCAAAGACATACAAATGTGGATACCAAAATATGTTTTAATTTCAACAATTTTCTGGGAGAAATGGTGCCTTATTTGAAAAAAGTGCAAGGGTGCCAATATTTTTGGCCGCGACAGTACATCATTTTCTAACTGGTAACTGGTATCCCTGCCCAGGACATACTATCCTCTTAAACTAAAGTATTAAACAAGCCCGGCTACTATCCGTGTTAGACTATCCGTCTTGTAAATTTTCCCATCTTGTCTATTTGTTTCTCTCATCGTTTTGTCCTGTGAGTCCTGCGTTTTAGTTCGTCTTTCCTTTCCTGCCTCTTCCCGGCCTCTTTCTTTGCGGGTTGTACCATCAAGTGAGATATTTTGTCGGATGGTTTTGTTGGATGTGCTGGGGTTTAAGGCTGAAGATTTTTTTCTGCCTCATCTCATTGGCCCATGGGTTTGGTGTATCCTTCCAGGCCTCTGGAAGGATTGCCGAGTTTTGAGTGCAGTGGACTGCTGCTCGGTCAGTTTGGTCTTTTAATTTTTTTTGTATACCAAGTTGAGGCTTGTGTAAGTGCGAACACATCGAACATATAATAAAAGGAGAGGGAGACAAGAGGGGGAGAGAAAGAGAAGGGCCACAACAGTAGAGAACAGGGACATCAGAAGATCTGTGGAAGAGAGATGGTTGGGGCAGGGTACACGGGATAAACAAGATAGACATTACTAGGACTTTCAGGAAAGAAATCGGAGATTGAAAATGATGGATTAGGGTGGATTGACGGGGGTAGAAAAAAATCAAGATTTTGGATGGGGGAAGAAAAGAGATGATGGTGAACAGCTGTTTTGAAGATCTGGAGGGAGGAGAGGGATTGAAGACAGTGAGGGAGTTTGTTCCAGAGGTGGAAAAAAGAGGAATGAAAAAGTGAAGGTGAGCAGAGAGTCTTGATTTTAGCAGTTTCACCAGAAGAGGGTTTCTGGCATAAGTTGTGCGTCCTGCAGAAATATTTGGGGGACAGAGCACAGATTGGGTGGAGCTAGGCTGGAGAAGAGTCGGCCGAAGACAGAAAGACCACCAACCTGCCTGCGGTGGGAGAGTGAAAAGCCCTCAGAATCAGCTTCATCGCAGGAGATACCCATGATTCTGAAAGCTTTGGTTTCTGCAGCGTGAAGCCTAGTGAGGTGTGAGGCAGGAGCACCAGCCCAGGGGGAGAGCAGTACTCCATCAAGATGCAGTTGAAAGCTTTGTATGTGGTGAGGAGCTCAGAAGTGCCGAGAAAGGACTTTGCACGACGGAGGATGCCCAGTCGGCGACTGGCTTTTGAGGCCAGCTTGGAAATGTGGTTTTCACAGGAAAGATCATGGCAGATAGTGAGACCCAAAAGCTTGAGTGACAGAACTTCATCGAGAGGATTGTTGAGAAAGTATATGGGAGGGTTGTCCAGAAGGTCCTTTTGGAGAGACATAGTGAGAGTGTGAGATTTGTCAGCATTGAAAGACATGTTCCACTTCTTTGACCAGTTTGTGATTTTATCCAGGTCTGCAGAGAGTGAAGCGGTGCCTGCTGATCGGAGGTTGAGGGGTGGAGTGGCAGAGAGTGGAGTCATCAGCAAAAAGATAGAGAGATGGAGAGGATTTTCCAGATAGTCGGACAGATTTATTAATGAAGACCAGAAAAGCACAGGGCCTAAAACACTGCCTTGGGGAACTGCAGCCTAGTCAGGAAAAGGAGATGAGAGAATTCCATTTTGAGCCACACATTGACTACGACAGGAGGGGAAGTCCACAAGCCATGCATGGTGATTTCCATGGATACCATAAGAGGAGAGTTTGGTCAGCATTGTGTGATACTAGACTGTATCGAAGGAACGAGATATGTCAAGGGAGACAGCTCTGATTTCCTATTTGGCATTGAGGACCTCCATCCATTGTTGAAACAGCAGAAGCAGCATGTCCAGAGTGGAGTGGCCTGGTCTGAATCTAAATTGATTGGACGCTCACTGAGTTGTTAGGGTTAGAAAGTGGAATAAAGCCACCAAAACCTTCAAAAAGGAGACGTTGTACTCTTGAAAGACAAGCAAGTTGCTCGCAATGAGTGGCTTATAGCACTGGTCACTTTTGCCTTCACAAGCAGCCATGCATGGGAAGGTGCACAAGGTAGAAGTCAAGATCACTGCTCAAGCTACCACCAAGACATTCCTGGGACCCATCTCGGAGGTCATACTCCTCCGACGAAGGACGGTTTAGGACGTCCTTACCGAAGGATGGTTTAGTAACCTTTGAGGTTTTGTTTTTAGTTAATAATAGCATCTTACGGACACCAGGCAGGGAGTGTTCTGCCCTTGATGCGTGTGTATTGTACATTCTTCTGTGGAGTCCTCTGCTGGCATATTCTGCCCCTTATACACAAATTTTGTGCACTTTTGTGTGTCGCTGCCACCAGCTGCCATTTGTGTTAATGTAGCAGGAAGTGGTGTAACAGGGTGTGACCTAAGAGGAAGTGATGTCTCTGAACCTTCTATTACTTGTATTTGAGTCAATCCCTCACAATCTTAATTGTTACGTCCTCAAAATCATTGCCTTTTTACTCATTGTCCATCGACTACACATCTGTGTGGCTTCAATAAATAAAAATACTGGAGCTGGAGGGTACTCCCTGACTTCCGTGTCATTCATGAATGGGATTTGGCTGGCTGTCTAATTATGCACAGTTACGCATAGAGGGGACAGTACAGTTGTCTTCTTCACTGTCTGAACGGTCAGTGACCTCCACGTGACGAATACTTGCCATAAATTGATGGTCGGACTGGTGAAGAAACGTATACTTAAGAAATGCTCAAACGGTCGACTGGTAGCTTTTCACGGTAGACATGACTTGCTCGACACAGCAGAATGCCGAGAGCCACGCCAAGTGGATGACTTGTTGAAATCACTGCTGATGGAACGCATAATCCTTGGATGTATGAAAGCAGAGAGTCTAGAGCCAGAGATCCTTGGCTTAATAGATACCAAGGTGCACGACCGTAGCTCCGTTCCATGCTGTTGCTTAATAAGCTGAGGTAACTCCAGATGGATACGTTTTTTTTTTTTTTTTTTTTTTTTTTTTTTTTTGTATACAAGGTCGAGGCTCGTGAAAGAGCGAACATTAATCACACAGAAAGACAAACCGACACATAAAACATATAACAGGGAGCGGTAGACAAGATGGGGAGAGAGGGGGAAGGACACAAACACAACATTTGAGAGCAGGGACCGAGAGACATGGAGACATCGAGAGATCTGAGAGAGGGCGAGGGCTTTGGGGGGGGGGGGGGGGCGTGGGAAGGGGGCGGTGGGAGAGGTATAAAACATATGGACACTGCCAGGACTTCCAGGAAAGAAGTTGGAATTTCAAACAAGGTGGATCTGGGGTGAATTAGCGGGGGTAGAAAAGATCAAGGTTTTGGATGGGGGAAGATAAGAGATGGTGGTGAACAGCTGTTTTAAAGACCTGGAGGGAGGAGTGGGATTGAAGGGAGTGAGGGAGTTTGTTCCAGAGGCGGGAGAAAAGAGGAATGAAAGAGTGAAGGTGAGCAGAGAGCCGAGATTTCGGCAGTTTAACCATCAGAGGGTTGCTGGCAGATCTTGTGCGACCTGTAGGAATATTTGGGGGACAGAGCACAGAGAGAGCTGGGGGTGCAAGGCCGGAGAGGAGTCGGTAGAAGACAGAAAGACCACCTACCTGCCTGCGGTGAGTGAGTGAAAGGCCCTCAGAGATAGCTTCATCGCGGGAGATTCCAATAATTCTGAAAGCTTTGGTTTCAACAGCGTGAAGCCGAGCTAGGTGTGAGGCAGGAGCACCGGCCCATAGGGGAGAACAGTATTCCATTGAGCTGCGGATGAAAGCCTTGTATGTGGTGAGGAGCTCAGGTGTGCCGAGGAAGGACTTCGCACGACGGAGGATGCCCAGTCGGCGACTGGCTTTGGAGGCCAGCTTGGAAATGTGGTTTTCCCAAGAAAGATCATGGCAGATAGTGAGACCCAAAATCTTGAGCGACAGAACTTCTTGGAGAGGATTGTTGAGAAAGTAGATGGGAGGGTTGTCCAGTCGATCTTTTCGGAGAGACATAGTAAGAGTGTGAGATTTGTCAGGATTGAAAGACATGTTCCACTTGTTTGACCAGTCTGTGATTTTGTCCAGGTCTTCAGAGAGTGAGGAGGCAGCAGACTGCCGATCTGAGGGAAGAGGAATGGAGCGGCAGAGAGTGGAGTCATCAGCAAAGAGATAGAGAGGATTTTCGAGAGAGTCAGAGAGATCATTGATGAAGACCAGAAAAAGCACGGGGCCCAGAACACTGCCTTGGGGAACTCCAGCCTGAACAGGAAGAGGAGATGAGAGAAACCCATTCAGGGCCACACGTTGACGACGACTAGAGAGGAAGTCCGCCAGCCATGCGTGGAGATTTCCATGGATACCAAAGGAGGAGAGTTTGGTGAGCAGAGCGGGGTGCCAGACCGTGTCGAAGGCACGTGATATGTCGAGGGAGACAGCTCTAATTTCCTGTTTGGCATTGAGGACCTCCATCCATTGTTGAGACAGCAGAAGCAGCATGTCCAGAGTAGAGTGACCTGGTCTGAAACCAAATTGATGATCAGAGATCAAGCCATTGGAGAAGAGGAAAGATTTCATATCCGAAGCAATGATGGATTCCATGACTTTGCTGATAATTGGGAGAAGGCTGATTGGTCTGTAGTTGCTAGGATCTGTTTTTGCACCTTTTTTGTGCAAAGCGGTGATGTTGGCTGATTTCCAAGCAGATGGCAGTTGACCTTGAGCAAAAGAGAGGGTGAAGAGAACAGAGAGAGGGTGAGATAGAGCAGCAGAGCAGGATTTTAGGACCCGTGGGCTGATGCCGTCGGGTCCAGTTGCAGAATCAGAGTCGAGGGTTGACAGAAGCTTTTCCACCTTGTCAGGAGGAAAGGACACGGAGTCCAGGAGCAGCAGGGTACGACTGGGTATGGTGGGTACAGAGAGGGATGGGTTTGGGACACAAGATTTAGAGGCAAACACAGAGTTGAGGCATTCAGCTTTTTCACATGCGGAGTCAGCTGTGTAGCCGTTTGAGGTAAGGGAGGGGATGGAGGGGGAACAAACACCAGAAACGGATTTGACCAGACGCCACCAGGATTTGGAAGAGGGAGACAGATAAGAGAGTTCGGTCTTGAGAACGGAGAGATATTGTTTCCTGGCTCTCCTGAGGGTGGACACACACTTGTTTCGGGCTTTGTGAAAGGAAATGAGATTTCCTTCCGTTGGATTTGCTTTCCAGGAGACGAAGGCAAGTTGTTTCTGGGCAACAGCCTCACCACAAGATTCCGTGTACCATGGACGGGAGGAAGGGTATGACAACTGAAGACGAGATGGGATAAATCTGTGCATGAGAGAGAGCAATTTACTTTGGAAGAATTCCCAGGATGAGTTGATGTCAGAGGTGGTAGAGATGGGAGACCAGTCCAGATGATTGATGGCTGCTTGAAGACCGTGCCAGTTGGCCTGAGTGAAATGCCAGACTCGTCGACGCTGAGCAGGCTCCCTGAGGATGGTCAGAGAGATGTCCACTTTAACAAGGACATGATCAGATGATCCGATCGGAGCAGAAGAAGAGCAGCAGACATTTTCAGGGAAGTTAGTCATAACCAAGTCCAGAAGAGAAGATGTTCCGTTGACTGAGATCCGGGTCGGGAAATTGACAGATTGTGTCAGTCCCAGTGAGTCGCAGAAGTCCTTTGCTGAGGAGCCATGGCTGGTGAGAGAGGTACCCACACCCAGCCAACTGGCATGATGACAGTTGAAATCACCACATATGAGGAAGAGAGAGTTGGGATGAGTAGATAGAAGTTGGTCCATATCATCAGACAGCGAGATGTAGATGGAGTCATCACTGTTTGGTGGACGGTACAACACACATATGAACAAGAGGTGGGAGCGAAGGGGAAGCCGTAGCCAGAGGTATTCCTGGGGGTGAGGTGGAGAGAGTGCAGTGCAGGGCGAGTGAGGAAGAGAGTTTTTGATAAAGATAGCAACCCCGCCTCCAGGACGAGGCTCAGGTCTATCATACCGGAGGAGGGAGTAGCCCGGGAGAGATACTATGGAATCAGAGACATCATAAAGGAGGAAAGTTTCTGTTAAGCAGATCACGTCTGGTTTGACAGAAGCAACCTGTATGGAGAGATCAGTTAAGTTTGAACGAAGGCCCCGGATGTTTGAGGTCCATACCGTTAATGAAGAGGAAGGGGGAGCATCAGATACAGAACAGGGGGGAGGAGGGGTAGGGTAAGATGTGGAAGAGGTGGAAGAGGTAGGGAGAGCTGTTGAAGGTGTGTCAGAGATTTCAGAATAGCTCGGAGAAAGGGAAGGATGGGGCGGACAAAAGGTTTGATGGTGATTGGGTGAGCCACAATGAGGTGTTATTTGAGGAGGGGGAAGAGCGAGGCAGAAGGTTGGGGGAGATGGAGGTGAGAGTTTGAAGGGGGAAGAAGCGGGGAGGATGCTTTGAGGAGGGGGAGTGAGAGGGGGGAAATTGAGAAGCAATGAGGGTGGGGAGATTTGAAGGGGAGGGGTGAGGGGGGAGTTTGGGAGGGAAGGGGCAAGGGGAGGGATTTGAAAGGGATGGGATATGGGGGAGATTTGGAGGGGAGGGGTGAGGCAGGAGTCTAGGAGGGGAGGGGCGAGGGGGCGTCTTGGCGGGGAGGGGTGAGGGGGTAGTTTAGGAGGGAGGGGGCAAGGGGGGAGATTTGAAAGGGATGGGTGATGGGGAAGATTTGGAGGGGAGGGGTGATGGGGAAGATTTGGAGGGGAGGGGTTATGGGGAAGATTTGGAGGGGAGGGGTGAGATTGGATTTTTGAAAGTGTACGATTTATGGGAAACGAACATTTATTGCAAAATGAGTTTCTTGTGATCTTCGAGTTAAAAATACGTTTAAGGACGCTGGATGGAGGATGGAGTGCAGGAGAGTTTAGGGAATGTAGAAAAAAGGCACTATAGGAGATGGATATTTTTTTTGGGATGAATTGATTTGGTGAGCAAGTCGAAAGCAGCCTTTTAAAGAAGAAGAAGAAAAAGGTGTTATAAAATATGACGGAATACATAACTTGAGGGGAAAGTGTAAACATTGAAGGTTAATGAGTGAAAACTATCTGGGGAAATGGGGGAGAAACACGTGGTCGAAGAACGAACGAACGAATAAGAATGAATAAACGAATGAGAACAGAGAAGGAAAAAAAAAAATTTTTTTTTTTTTTTTTTTGAGTTGAGATTTACACAAGGAAGTAGGCTATGGGTGAAAAGCCTGGGAATACAGAGAACGAAAGTTATTGGATCACAAACGACGGACCGCTGAGAGAAAAACAAAGCCTCAAGGTTGTACAGTGCACACTGTACAAGGCCTCAAGACACGACACGGCAAACAGACGATCAATTTATGAAAGATAAACACCGAGAAACAACCAAAGTTGCACACAATAACTTCACACACCGAAAGATAAATACAGTTTCGACAAAATACAATTGTGAACAGACTTAACTTCGAAAAACGTGGAGACCGTGTGGAGCTTCGAAAATCCCTGCCGCCGTCTCCAATGCCGTTTCAGGTAGGAGTTAGCTCTTCGTCCATGGTTGGGGGTTCTCCATGATGGGTTATGGACCCATCCTTACGGAGCATGATGTCCTCTACAAAGATGATAAGCTTTTTGAAAACATCCTCTCAGCAGTCATCAAAAGAAGGCATGATTAAGTCCAGATCTTTGAAATGGAGCCCCAGGTGTCTGAAATCCGAAATGGAGTCGAATATATTGCGAAATGGAGGCCAGAGATGTACCGTAGCGGTCTTCACAATGGAGTTCCTGAAGATGATGGGACAATAGTTGGCTATTTGACCCAGCATAAGGTTCAAATGTACCACCTTTTTTTTTGAAGTGCATCACACAGCTGCAGGAACATCATCTCTGTCGTCTGCATGGAACCGGAGGAGTCACTGGTGGGTCTTATTTTCCCATGGGAGGCCGTCGATGAGGAAATATGAAAAGTTTGAATCTAGGGAAAGAGTGTACAGAAGATTTTGCCACCAGCTCTTGAAAGATATGCGGTAGTTTCATGCTTTGTGAGACTCCATTGTTAGGGAGCCTGATTTGCCACCATCTAGGGAGTGGTGAGTTCTCCAGAAATTCAGAGAAAAAGCAGAAATAATCCATCTCATCGATCAAAGATTGCAGGTTCACATGGCGCTGCCACTATGCCAACAGGTAAGAGGATGAATTGGAAACACCATGAAATTTCTAGTAGCAGAAACCAAGTTTAATTCAAGAAGCGGCAACAAACACGGCTAAGGTGGCAGGGACACTAAGAGGCGAGCGAAACCACACTCACACCGACACCAAGTGGCAACCCCCCAATGATGTCGAGTCTCCTCGGGCAATGATCGCGTGTTTGCCATCATATTGCCTTTCTCTGACTTGTACACACAAGTAAGTGTGTGGTATAGACGGGGGGGTCGCCACTCCTCTCCGTCTCTCTGCTGGCCATTGGGGAATTCTCCCTCTTCCACCCGTGATGTTGGGGTTGACTGGACCCTCATCCACCAGATGTTCAGAGCCATCTGCCTTTTCAACCGCATGGCTGCGGACAGTGCGGACTATTACCCTGGTAAGGGGGACTGACAGGCCCTACACCTTGCCCACAGGTGATCTGGGATTATTCAAGGCAGGGGCATCCATCTCCTTGAGGTATCAGAAGACACCTGCATACCCCCTGATATATCAACCCCCCAAACTAACATACAATGGTGGTGCTCATGCACTATCTCCCCACCCACCCCAACCCAACCCTCCCTAAGGTTTCTGCAGGGTGCACGTGGTCTACCAGCAACCCCCTTCTAATTGAAACTCCTGCAATTAATCCAGACACACAGCTCATCTACACTCATTTCCACTCACTCATTCGTTCTTTTTCTTGCCATGTGCCTGATCTCTAATTACAACCGAGCAGAGTCACAAAGCACACGACATGATCCTTTTTATAGAGGGCTGGTCGTCCATAACCAATTAGTCCTATAATGGATGTGAAAAATTGCAACAGGGATCACGACTGCCCAAGTTCATCCCGAGACCAGGTAGATTCAATAATAAAGGTTGCACAGGGGACGGGAATACAGAGGAAGAAATAACAATTATGATGCAGCCAAAATTCCTTACCCCCTACCGATACCACATCCACGAAGCCAACAAACTATCCGGAAGATTCCTTAATTATTGACACTGAGGCCCTAGTCATATCAGATGAGATAGACGACAGATAGAGGTGACGAGACAGAAAACCCCGGCTTGCCCGGCGGGACACAGCAGGAACCGTTGCAGGGCGGCAGCCCAGGCGCAGCCCTGCAGCAGACCCGGGCAGCGTGGTTGGCTGGTTGGGGCTGCGGCTCCAGTGTGCAGCTCCGCAGATGTAACGCAGCCCTTCACAGGATGGGTCTCAAGCATTTCATGCCTCCCCCTGGCTACCTGTGCTTTTAAAGTCTGTGGCCCCTCCCTTCCTCCGTGACGCATTGCCCCCCTCCCCGCTCACTCACCATTGGCTCAAAGAGGGTGAGGGTGGGGCTAACGCTACGCCAAACTGCACCAAGATGGTCATGGTGTTGTGACCGGTCCGGATGGTGGAGGTGACTTTTCCCACCTAAAATATGGGCAGGTAGCCCACCCAAACACTAAAAAGCACATAAGAGACATTACAGAGGGTAGAACATTAAAGAAGGGTTCAAAGGGATGGTGGTTTTTCGAAAAACATTGGGGAGGGCGGACCTCGATCTCCTCATAAAGCGACGCAAATCTAATATCACGATTAAATTTCCTTACACTTATTCTCAGACTTCTACGAATGAGATAACTAAACGATGCTGACCAATGTTACCCACTACAAGTCATTTCCACAACAGTACAATCATTGAATATTCTTTGTGATTTCATTGCTCACAGCTATAAACTGCCATCCTGGTGTTTCACATGGAGGATGATTAATCAATGTGCGTGATTCATCCCTAGGATGGACGTTAAGCCGGGCGTCTCATCTGCCAGCATTGGTGGATGTTAAAGATCCCACGGTGTTTTTCACGAAGAGTAGGCGAGCTTTTGTCGGCATCCTAAACTAATTACAAACTGATGCCCAAACCTTAGTCCAGCGTCAGGCCTGGCCAGCCGGTTCGTGAAAGACTTCGGCTAAGCTTCCACCACCCAACCTGACAATAACTTGGGAATATGTGGCGGTTAAGTAGAAGAGGAGACGAAGAAGAAGAAGGGAAAGGGAAGAAGCAGACGAAAAGGAGGAAGAAGAAGAGGACAAAGAAAGGTAGACGAAGAATTAGAAGAAGAAGAAGAAGAAGAAGAAGAAGAGGCAGAAGAAGAAGAAGAGGAAAGGAAAAAGAAGACGGAGAATCAGAAGACGAAGAAGAAGAAGAAAAAGACGAACAAGAAGAAGAAGACGAATGAGAAGAAGAAGAAGAAGCAAAAGAAGAGGAGGAAGAAAAAGAAAAAGAAGACGAATAACAATAGGAAGAAGAAGATGAAGAGGAAAAGGAAGAAAAATACGAAGAAAAAGAAGACGAATAAGAAGAGGAAGAAGAAGAAAAGTCGAAGAAGAAGAAGAAAACGTCGAAGACGAAGAAGAAAAAGAAGACGAATAACAAGAGGCAGAAGAAGAAGAATAGGAAGAGGAAAAGGCAGAAGACAACGAAGAGAAGAAGAAGAAGACGAAGAAGAAGAAGTCTTTTCTGTTGAACGAAAAAACGTTCGATGAAACTAAACCTGCGCAAGTCAAGTTTCAAATCATCATAATGTGGCGGACACGATGACTCGCTGGCGCAGTGACATAATTCCGAGCACCAGTGGGTGTCGGCCACGCCCCAGGTGAGGCGTGGCCTCCGGATATACACGCGGGCTCGCAGCCCCGAGCAAGTCAGTGCTGATGAGTGAGCAACCAATAAAGAGCTCAAGTTAAACCCAAAGCGTTGTGGCCTACCTTTGTTTAACGTGTGTGTGCCCAGCACCCCACACTGGTGACCCCACTGGTGACCCCACTGGTTCAGCCGCTGCTGTTCCTCGAACGTGCCATGGCCATCAACGCTGTAGCGATCAAGCTCCCGGAGTTCTGGGAAACGCAAGCCGACGCCTGGTTTCTACAGGCCCAGGCCCAGTTCCAGCTCCGGGGCGTCACGGCGGACGACACGAGGTACCTTTACGTGGTTGCTGCCCTCGGGTCCGGCACGGCCGCTCGAGTCATGTCCTTCCTCCGGCAACCGCCGGACGAGAGCAAGTACGCGGCGCTCAAGCGGCTTCTCCTCGACACATTTGGCCTCACAGAGGCCGACCGCGCGGACCGTCTTTTGGACCTTCCCGTACTCGGCGACACACGACCGTCCGCCCGCATGGATTACATGCTGTCCCTGCTCGGCGACGGCCACGCGGATTTCCTCTTCCGTGCGCTCTTCCTCCACCAGCTACCTGTACAGGTGCGGCTCACGCTCGCCGGTTCGACCATTACGGAACCGCGCGCCCTGGCCAAAGAGGCGGACAAGTTTTTCGCAGCCCACGACGCACGGCCGGCATATAGCACGGCCGTCGTGGATCCTGGCGCCGCGCACGGCGTGAGTGGTTCGGATCGCCACGTAGCATGGCGTTCGGACCCTCCCGAATACGGCGTAGGTTTGGTGGATCGCCACGTGGCATGGCGTTCGGATCCTCCCGAACACGGCGTAGGTTTGGCGGATCCGCGCGTGGCCGCCGCCATGCCCCGCCCACCACCGTCGTCACGACCGGCGCGACAACCACCACCGGGCCAGACCTGGTGCCAGTTCCATACCAGGTTTGGCCACAAGGCCAGGTCCTGCCGCCCGCCTTGTACTTTTGGCAGGTCGGGAAATGGCCAGGCCGGCGCTCGCTTCCTGCCATGAGCGTCGGCCATACGGGCAGCCTTCTGTTCATAACAGACACCTCCTCAGGTCGTCGCTTCCTGTGCGACACGGGAGCACAGGTGAGCATCCTCCCTGCCTCCGCGTCCGACAAGCAAGCTGAGGGCCGGGGCCCCGCTTTGCTTGCCGCCAACGGCACGTCCATCTGCACGTTCGGAAAGCATTGTCTCTCACTGCGGTTCGGGGGGCAGCGCTTTGAGTGGACGTTCGTTACTGCTAGTGTCCCCATGGGCCTACTCGGAGCGGACTTCCTCTGTGCGCATGGGCTGCTGGTGGACGTGAGGCACAGACGCCTTGTCCAAGCTGAAACCTTCAGCTCGCTTGCTTGCGCGCTGAGCAGTTCGTTGAGCAGCTCCCTGGGCGGCTCACCGAGCGGCTCGCCAAGTGGCTTGCTGAGCGGTTCGGTCCCGGCGAGGTTGGTCTGCACGCTTCCGGCAGCGGACGAGTTCACCCGCCTCCTCACCAGTTTCCCGGCCCTCACGCGGCCCACTTTCTTGGCGGTGGCTGTCAAGTACGCGGTGGAGCATCACATCCCCACCGTCGGGCCACCAGTCTACGCCCGGGCGTGCCGCCTCGACCCGGCGAAGCTCGCCGTGGCGCAGGGGGAGTTCGCCATGCTGGAGCGACTGGGCATCGTCCGGCGCTCCAACAGCGCATGGGCATCGCCGCTGCACATTGTGCCCAAGCCCAGCGGCGGGTGGCGGCCGTGCAGAGACTACCGCCGCCTCAACGATGCTACCACCCCCGACCGCTACCCGGTCCCTCACATCCAGGACTTTTCTGCCCAGTTGGCGAAAATGTCCCTCTTCTCCAAGGTGGACCTCATCCGCAGATACCACCAGGTCCCCGTCAGGCCGGAGGACATACCGAAGACGGCCATCATCACACCATTCGGCCTCTTCGAGTTTCTGCGGATGCCCTTCGGGTTGAAGAATGCGGCCCAGGCATTCCAGCGGCTTATGGACAGCGTCTTGCGCGACTTGGACTTCGTGTACGTCTACCTGGATGACATCCTCGTCGCAAGCGCGTCCCGTGAGGAGCACCTCCGCCATCTCCGCACGCTCTTCGAACGCCTGGGCCGACATGGCCTGATCATCAACCCCGCCAAGTGCCGGTTCGGCGTCACCGAAATCGACTTTTTGGGGCACCGCGTCACCAGGCACGGGGCCATCCCCTTACCGGCCAAGGTGTAGGCGGTCAGGGGTTTTCCACGCCCCCGCACGATCAAGGGGCTCCAGGAGTTCCTGGGCATGGTGAACTTTTATCACCGGTTCCTGCCCCGCATCGCCCAGCTCCTGCGCCCCCTGCACGAGGCCCTCCGGGGGAAGCCGGGCAAAGGCGACGTTGCCTGGACCGAGCCGGTGGACGCGGCGTTCGCGGGCGCGAAGCTCGCCTTGGCTAACGCCACCATGCTCGCGCACCCGGCGCCCGATGCACCGATCGCCCTCACCACCGACGCGTCGGATTACGCGGTGGGCGCGGTGCACGAGCAATGGGTGAAGGGAGCTTGGCAGCCGCTGGCGTTTTTTAGCCGGCAGCTCCGCCCGCACGAACCCGGTACAGTACCTTCGACCACGAGCTGCTCGGGCTCCACCTGGCGGTCCGGCACTTCCGCCATCTGCTCGAGGGCCGCCCGTTCATGGCCTTCGTCGACCACAAGCCCCTGGTTTTCACTATGGCCAAGGTCGCCGAGCCGTGGTCGGCCCGGCAGCAGCGTCACCTCTCGGCCGTGTCCGAGTACACGACGGACATCCGGCATGTCGCGGGGAAGGACAACCCAGTGGCGGATTGCCTTTCCCGGTCCATCGCCCACGCGGTCCACCTCGGGATCGACTATGCCCAGATGGCGGCGGACCAGTCCGCCGACCCCGCCGTCCAGGCTTTTCGGACCGCCGTCACAGGCCTCCGTGTCACCGAGGTACCGTTCGACGGCGCGGGCGCGGCCCTCTTGTGCGACGTCTCCCTCGGCCGGCCTCGCCCCCATCGTGCCCGCCGGCGGGTTTTTGACGCCATCCACGGCCTGTCCCACCCGGGCACGAAGGCCTCCCAAAAGCTGGTCGCCGACAAGTTCGTCTGGCATGGCCTCCGGAAGGCCGTCCGCGATTGGGCCAGGACGTGCCTCGCGTGCCAGCGCGCGAAGGTTCACCGCCACACCCAGGCCCCGCTGGCCCCGTTTACGGTGCCCGAACGTCGGTTCGACCACGTTCACGTGGACTTGGTGGGACCTCTGCCCCCCTCGCGGGGTTTTACCCACATCCTCACAATGGTGGACCGCACCACCCGGTGGCCGGAGGCCGTGCCTTTGGCAGCAACGACGGCGGTGGACGTCGCGCAGGCGTTCATCGCCACTTGGGTTGCCCGGTTCGGCGCCCCCTCGGACATCTCGTCCGACCGCGGCCCCAGTTCACCTCAGAGCTCTGGGGGCGGTAGCGCGGGGGCTTGGCGTCCAGCTGCACCGCACCACGGCCTACCACCTACAGGCCAACGGCCTGTGCGAGTGCTTCCATCGCGCCATGAAGGCCGCGCTCCGGGCCAGCCTCCGCGACGGCGGCTGGGTCGACAGGCTCCCCTGGGTCCTGCTGGGCCTCAGGACGGCGCCCAAGGACGACCTGCGCGCATCCGCGGCGGAGTTGGTCTTCGGACAACCGCTGCGGGTGCCGGGCGAGTTCCTCCCCGACTCCACGGCACCATGGTGCGCGGCGCAGCAGCGCTCCGCCCTGCAGGAGACCGCCCGGAGGTTCGCCCCGGTGCCGACGGCGCACCACGGTTGCCCGCCAACGCACGTCCCCCCGGAGCTTCGCACGGCGGAGTACGTGTTAGTCCGCCACGATGCCCACCGGACACCGCTGCGGCCCCCGTACGACGGGCCCTTCTGCGTGCTGGAGACCGGGGCGAAGCATTTCACCCTCGACATCGGCGGTACTCCTGACCGCGTCTCCGTGGACCGCCTCAAGCCGGCCCACCTCGACTTGGACCACCCCCCGCCAGCGGCCATGCCCCTGCGTCGGGGCCACCCCCCGGCGGACGGGCCCCCGGCACCGCCCAACCCCGCCGTCACGCCACCCCCCTGCCCTGCACCCATCCCAGATGCCGCCAGAGGCATCCCAGATGGCATCCCGGCATCCTAGCCGCCGCCAGCCGCCAGAGGGCGCTTCGGCCGGGTCATCCGTTTGCCCCGCAAACTGACCCTTCAGGTGCGCGGGAATTCTGGGGGGGGGGGGGGGGGGCGCGTGTGGCGGACACGATGACTCGCTGGCGCAGTGACATAATTCCGAGCACCAGTGGGTGTCGGCCACGCCCCAGGTGAGGGGTGGCCTCCGGATATACACGCGGGCTCGCAGCCCCGAGCAAGTCAGTGCTGATGAGTGAGCAACCAATAAAGAGCTCAAGTTAAACCCAAAGCGTTGTGGCCTACCTTTGTTTAACGTGTGTGTGCCCAGCACCCCACAATAAAAGACAAATGTATGTCTTTATGAACCCCACAGTATAACTCGTGCTGGTTTTATCAATTCACCAAAACTTTGTTTATTACACTTAATAAATATGAATACACCTGCATGATCCTTGACCTTTACTTTCATAACTAAGTCTAATGTGCGTCTGAAGGTTGACGAGAAGCACATACATGAATCATGTTTGTGTGGTTGCTAATCAGTATGAAGCAGATCATCATTTTGAATGATGACACACTAACACGTCCCGGTATTTAAATACCATGAATTGTGGTGGTTTTAACACGGAATACTCGAGACCTTGATGGACACACGGACATTTTGAATTTGTTCATAGTGCCGGCGATAACTCGTCGACTCCTCACGAAGGACACCGTGGGATATTTAATGTTCACCAACAAAGTCCCCTGGCTTAAACAGCTCGGAATCCATTAGGTGGATGGGGTACTCCTTCATGCAACCACCTACCTGCATATATCACTTCGGGGACATTATAGTCAGGCCAGGAATCGAACCCGGAATGGACAGCTCAAAGTGAATACGCATGGCTATACCTGTGAGCTATGCTGCCACCCCAGGTGTGCTGACCTTCATATCGATTCGAGAAGGTTTTGATGAGGAGGGTCCACCAGACCCCTTTATGTAAAAGCATAAACACCTCGCACCTCAGACCCTCACTCTCCCCTCCTTACATCCCATTATTTTCCCCTCCCTCACCTCTCATCCCTCTTCCTCTTCTTCATTTCTCCTCTGGGGATGTTTTCATTTCCAAAATCAAGTTCAGTTTCGTTGTCGAAACAACCTACACAACATAGCACAAATAATTACAGGTGCACCGTGCACCTATCCGAAACGCAGGCGTGATGGGCTAGGCAGGTATGGTGGGAAAAAGCTAATGGACCAGGAAAATTGCACCTGGTATGGTGGGCTGGACAAGGTAGGCCAGGTATGGTAGGCCTGGTATGGTGGGCTAGGCAAGGTGGGCTAGGTATGGTGGGCTAGGCAAGGTGGGAAAGGTATGGTGGGGCACGTATTGTGAGGTAGGCAGGGTGGGTCAGGTATGGTGGGTCAGGCAGGATGGGCAATGCAAGTATTGTGAGGTAGGTGTGGGCCAGGTATGGTGGGTCAGATATGGTGGGAAAGGCAGGGTGGGCAATGCAGATATTGTGAGGTAGGGGTGGGCTAGGTATGGTGGGAAAGGCAGGGTGGGCAATGCAGATATTGTGAGGTAGGGGTGGGCCAGGTATGGTGGGTCAGATATGGTGGGAAAGGCAGGGTGGGCAATGCAGATATTGTGAGGTAGGGGTGGGCCAGGTATGGTGGGTCAGATATGGTGGGAAAGGCAGGGTGGGCAATGCAGGTATTGTGAGGTAGGGGTGGCCCAGGTATGGTGGGTCAGGCAGGGTGGGCAATGCAGATATTGTGAGGTAGGGGTGGGCCAGGTATGGTGGGTCAGATATGGTGGGAAAGGCAGGGTGGGCAATGCAGATATTGTGAGGTAGGGGTGGGCCAGGTATGGTGGGTCAGGCAGGGTGGAACAAGATAGGCCTAATGGCTCCTGCGATAGTTCCTTGTAATTTGAAGGACTCGGCGAACACTCGTTGTGATGAAAAGTTTGTGTTTATGAAACGGAATTTCATTTTGCCTACAAATGGTAACGTTCGTTCGTCGTCACTTCGGGCCGGAGCTCAAACAATGGAGTTCAAGTAGACCACGTGGTTTTCAGTTTGAGTCACGTTGAGTTTATTTATTTAGTTTTGATGAAATTTGAACTCCAAACCGTTTGGGTGCCGCTCGTCCTGGACCAATTGAGATCGACGTCACGTGGTCCCTTGACCCACACTAATGATGTTCGTTCCGATGTCACGTGGTCAAATCCCCGATGATGATGAAATCTCCAGGAATGCGACGCGCGAGACCTCGAATGAACTCGATCCAGGCGTTAGTTCGTGGGAAGCGTCCCGCTACCTGCACCAGGTAGTCACGTGCCTTCACCATCACCTCTTCGTAGACTTGAGAGTTTACAAGGAGGTGTTAAAAGCATATTGAGACTTCATGACTCAACGCGATGTTTGAGTCTTGTTTGTTCAGCCTATGTCGGCAAAGGCTATATCATATATATATGTAGTCATGTAGGTATATGTATGTAGCCATGTAGGTATATGTATGTAGCCATGTAGGTATATATATGTAGCCATGTAGGTATATGTATGTAGCCATGTAGGTATATGTATGTAGCCATGTAGGTATATGTATGTAGCCATGTAGGTATATGTATGTAGCCATGTAGGTGTAGGTATGTAGCCATGTTGGTATATGTATGTAGTCATGTAGGTATATGTATGTAGCCATGTAGGTGTAGGTATGTAGCCATGTAGGTATATGTATGTAGCCATGTAGGTATATGTATGTAGCCATGTAGGTATATGTATGTAGCCATGTAGGTGTAGGTATGTAGCCATGTAGGTATATGTATGTAGCCATGTAGGTATATGTATGTAGCCATGTAGGTATATGTATGTAGCCATGTATGTGTAGGTATGTAGCCATGTAGGTGTAGGTATGTAGCCATGTAGGTATATCTATGTAGCCATGTAGGTATATGTATGTAGCCATGTAGGTATATGTATGTAGCCATGTAGGTATATGTATGTAGCCATGTAGGTATATGTATGTCGCCATGTAGGTGTATGTATATGTAGCCATGTAGGTATATGTATGTCGCCATGTAGGTATATGTATGTAGGTATATGTATGTAGTCATGTAGGTATATGTATGTAGTCATGTAGGTATATGTATGTAGCCATGTAGGTATAAGCCCAACTTTGGCTGAACATCAAAACAGTCTGAGAAATGAGCGAGGGTGTGGCCAACTAGGGTCGATGGTCGATACTGGGTCGATGAACAAACGCATTGAAACAGCGAATAATCCAACGATGTATTCAAGGTAACTGTCGTTAACCAGGGGGGAGGGATGAGGGCAAGGGTGGGGTAGGGGTGTGGGTAGGAGTGGAAGTAGGGGTGAGAGTAAGGGTGGGTAGGGGTGGGTAGGGGTGGGGGAAGGAGTGGAGGTAGTGGTGAGCATAAGGGAAGGTGGTAAGGGTGCGTTAGGGGTGGAGGTAAGGGTTGGGTAGGGGTGGGAGTAAGGATTGGTTATGGGTGAGGGTAAGGGCGGGGTAAGATTGGAGGTAGGGGTGGGGTAACGGTGGGTGGGGGTAGGGGTTGGGGGTAACGGTAGGGTAGGGGTAACGTTGGCGAGGGGTAGGAGTGGATGAGTTACGGTAGTGTAGTGGTGAGGGTAAGGGTGAGGGTTAAGGGTGGGATAGGGGTGGAAGTAACGGTAGTGTAGGGGTGGGGTAAGAGTAGGGTAGGGCTGCGGGTAACGGTAGTGTAGGGGTGGGGGTAACGGTAGTGTAGGGGTGGGGGAAATGGTTGTGTAGGGGTGGGGATAAGGGTGGGGTCGGGCTGGGGGTAACGGTAGTTTAGGGCTGGGGGTAACGGTAGTGTAGGGCTGGGGGTAACGGTAGTGTAGGGCTGGGCGTAACGGTGAGGCAGGGGTAGGGGTAGGGGTGCGGTATTTACAATAGCGAGGTTCTTATAAAACCCTTATATTATGGCAAGGGTAACGTTATATCAATTATCGAGGTCGAATTTCACAAACTCACGTGTTCCGTGTCCATTTTATCATGTGTCTGTCTCCACGCTGTCTGTCTCTTTGTTGGTGCAAACACTGCAGTCGTCGTCCGTCTCGGTGTTTTTATCTTTGTTTACATCCTTGTAATCTCTATTTATTTGTCCTCCCTCTTCTTCCGTTTCTTTATCGTGGCATCCCCGGGACTCCAAGGGGCGGGGGTGCGGGGGAGGGACAGGAATCCCCGATACAACGTCATGAAATCTCCCTGGCGACGGCGGCGCTGTTTACGGATCACGTGATAATGACACGAGGTTCCGGTGGTGACGTTTGTTTGGCAGCGCCATGGAAACGGACGGTGGGGGCGGAGCCCTTGCCGCGCTGCGCGGATCAGGGCCAAGGCCGCCGGCGTGAGGGGTGGAGCTAGTGGCAAAGTGGGGCGGAACAAGGCCCTCTTGAGCGGGGCGGGGGGAATTCCGCGCTGAGCGTCTGGAGGCCAGCCAGGCGCGCGAGGCAAACACAGCACGCGTTGTCATGGCCACCGTTAGTGGTGCGCTTTGTGTGACGTCAGTGCGTTAAAAGCGGAAAGCCGTTGTGCCGAGTTGCCATAGACACGAGCGGGAGTGCCCTTGTTGCCGTTTGCTTTTAGCAACAACCCAGGAGACGGGGTGGGTTAAGCTGGTGGGGTTCAACCCTTCTCCCACATTCACTGCGTTGCCTCACATTGTCGGGGAACACCGGAAACGCACCGACGGCTCTTACGTTAAATATAGAGAGACAATTATGGAGCACGACGTACGGAATTCCCACTCCTTCCCCACTCTATGAATCAGTACAGTGAGTGGGACCATTATTATGGGGTTTGTACCCTTAATCGAACGTGGCGGTGATTGCGAGTTCAAACATTATTTATTACGACGTCGAATCGATGGTCGACACGTGACACGTTTAATCGGACCGTTGGACACAAATGACAGGACAAGGAGGATCCCTGTGTACAAGAGTGGTGATTAGTCTCTCTGGTTTTGTTTCAATATCCCAAAAAACAGGAGCAATAGTAATCAATCCATCAGTCCATCAATCCATCAGTCCATCAATCCATCAGTCCATCAATCCATCAGTCCATCAATCCATCCGTCCATCAATCCATCAGTCCATCAATCCATCAGTCCATCAATCCATCAGTCCATCAGTCCATCAATCCATAAGTCCATCAATCCATCAGTCCATCAATCCATCAGTCCATCAATCCATCAGTCCATCAATCCATCAGTCCATCAATCCATCAGTCCATCAATCCATGCTCCATCCATCGAGGATATTACATGGAGATTCCTCCTGTGGAGTGCGGGTGAGGAGTCTCGGGGTCGCCGGGTCTCCGGGTCTCGGGGTCTCGGGGTCTCGGGGTCGACCATTGTAGTCTCTGCCTCATTCCATTCCCACATCGTTATCATTTGTGCAGGTGATCACTTAATTCCCAATTAACGTCACGGTTTGTACAGGTAGAGGTAGCACATTTTCCTTTAACCCAAATATCCATATCAACGCTTTTGTTGTCTGTTGTTGTTGTTGTTGTTGTTGTTGTTGTTGTTGTGGCTGCTGATGTTATTAATGCCTTTGGGGAGAGACCGACAGGGTGTCACGGGTGGGGGACGAGGGATTAAGGAGGTACTAGGGGTGGATGGGATTAAAGGTAAAGAAACAATGAATGGGTTCACGGTCGGGATGCCTCGGTTGAGAGCGACCGCAGAGGGCGGGGCAAGGGAGGGAATCCCGCTTCCCGCAGCCAGCCGCTGGTGACGTCAATTGCGATGGGCTGAGCTTATAAAGCGGGTGATGCAAGCGGCTCGCGCTGTCTCTCGTCACATAGAACACAACGGCAGCACGCGGAGGTGCTGACTTGGGCGGCTCACCAGCACCAGCTCAGGTAGCACTACCAGCACCAGGACCAGGACCAGGACCAGGACCAGGACCAGGACCAGCACCAGCACCAGCACCAGGACCAGGACCTGCAGGGGATTCACCCTCACTACCAGCATCAGCCTCCGAACCTTCGACGTCGTCGCACCCCATCACCGCAACCACAACCAGGTAAGCCGCGTGTCTGTGCTTATGTCGTCGTACCAGCGCGAAAGCACGGCTCCGCACGCTCCGAACCCCGACCGCCCGTGCTGGGATTTCCATGGAGATTTCTCTCCGGTACGACGGGCGCGCGCCTGAGCTATAAATACACACGCGCCGTGTCCTCGTGCTCGGCGATCGATGTTCGCGCTCTTTGATTGGCCCATCCATCGTTATTTCCATCTTGTATCGTTATTTCATTCGGCACCAAATAACTTCACACCGAATGGTTTTGTTATCAATCGAGGTCGTTCATGATTATGTGCGAATTAAACGGGTGCGACTAAACACGGTGTGCGAATAGCCCTTGTTCCTGCATCATATCATCCTACGTCTCTCTCGAACCCCCACCACCCCACCACCCCCACCACCCGCACCACCCCCACCACCTCCACCACCGGCACCACTATCCCACCACCACCCGCACCACCCGCACCACCACCGGCACCACCATCCAACCACCATCCCACCACCATCCCACCACTATCCCACCACCCCTACCACCATCCCACCACCATCCCACCACTCCTACCACCATCCCACCACCACCTGCACCACCATCCCACCACTACCCGTACCACCATCCCCCCACCACCATCCCACCACCCACACCACTATCCCACCACCACCCGCACCACCATCCCACCACCTCCACCACTATCCCACCGCCACCCACGCCACCATCCCACCACCATCCCACCACCCCTACCACAACCACTACCACCCGCACCACGATCCCACCACGATCCCACCACCCGCACCACCCGCACCCCCACCCCACCACCCCTACCACCACGCCTACCACCATCCCACCACCCCCACCACCATCCCACCACCCCCACTACCATCCCACCATCCCACCACCCCCACCACCACCACCACCATCCCACCACCATCCCACCACTCCCACCACCACCCCCACCACCATCCCACCACCCCCACCACCATCCCACCACCATCCCACCACCACCCCACCACCATTCACAACCATCCCACCACCATCCCACCACCATCTCACCACCATCCCACCACCATCCCACCACCATCCCACCACCATCCCACCACCATCTGACCACCATCTGACCACTCCAATCCTTGTCCGCCCACAGTACCGCGGGATCCCGTTCGACTGCAACCCTGGCTGTCGCGGTCGGTTCCATCCCCTTTCTCCACCATCCTGGAGGCGCCATGATGATCCAACCGCCGCGATCATTGCCCTTCTGCGACCTGGTGGGTCTAGGGATGTGGACCTCGCCCGGAGTCTCCTCTCCAAGCGGAGAACCCGCGCCCCTTGGCAAGGCGGCCAGTGTCTGCTACTCACCTGTCAGTCCCGGTGCTGCGCCCACCTTCTCATCCGGAGCAGACACGAATGTGAGCTCATTCCCCACCTGCTCTTCCTCATTCTCTGCTCTTCCTCATTCTCTGCTCTTCCTCATTCTCTGCTCTTCCTCTTCACTCTCCCACCTAATGGCGCTCTCATACCCTTTACCTGGAGGTCTGAGTTCTATCAAAGCTTTGATATTTTTACAATGCGTGGGAAAAAGTTAAATCTGCTCTTTTGACTCTTTAAATAAGTATTGTATTTCATGTTAATAGGGTATGTGTTAACATGTGTTAACTCATGTGTTAACTCATGTCATTTCGGGATAACTGTGTTAACTCATGCCCTCCCACCACGTGTACCTCACCACGTGGTGGGAGGCTGAGTCGAGTTGCGGGAGACATAGGCTTTAGATGAGTGCCGTACTCCATGTTACTGCGTTCCAATGACGTGTACACCTTGAGCACCTGAGGAGGACCATGTGAGCATCCCTACAATTCATACGGAAGCTTTTGGACTTTCTGTCACTTGGGAAAAAAAAAAAGAAGCTTCCAGAGAGGAGTATGGAAATTTCTAGAAAGCTATGATGAAATAAATAAATAACTAAACCGCTCACATGTTGTAAGATTTAAGAGAATAATCTTATCGCAACGTAACAGGTGCGGAAAGGTCCATAGATATGTACCTGTTTTTGTAGTACGGTTGTTCCACCGGGCTGTTGAAAGGGAATTCGTTCCCAATGGAGTGTGGAATATTTCGGGAGTTTGCTGGGAATGTCCTTTGACAGCATAATGATCAGTAATTGTGAAGTCTATTGAGGTTTCCAGGTGAAGGAAATGGGCGAAAAGGTAATTATACTTTGGACGGAATTGACTGAATAGTTTGTGGTTAAATTGGTCTTTACTTCCAGTAGGTGTGCGAACCAGCGACTCTGAGACTACACACCGCCTGTGTGTACAACTTGGGCATCAAAATGCCAACCAGTAACCGGTCAGCTGATGCTCATTTTGCCGACCTGGGAAGGATGACAGGCTGAGTCAACCCACCTGGTGTTAATTAAAGGGGTGACAGGGGCTCAAACTCAGGACCCTAAGATCTGAAGCTACCCACCTGTAGCCATTAAGCAAACACCAAGGTGGTGTAATAGATACAAGAGGATTTATTTAAGCTTGGGTCATTGTGCAAAAGGTCTACCTTTACTCGTGTCAAAAGGTGCGCAACAGTACACTTTACACACAGGTTACAGGTTTTTTGTACTAAGACTTGTCAGTCTGCAGTCAGACCTCTACGTGGTGGTGGTCAGACCTCTGCGTGGTGGTGGTCAGACGTCTGCGTGGTGGTGGTCAGACCTCTGCGTGGTGGTGGTCAGACCTCTGCATGGTGGTGGTCAGACCTCTGCATGGTGGTGGTCAGACCTCTGCGTGGTGTTGGTCAGACCTCTGCATGGTGGTAGTCAGACCTCTGCATGGTGGTAGTGAGACCTCTGCATGGTGGTGGTCAGACCTCTGCGTGGTGGTGGTCAGACCTCTGCGTGGTGGTGGTGTGACCTCTGCGTGGTGGTGGTCAGGCCTCTGCATGGTGGTGGTCAGACCTCTGCGTGGTGGTGGTCAGACCTCTGCATGGTGGTGGTCAGACCTTTGCGTGGTGGTGGTTGTCAGACCTTTGCGTGGTGGTGGTCAGACCTTTGCGTGGTGGTGGTCAGACCTTTGCGTGGTGGTGGTCAGACCACTGATTGGTGGTGGTCAGACCTCTGTGTGGTGGTGGTCAGACCTCTGCGTGGCGGTGGTCCGTGTATGGCCTGCGGCTGCTGGTTGCATCATTTTCTTGGGGCGCAGCTGCCGCTGATGCAATCTCTCTTACCAGTCACCTGGTACTCATTTTGCCGACCTGGGAAGGATGACAGGCTGAGTCAACCAACCTGGTGTTAATTAAAGGGATGGACCTCAAACTCAGGACACTATAGGATCTCAAGCCAGCCACCATAACCGTGAAGCCAACACCTGGCTTGGAGCTCTGTCTCAAACATTATGGATTAGCAAGTTTCTTGAATACATCTCCATGGGAATAGGAGGCATAACATTTCCAACATAATTGCATCATTTTGCTGGAAACTCCCCTCACGGATGGATTATGTAGCTTTTGGGGGAAAAAAAACATTTACATGACATAATTTTCCTCTTTTTTTTTCACGCTACCAATTATTCCAACCTTTTTGTGGGTTTGGCCGGGTGGACGGTTCTGGCCCGTCTTTCCAGAACAGGCTGGCCAGGCCTGGCAATGGTCGAAAGGTGATTTGGGCAGGAATTTGAAATTTGTTCAGAGTGCCGGTGGTAACTCACCTACTCTCCGCTAAAGACTTTAGACTGGGATCTTTAACATCCACCGACGACCGGTACTGGTAGACGGTCCTCCGGCTTAACGTTCTTTTGAGGGACGGAACATGCATTGAGGCTTCGTCCTGAGTGTGAAACACCAGAGTGCTGGTTTATACCTGTGTCTGGATTCAAACCTCGTCGAGGCAGCTCAGAGGTGAGGGTGAATACCTGCAGGTCCCTTATTGAACTATACGGTCGATTTTCTGGATTCATTCACTTTAAACTGTATCTTGAACGTTGTGATGGTTTTTGGGGGGCTTTTTTTTTGGGAAAAAGACTCAACGCAGTTTCATCTCTGCAGGTTTCTTCTGATGAAGAAGAACGAAAAAGGCGACGAAGGGAAAGGAACAAGATCGCGGCTGCAAAATGTCGGAGCAAGAGGAAAGAGAGGTCACAGTCTTTGCTCGAGGTGCGTTAATCTCTATTACGAGAGACGTTGGTCTGTGCGTTGCCATATTTCTCAGAGATGGCCGAACGGATCTTCGTCAAACTTTCAGAGGTTTATCAGTGAGTGCCTGGGAATGTTTGGGGCAAAAAAATTTTTTTTTAAATTTTTTGAAAAAAGACGTTTTTTTTGTTTTTGGGATTTTTAGAAATCACTCCATGGTGCCTGAGCCTTTGTAGGTATGTAAACGGTAATATTGAATTTATCCCCGATTAGTGTGTGTGTGTAATATTATAATATTAAACATATATTTTCCTTATTGGGTGTTGGTGCTTTAGGTACCCACAAAAAATAGAAAAAAAACCTCTAATTTATTTCTTCAAAGTGCCAACAGGATTAGAACATCAGTGGGTAATGCCGGAAACTCGTGCTTGTGAACTATAAGTGGAGAATACTCCGAAATTTTTTTGGGTTGATAAATTAAAATTAAATTGTTGCTATAAATTACTTTTGGTTGAACATAACGCTCAAATTGTACGGCGATTCCTGGCCAATGACACATGTTTTGTAAGACATTTGATGAAATTGTGATCTGGTGGCTAAATGGTACCATAACCGACGTAAGCGATGACTTTGCTAATCATGTGATATTACCAGTGATTCGTTTTTAAAATGTGAAATCTTCCTTCAAGCTGTTTATCCCATGTTCGTGTTGCCCGCGCAGGAGTCGGCCATGTTGGAAAGTCGCAATGCTGAGCTGAAGGCTCGTTTTGAAGCCATGCGGCTCGAGCGGCAAAGGCTCGTCGAGCTTCTCAACACGCGGCGACCGAGCATCATCGTCCAGGCTCCCGGCTCCAACAAGCCTTGCGGAAGTCCGGAACAGAGGGCCTGCTCACAGCAGTGATGACATTGTGCTCTTTGGGATCGATCGGCCACGGTTTGCAAGACCTTCCGAGGTGGAGCGCGGTTGAAGAAGAAGAAGTAGAAGAAGAAGGACAAGAAGAAGGCCCTCCTATCGCTCGTGCTGTTTCCCTAGCCTTGTGCGACTTCACTTATTCGGCGTTTTTCACTCCTTTCCTCCTGACATGTCGGGATCGAATTTTTCCTTTCATTTGATCAGCAAACGTTACGAGGTGCTCCGTCTTGCACTTGCAAAGTGGCTAACGCCCTAGGCCTCTACCAGGCCTCAGGCGTTTACATTTCTTCCATGCCCTCTCTCCTCCTCTCCGCTGCTCCTACCGTTCTTTCTTCATCGGAGATGGAGTAAGGATATTGCACCGGACTCGTTGAGTAAATGCGATGAATGTGACGAATGAAAGCGACCGACGAGGTGCGGTGAACATCTTCCTCGAATCATTCCATTTGTGGATGCTGGCGGGCCTCTTTTGGCCTATTTAGTATATATACCTTCCTTAGTTTTTGTAAGGAAAATAAATGTTTCTCGTAAGCCGCAGCTGGGGACAGAATGGTTTATATGTGCAGAGTATATAGAATGACCAAAAATCAAAGCGTCCACCACCTCGCCGCCATTTTGTGCTTGTGTTGTCCCGTGTACATCGATTGTCTTGTTCTTTCTCGGCACATGAACTTGTTTGTGGTCATAAATCCCCACCATTGTAGGCCTTGCAATGCGCTCCAAGGGGTGGATGATTTGATGAATGCAAAACAAATGCTTATATTGAAGTATATATGCATTCTGTAATCTTTATGATACTTCCCCTCATTGTAATCTGAGAAATAACCCACACACTCAAACGATGCAATTGTATAATTACAAACGTACTATTCCCCGCAAGTTTCTCTCTCGAGATATTGTATTGGCAGAGTATGGAACGTTTATCCATGGTGTTATTCAGTTTTTTTTAAACCGTTATTTTCCAGCTGCTACACGCTGCCATTTTTGCATCATGAGCTGTTACAGAATGCTACAGTGCTTACACATTCATTGTCTACGCCATAAGCTGTGAATAAAAGTCAAGGTGGTTTTGGCTGCCTGGTTCACCACGGCCTGTTGTTGCGTCACTGTTGAAGCAGCAAGTAGGCCGACATCACGGCTGCTTCTTGAAAAGTACAATGCTACTTTCCTTGTGATCTCGTGTTTGCCTTCACTCGTGTATTGGGAGGCATTGGGGTTACTAAGTTATGGCCCTCCCACTTGGAATCCTTGGAAACGAAACCAATTTAACATTCTCTTCCATTGATTTTGATAATCATTGTAGTCCCTCAAGGAATGGAAATTGGTTGGAAGTGCACTGAAATCGAAAGTAAGGTTTTTTTTTGTATATCAAAATACATCTTTTAGGTTTTAGTATAACGTTAGCTCTTTCACGAGCCTCGATTCAGTATACAAAAAACCCCCCAAAAAAACCTTTATGTAATAAATAAATAATGTATTGTGAAAACGTGAGCGCCCCTAGCGGTTGTGTAATAGTGCAGCATATCATCACCATGGCGGTGTAGGTCGCGTCTGTACTAAAGTGACCCCGCCTCCCCCCAAAGCGATTTGCGATTTTTTTTTTTTAATTTAAAACATCTCTAACAAAGTGCATTTCATTCTATGTTAACTCTCAGCGTATTGTCAAATAAAATTCGGACAAAAAGGAGTTATTTTGCCGTTTGTAGCTTTATTAAACGCAATGGCCCACGTAGATTGTCACTGTCATATCGCGGCTCCAGAGTTCAACGAAGTGAGTACGCTACTACATCGTACATACAGGAAAGGCACGAGTTGCGGTAATCGGTCGGTTGTGTTGAGGTGTTTGCGATGAAGATTTATATTTTTCATTCCAGCGTCGCCGACCTTTTTTGCCAGAAGAAGTTGGCGTCGCGTTGTTCGTTTGTGATTAGGCTGCAGTTTGAGGCGGTGTGTTGGTAACATCTCCGCAGGTGTTGTTTGCTATCTAAAATAGAGCTTGTTATCATGTATATATACCTGAGTGTAAATGAAACTTTTACTGCACATATCGTGGAGTCCCGTAAACTGGGCCTACATTTATACCTATAGGCCCTTGATGGAATTCCACTCCACCAGTTGACCGGGTACATTTGGATCCGTCGTTTATGAGCAAACTGAGCGAGATAATGGGTTTTTCATTCGCTCTGATTCCTTTTCACTGGAAGATGAAGCTTGGTCGTCATTTGAGGCATGGCCGTGATTTTGTTGCCACAGTGTGAGTGTGTTTTGGCTGTGTGTGTGTTAGTTATATTCAGCATGAGGCACGCACACGATGAAACCATTAAAGACTTTGAAATATCGAGACAAGAGGTTCAATATACCAACAGGTTTTCCCATTGGCTTTTACAATTCACCAGCAGGGAGTCGCGTAACATAAATGTGACATCAAGTCATCATCTTTCCCTCCCAAGCTCCAAGTCATCAACCACTCCCCCTCCCAAACCCCAAGTTATTAACCACTCCCCCTCCCAAACCCCAAGTCATCAACCACTCCCCCTCCCAAACCCCAAGTTATCAACCACTCCCCCTCCCAAACCTCAAGTTATTAACCACTCCCCCTCCCAAACCCCGTCATCAACCACTCCCCCTCCCAAACCTCGTTATTAACCACTCCCCTTCCCAAACTCCAAGTCATCAACCACTGGCACTACCCCTCCCAAACCCCAAGTCATCAACCACTACCCCTCCCAAACCCCAAGTCATCAACCACTACCCCTCCCAAACCCCAAGTCATCAACCACTCCCCCTTCCCAAACCCCAAGTCATCAACCACTCCCCCTCCCAAACCCCAAGTCATCAACCACTCCCCCTCCCAAACCCCAAGTCATCAACCACTCCCCCTCCCAAACCCCAAGTCATCAACCACTCCCCCTCCCAAACCCCAAGTCATCAACCACTCCCTTCCCAACCACCAAGTCATCAACCACTCCCCCTCCCAAACCCCAAGTCATCAACCACTCCCCCTCCCAAACCCCAAGTCATCAACCACTCCCTCTCCCAAACCCCAAGTCATCAACCACTCCCCCTCCCAAACCCCAAGTCATCAACCACTCCCTTCCCAACCGCCAAGTCATCAACCACTCCCCTCCCAAACCCCAAGTCATCAACCACTCCCTTCCCAAACCCCAAGTCATCAACCACTACCCCTCCCAAACCCCGTCATCAACCACTCCCCCTCCCAAACCCCGTCATCAACCACTACCCCTCCCAAACCCCAAGTCATCAACCACTACCCCTAACCCCAAGTCATCAACCACTCCCCCTCCCAAACCCCAAGTCATCAACCACTCCCCCTCCCAAACCCCAAGTCATCAACCACTACCCCTCCCAAACCCCAAGTCATCAACCACTCCCCCTCCCAAACCCCAAGTCATCAACCACTCCCTTCCCAACCGCCAAGTCATCAACCACTCCCCCTCCCAAACCCCAAGTCATCAACCACTCCCCCTCCCAAACCCCAAGTCATCAACCACTCCCTCTCCCAAACCCCAAGTCATCAACCACTCCCCCTCCCAAACCCCAAGTCATCAACCACTCCCTTCCCAAACTCCAAGTCATCAACCACTCCCTTCCCAACCGCCAAGTCATCAACCACTCCCCCTCCCAAACCCCAAGTTATTAACCACTCCCCCTCCCAAACCCCAAGTCATCAACCACTCCCCCTCCCAAACCCCAAGTTATCAACCACTCCCCCTCCCAAACCTCAAGTTATTAACCACTCCCCCTCCCAAACCCCAAGTCATCAACCACTCCCCCTCCCAAACCTCAAGTCATTAACCACTCCCCTCCCAAACCTCAAGTTATTAACCACTCCCCCTCCCAAACCTCGTTATTAACCACTCCCCCTCCCAAACTCCAAGTCATCAACCACTGGCACGACTCCTCCCAAACCCCAAGTCATCAACCACTACCCCTCCCAAACCCCAAGTCATCAACCACTCCCCCTCCCAAACCCCAAGTCATCAACCACTCCCTTCCCAACCGCCAAGTCATCAACCACTCCCCCTCCCAAACCCCAAGTCATCAACCACTCCCCCTCCCAAACCCCAAGTCATCAACCACTCCCCCTCCTAAACCCCAAGTCATCAACCACTCCCTCTCCCAAACCCCAAGTCATCAACCACTCCCCCTCCCAAACCCCAAGTCATCAACCACTCCCCCTCCCAAACCCCAAGTCATCAACCACTCCCTTCCCAACCGCCAAGTCATCAACCACTCCCCCTCCCAAACCCCAAGTCATCAACCACTCCCCCTCCCAAACCCCAAGTCATCAACCACTCCCTCTCCCAAACCCCAAGTCATCAACCACTCCCCCTCCCAATCCCCAAGTCATCAACCACTCCCTTCCCAACCGCCAAGTCATCAACCACTCCCCTCCCAAACCCCAAGTCATCAACCACTCCCTTCCCAAACCCCGTCATCAACCACTACCCCTCCCAAACCCCAAGTCATCAACCACTCCCCCTCCCAAACCCCAAGTCATCAACCACTACCCCTCCCAAACCCCAAGTCATCAACCACTACCCCTCCCAAACCCCAAGTCATCAACCACTCCCCCTCCCAAACCCCAAGTCATCAACCACTACCCCTCCCAAACCCCAAGTCATCAACCACTCCCCCTCCCAAACCCCAAGTCATCAACCACTCCCTTCCCAACCACCAAGTCATCAACCACTCCCCCTCCCAAACCCCAAGTCATCAACCACTCCCCCTCCTAAACCCCAAGTCATCAACCACTCCCTCTCCCAAACCCCAAGTCATCAACCACTCCCCCTCCCAAACCCCAAGTCATCAACCACTCCCTTCCCAACCGCCAAGTCATCAACCACTCCCCTCCCAAACCCCAAGTCATCAACCACTCCCCCTCCCAAACCCCAAGTCATCAACCACTCCCTTCCCAACCACCAAGTCATCAACCACTCCCTTCCCAAACCCCAAGTCATCAACCACTACCCCTCCCAAACCCCAAGTCATCAACCTCTCCCCTTCCCAAACCCCAAGTCATCAACCACTACCCCTCCCAAACCCCAAGTCATCAACCACTCCCCCTCCCAAACCCCAAGTCATCAACCACTACCCCTCCCAAACCCCAAGTCATCAACCACTCCCCCTTCCAAACCCCAAGTCATCAACCACTCCCTTCCCAACCGCCAAGTCATCAACCACTCCCCTCCCAACCGCCAAGTCATCAACCACTCCCCTCCCAACCGCCAAGTCATCAACCACTCCCCTCCCAACCGCCAAGTCATCAACCACTCCCATCCCAACCGCCAAGTCATCAACCACTCCCCTCCCAACCGCCAAGTCATCAACCACTCCCCCTCCCAAACCCCAAGTCATCAACCACTCCCCTCCCAACCGCCAAGTCATCAACCACTCCCCTCCCAACCGCCAAGTCATCAACCACTCCCCCCCCAACCGCCAAGTCATCAACCACTCCCCCTCCCAAACCCCAAGTCATCAACCACTCCCCTCCCAACCGCCAAGTCATCAACCACTCCCCCTCCCAAACCCCAAGTTATCAACCACTACCCCTCCCAAACCCCAAGTCATCAACCACTCCCCTCCCAACCGCCAAGTCATCAACCACTCCCCCTCCCAAACCCCAAGTTATCAACCACTACCCCTCCCAAACCCCAAGTTATCAACCATTCCCCCTCCCAAACCTCAAGTTATTAACCACTCCCCCCTCCCAAACTCCAAGTCATCAACCACTGGCACTACCCCTCCCAAACCCCAAGTCATCAACCACTGGCACTACCCCTCCCAAACCCCAAGTCATCAACCACAACCCCTCCCAAACCCCAAGTCATCAACCACAACCCCTCCCAAACCCCAAGTCATCAACCACTTCCCCATCCAAGCCCGAAGTCATCAACCACTCCCCCTCACAAACAAACCCCAAGTCATCAACCACTCCCCCTCCCAAGCCCAAAATCATCAACCATTTCCCCATCAAAGCCCGAAGTCATCAACCACTCCCCCTCCCAAGCCCTGGGGTGGAAGGTGGGGGAGAGGAAGGAAGGGGGAGGGGAGGGAGAAGGAGAAGGAGAGGGGAGGGAGAAGGAGAGGGGAGGGAGAAGGAGAGGGGTGGGAGAAGGAGAGGGGTGGGAGAAGGAGTGGGGTGGGAGAAGGAAAGGGGTGGGAGAAGGAGAGGGGTGGGAGAAGGAGAGGGGTGGGAGAAGGAGAGGGGTGGGAGAAGGAGAGGAGAGGGGTGGGAGAAGGAGAGGGGTGGGAGAAGGAGAGGGGTGGGAGAAGGAGAGGGGTGGGAGAAGGAGAGGGGTGGGAGAAGGAGAAGGGTGGGAGAAGGAGAAGGGTGGGAGAAGGAGAAGGGTGGGAGAAGGAGAAGGGTGGGAGAAGGAGAAGGGTGGGAGAAGGAGAAGGGTGGGAGAAGGAGAAGGGTGGGAGAAGGAGAGGAGAGGGGTGGGAGGAGAGGGGTGGGAGAAGGAGAGGGAGGGGGGGGGGGGGGAAGGGTTGAAAATCCGGCACATGTGACGCCTAGTTTAACGTCCATCTGAGGGACAGCGCAGACATTGATGAATCACCCTGCCTGTGAATCAGGCATGATGACAGTTTCTTCAAACCAGATGACAATCAGGCAATCACCCTGCCTGATGACAGTTTCTTCAAACCTAGGCGAGATGGCTTCGAGTGATTGTACATACCTCTCGGATGTCATGCTTGTCCCGTTGGTTCAATCCTCCAATTTATTTTGCCTTATTACTCCTGGGATGTCCCCATGGAGTAGCGAGCCGCCGTATCACCATGGAAGCCAAGTGGTTTAAGCACTCGACGTTGGTTTTTATAAATGTATATTTTCATTGGTATATTAATATAATTAAGGTAGATCGTACAGAAAGGGTGAAAATAAAACATTTTTAGCAGGTGAGGCACCACACAAGGCACCGCACTGTGCACAAGGCACAGGAGTCTTTCATTTCTAATAATAAAAGAGATTGCCTGATTGAAAAGTTAATTACACCGTTCGTGACTATCGCCGTGGCTTACATACATTGGTTGATAAGGAACAGCTTGCTTTTTTTGCTCTTTGTACATCCAGACATAACAGCGGTGCACAAAGGAGCTGTTATTTTTTGTAATCCATAATCCAATATTATTATTATTATTATTATTTTTTTGTATACAAGATCGAGGCTCGTGTAAGAGCTAACATCAATCGCAAAAAAAACCAAAAAGAAAACCACAAGTACAACTGCAGAGAGCAGGGACAATGGAAGATCTGTGGTCGGGAGAGGGCCTGGGAAGACAGGGTGATGGGGGGGGGGGGGGGGAGGTGGTAGAGGCATAAAACGCATGGACACTGCTAGAACGTCCAGGAAGAAAAGAAGTCAGTATTTCTAAAGAAGTGGAATCTGGTGTGAATTAACGGGGGTAGGAGAGATCAAGGTTTTGGATTGGGGGAAGATAAGATTTGGTGTAGATTTCATCTCTTATCTTCATATGTAGATTGATGTTGTTATTACATACTATATTACATACATATCTTATTCATATTATCACACGATGAACATCCTATGTAGATTTCCCGCTCCCTTTTAAAATATCAGAACTTCGATTGTGTACTTAAATTCGTCTGAGAGGCCATTGTGGAAAATTGCATCGAAGAATGCATAAAATCATTCGAAGCTCTTAATTTGGTAACTATAGCACCTACAAAAGCAATGTATACAGCTATTCGTAGGTATGAAGATCAGACATTCGATGATGTGAGTGAGGAAAGGAAAAAAAACAAAACATTTTGAGCATTTGATAGTGCAGAAACTGTTGCGGCCTGTTCCAAGGAAAGGCGTTTTTCGAGTAGGCCGAAAAGAACAAGACCCCTGTGAGGGATAGCGGACTGACCAGGTATAACGCCTGTTTTTGTTTTCATCAAATAAGGCCGTCAACCATCTTCAAAAGGGTTTTTAAACACATCCAAACACACAGTTTTCATTTATGCACTCCCTTGGAGTTTGATAAGTTTGCATGCAAAGTTTGGGGCTGCTAGATTTTATGGTTTTGGAGTTATGGAGGACACACACACACACACACACACACACACACACACACACACACACACACACACACACACACACACACACACACACACACACACACACACACACACACACACATACACACACACACACACACGCACACACACACGCACACGCACACGCACACGCACACACACACACACACCCTTTTATTATTACTAGGACGTGCCCGTACGTGGGTGCCCGTTCCTTGCCAAAAAAAAAAAAAAAAATGTCTTCGCCCATGCATGCATGGGCGTGCCCATGGGCCCATGGGCATGCCCGTAAGTGCGTGATGTGACCGTACAATGAATGTATCGTCCCGACGCCGCAGCTCGGATGGCGCTGCAGTTAATCGGGCCTGTATCGGCAGAGTTATTATAAACGTGTACTACAATCGATCGTACCTTACAGCGTCTGCTCGCCACGTTCACGTCGTCACTATGACTATCCGTAAGTCCGGACGTGACGTCCTCATTTGACTGTCCGGAAGGTCGCATATCACAGTTACGATGAATCGCAAATTAGTTTTAATTAGTTTTAAAACATAGTTTAACGCCAACATAGTTTGCCAACGTGAAATAAATGAATACGCTCTCAAATGTGCCGTCCGAGGCAGAGTCTGTTCGCCACGTTCGGCACACGTGATAGCTCGCTGCTCTCTGATTGGTTGAATCGTTTTTTGGACATAGCTCGGTAACTACTTCTCCGATTAATATGAAACCTTGAAAAGGCACATCCTCGGGTCCCCAGCAATATACCTGGCAAGTTTCAAGTATATCGGACCCGTGGTTGTCGAGAAACAGCGGTCACAGACAAACAGACATACACACAGACATACACACAGACATACACACAGACATACAGAGATTACTGGAATTATAGATAGATTATTAGATATCGCCTATATTGATACGAGTACATCCTCAACCCCTGCAAGCAACGACTCTCCTATCTCCTTCTCCTTGGCTTGTTATCATTGTTGGGAGCACGGCTGTGCCACGACATCCTCGGTGCACGCCTGTAGTTTACAGCAGGAAATGGTAATGTCATCGATAACTCACCTACTCTTTGTGAAGGACAACATGGGATCTTTAATATCGACTGACTAATGCTAGTAGAGGGGTCTTTCGGTTTGATGTCAATCCAAGGGATGTCACACACATTGATGCTGCACCTTACCTGTGAGACATGAGGATGACAGTTTATGACTGGGTTGAGATTCAAACCCGGGCTAGATACACTGCATGGCCAAAAGTATGTGGACACCCAAACATCACACCCGTATGTGCTTGTCGAACATCTCATTCCAAAATCATGGAGATCAATATGGAGTTGGTCCCCCCCATTGCTGCTATAACAGCCTCTGCTCTTCTAGGAAGGCTTTCCACTTAGTCCGTGGGCTGAGTAGGGTTTACATGCACCCCCCCCACAACTTAACTTCCCGGGTATGTCCATGTACCCCCCACCCTAGGGGTTAGGAAAAACCATGTTAACAGAAAAAAAACTCATTCCGTCATAGTTTGACCTCTGGTGACCTCATTAGTGATCTCATTTGCATATAACACATCATTGTAAAGAGTGTCCCAGGACAAACATTTTGAGGGGTCATATGCAACCATAGGATGACTAGGTAAAAAGTTATGGCCATTTGAATTTCACCTACCCCTAATTTTCGGAAATCACTGACACAGGGGGGGTAACATCAAAATATGCGTGGGAGGTACCTTGGGAATGAGTTTTTTTTTCTGTTAACATGGTTTTTCCTAACCCCTAGGGTGGGGGGGGGGGGGGGGTACATGGACATACCCGGGAAGTTAAGTTGTGGGGGGGGTGCATGTAAACCCTACTCAGCCCACAGACTAACTAGATATTGGAACATTGCTGCGGGGATTTGCTTCCATTCAGCCACAAGAGCATTCGTGAGGTTGGGCACTGATGTTGGGCGATTAGGCCTTGCTCGCAGTTGGCATTCCAATTCATCCCAAAGGTGTTCGATGGGGTTGAGGTCAGGGCTCTGTGCAGGCCGGTCAAGTTCTTCCACACCGATCTTGACAAACCATTTCTGTATGGACTTTGCTTTGTGCATGGGGGCATTGTCATGCTGAAGCAGGAAAGGGCATTCCCCAAACTGTTGCCACAAAGTTGGAAGCACACATTCGTCTAGAATGTCATTGTATGCTGTAGTGTTAAGATTTCCCTTCACAAGAACTAAGGGGCCGAGCCAGAACCATGAAAAACAGCCCCAGACCATTATTCCTCTTCCACCAAACTTTACAGTTGGCACTATGCATTCGGGCAGGTAGCGTTTTCCTGGTATCCGCCAAACCCAGATTTGTCCGTCGGACTGCTAGATGGTGAAGCGTGATTCATCACTCCAGAGGACGCGTTTCCACTGCTCCAGAGTCCAATGTCGGCGAGCTTTACACCACTCCAGCCGATGCTTGGCATTGCACATGGTGATCTTAGGCTTGTGTGCGGTTGCTCAGCCATAGAAACCCATTTCATGAAGCTCCCAACAAACAGTTGTTGTGCTGAAATTGCTTCCAGAGGCAGTTTGGATCTCGGTAGTGAGTGTTGCAACCGAGGACAGACAATTTTTACGCGCTACGTGCTTCAGCACTCGGCAGTCCCGTTCTGTGAGCTGGTGTGGCCTACCACTTCACGACTGAGCTGTTGTTGTTCCTAGACGTTTCCACTTCACAATAACAGCACTTTCAGTTGACCGGGGCAACTCTAGCGGGGCAGAAATTTGACGAACTGACTTGTTGGAAAGGGGGCATCCTTTAACGGTGCTACGTTGAAAATCGCTGAGCTCTTCAGTACGGGTGATTCTACTGATAATGTTTGTCTGTAGAGATTTCATGGCTGTGTGCTTCATTATATATACCTGTCAGCAATGGATGTGGCTGAAACGGACAAATCCACTAATTAGAAGGGGTGTCTGCATACTTTTGGCCCTGTAGTGTAGCTCAGAGGTGAGTGCAAGTACCTCTAGGCTGTCCTGCCAGCCCATTCACCAACTTCTGCGAACAGATAGGACATCCTGCTTAACATCCATTTGAGGGACGGATGCAGCACCCTACCTTGTAAGCACCAATCCTGCAGTTTATGTTGTCATGTTGGGAATCGAACCTGGAATACACAGCTCAGTGTCAAGTGTGTTACCTGAGCATCATCCTGTCTGGCTTGGCAATCAGCTTTATTTCCCTTTACATGGAAACTCCAACAAATGAATAAAACATCAAATGAACAGCCGGGGTACATGTATATGCAGTAGGTATGTAAAACGTTTCGAGTGCAATTTTACATTATTTTCCACTGAGAATGTTCGAGAATAAGTAGAGTAAGTGAACATGATGTACATTTCAAGCTCAAAATGGTGAAAGGTGCTACCTGGGAAAAAAAAGAAAAGAAAAAAAAGAAGGTGCTACCTCCGTATGCCGTTGGCAATGCATACCGGGAGGTTAATCATCACCATTGTTTTATATGTGCGTGAGCTGTTTGTTACGTGTGCGTGCGTGTGAGTGAACCAAAGCATGTACAGTCGTGGCCAAAAATATTGGCACCCTTGCACTTTTTTCAAATCTCACAATTTTCACCAAAAATGAGTTGAAATTCGCGAAAGTATTTTGTCTCCACAGTTGTTCATTTCACTGTTTATTACAGAACCTTTGTTTTTGATTCAGAACTTAACAAATCCTTTTAAATCAGAAAATAAAAAGAAATGGCATTGACAAAATTATTGACACCCTCAACTTAATATTTGGGAGCACAGAATTTGGACAAAATAACTCCAGTCAAGCGCTTCCTGTAGCCATGAATGAGCTTCCTACACCTCTCTACTGGCAGTTTGTCCCACTCTTCTTGTGCAAACTGCTCCAGTTCTCCCAGATTTGATGGGTACCTTCTCCCAACTGCTGTTTTCAGATGTCCCCACAGGTGTTCGATGGGATTTAGATCTGGACTCATTGGGAACTTGGTTCATTCCCAAAGTAAAGGAGAATCACCTGGTTGAAATATGTTTATTTCTAACAACTTCTAAAATGTGCCAATAATATTGTCCGGTCTATTGTAGGATTTCTGTGTATTTATGCAAGATTTAGTAATTTTTTTCAGCTTTTTTTGTTTTGTTCCACTGCAAACCAAAGAAATCCATATGTGGATACAAAAATATTTTTAAAATTCAACAATTATCTGGAAGAAATGGTGCGTTATTTGAAAAAAGTTCATGGGTGCCAATATTTTTGGCCACAACTGTATACTTTTTTGGGGAATCATTGTTTGGCTTCTTATTCATTAATGTGCTGAATTATGTTTACAATGGGAAGTTGGGGTGGATTAGTAAAAATTTACTCTTTCTGTCTTTCGTTCCAAACCTTCGTAACTATCAACGATGAAACGTTTCAAAAGTGTCTCGACGTCACTCATCATTTTCGCAGTTTGATAAAAGGAAAGAATTGGAATAAAGTTTGTGTATCGTAGGTTGTTATCTCCATAATTTGGATTTTAGAGGGTGAACGGAGTCTTCCCAGGACTCGGAAGTATCCACACCCGTTTCGGTGAAAGATTGCGATTCATGGGCGAAATTGTGAAGTTGCGTAATTCTCAGACTTTTGTTCCAAGGGATCTTTCTCAGGATTTTCACTGAGCTCCATACAGCCTCCAACTGTAGTTCATTTGTGGTAATGTTCCCAGGGATGGTTTTTAAGATATCTGTGAGGTTCTTCTTTATCATTCCCGTTACCCCAATTATCACTGGTACAATTTTTGCGCTCTTCAGCTTCCAGGATCTTTTCACTTCATTCTTGAGGTCCTGGTATTTGGTCATTTTCTCGATTTCTTGGCTGTCCAACTGTGACTTGGCTGTCCAACTTAAAGTATAACCTTATCCCCACATTCACTCTGTGATCATACATTTTAAATCATTGGTTCATGAAAATCCACAGAAACAAATGGTAAATGGCCTATATGGAAACCATGCTTGTTACAAAATGGTATATTTGGATACAATTGCTGTTTAAGTGGTTAGAAGTACTTTTGTACCTCATTTATGACATAACCTGCTAACACTCAACCAAATTCATTTCGTGTGACACAAAATAGTTCATGTTTTTGTCGAAAATTGGATGGATATGAAAATATTTTATTTGATAGAGTATTAGAAACGTACAAAATGCAAATTCAATTATTATGAAGACTTTTTAAGTTGGGGGAATATTTAGGGTGAAAGTTGTTAAATGTTTTTATATTTAACGGGTGATCAAATTCCATGTTACTCGTATAATAGTGTATACCTAATTGAATATATTTGTATACAGCTATTTTGCTATTTGGAGCTGTGGGGAGGAGGTGTGGAGGGACATTTTGCAAAAAATTTATGCTTCCACCAACGAAGCCGCCGGAGGCATTATGTTTTCAGGTTTTCCGTCTAGCTGTCCATCCGTCCATCCGTCCGTGATAGGTTTTTCGTTACCGCAATAACTTGTTAACCAGTGATGGGATTCTGACCAAACTTGGTACAAGTATGTACAATATGCAAAGATAAACTGATTAGGTTTTGGCGTCAAGAGGCCAAAGGTCAAAGGTCATGTTAAGTTACAATCATTTCGTTAGTGATAATTTAAGAACGGCTGAAGGGATCTTAGTCAAACTTGGTGGCGGTACAATGAGGTGAGGGTGACCTGATTAGATTTTGGGGTCATGAGGTCAAAGGCCAGAGGTCATGTTCGGTAAAAAATATATTACCACGAATAACGTGTGAACCAGTGATGGAATTCTGACCACAGTTGGTACAAGTATGTCTTAATGATGCAAAGATGAATTTATTTGATTTTGGGATCGAGGTCAATTATTATGACGCCGTGACGTCGAAGAATGTTATTCTAGTTTTATTTAATTTTGGGGTTCACTAATTCCTCCCCGAAAAGTGTGATGTAGTGGGAAGCCAAGGCAGTGTTAGTGGTTGGTTCCTACTAATCAGGGAATTCATGGCTAGAGAAGCATTGTACATTGTCCGCAGATGGTCATTTGTGGTCCTGTATTTGCCGTGTTGGAGATGCTCGTTTCTTTCCCTGTTGATCATCATCTTGAGCAGACGTGGAGTTATCAACAGCGCCTCCGTCAGATCTTCTGCCCATCGGGTTTCAAAATAAACTAGAACAGCACTCTGTAGAGCGCATACCTCCACCAGACTGAACGGTTTACATTTTGTATCCCACTGATGGGCCGGATCTGGATTCGGACCTGAACCAAAATCTAATCGGTCTGTTCTTGTCACCTAACCGACTTATCCACCATGTTTCGTCCGAACCTGTCGATAACTGTTTGAGATATCATGCCATATTAATATATCGTTTTTGGCCCTACCTCTCAATGGTGAAGAATCATTTTGAAATTCACGTAGCTGTATCTGGATCCGGACCTTCACCAAATTCTAATAAATTCACCCTTGTGAATGTCTTGTGTGTGTCTTTTCACACACAGCCTGTCCACATTTTCTTGTGAAAATTGAAAATTGTTCTTGTGAAAAGTACTGTTAAGTTACGTGCATTAGTGGATGAATGAGTAGTATCAGCGGAGCGACACATTCGATTAGGATTGAATACTGTTTTGAATTTTTTGTACAGGTGGGATATCAGACTTGGGTGGGGAGTAGTCTTGTGTGATAATGGAGTCATTCCCAATATTGCTCCCCCTTTTTTGTGCAGAATATGGAGATTCTGAAGGAGGAACGTGGGGGTGATGTTGTGGAAATGGCTCCTCTGGATAATAGTGCTTCTAGAATAGAGCAGTTATTTCCTTAAAGTGAATGTCTAGCATAAGCATAAAGTAATTAATTGTGATATTACGAGTAGATATACGTTGCTTATGTCTCGTAAATGAGGTCTCCCTTTCCCAATGTATGTGTTTAGAGTTATCAAACCTTTTGACCCCACTTTTACCCTTCTGCCCTCTAATGTCAGGTAAAATGTCAAGACTGTTAGGCGGTTATGAGCAGTTCAGTGAGAAAGGTCACAGACAGGCTCATCCTACCAACCAGACTGGACAGCGTTCAATGTTGAAGGGGCATGGCACATTGTCGGTGATGCATGGGCCTGAGGGCAAAAAGTGGGGGGTGACACGGAAAGGGGAGGCGATTGCCCTGATCTGAGTGGAGGTAGGCTGTGCTGGATCGATCATCCTGAATGCCTGAGTCTCACCTCGCCGAGGCCGAAGCCACGCTTCTCTCTCTCTCTCTCTTTGCATCCAGTGGCACAAGAGATTGCCCAGCCTCCTGCCGAGTTGCACGGGACCTGATCCCCCCTGCCAAGCTCCGCACAGATTTGTCCGAACTCTCTATTGTTCAGTCATTCCCACTTGCTCTTTCTATCATGGAGTGTCTGAGGCCTTTAGGAAATAGTTATTTTAAAGGATATCTCGTTTGTTTGTTTGGCATAGTGGGTGCATATCATTTTGCGGGTCAAAAGGGGTTATTGGTTCACGAGTTATCAAGTGACCACTATATTCGTCATGTGTGTGCGTCTGTCTGTCTGTGTGTGTGTTTGTCTGTCTGCAGCATAACTACCCGATGATATCATCCAATCTTAATGAAACTTGGGTGGGAGGTTGATATCATGATCTAGTTGTGTCCTGCCTAGAGTGGGTGCATTGCGCCCATTGTGGGCGGAGCCACACCCGAAAAAGCTGTCTTTTTAGGGGGTAATCAAGTTCGAGCTACATCTTCTCCGAGGGGTTTGGTGGAATCTGATAGGGGTTTCGATATTTGGTTAGGCCAATGTCATGTGTCTAGCCCCACGGAGCTCGATTTTTCATTTTCATTTTTTTTTTTTTCATTTCATTTTTCACCGAATTTTCTTTATTGTGTAGCTAACTAACCATCATTTCAAGGTCAGTAACCTTTGTTTTGACATTTCCGGACCTGGCCTGTCCGGGCCTGTTTCGGTTATAGTCCGTCTTTTGTCATTGAATACCGCTCGCTCGTGAACCATCGTCGTCTCCTGACGTGTCATTATTATATTATTACATACGTGCATTGCTTCTTTCTGTTTTCCTCCCCTTGGCCCTTGATTGGGCATTGTTAAATACACCTGGTTTCAGAGGTGAATTCTCGCTGTTGGTGTTCGCTTCATTTGGTGATTACAAGAGACCTGTTGAGGGATTAATGTGGTGGCGGTTCTCCACCTCGCATAGAAGACCGCATCACGTGTCTTGGGTTGTTCGGCCTAATTAGATCCAGACAGGTGGTGCCGATTGGTGTAATGACCTGGTTCAGATTCCCCAATCTGCAGGATAACACGGCTTTTAGATGTGAGATCCAGCAGTGTGGATCGCCGAAACGGTTGATCGTTGCGGTCACTTTGACGTGCCTCCTCAGGCTCGGACCAGGCGACTGGGATGACCGGGCGACTCTAACAATAGCTCCTATGAAATAATCTGGAGCTTTTCGTTACCTACTATAATTATTCATGGTACAAACACTGTCTGCTTAAAACAAAAATTGACAACCTGGGAGGAACATAAAAATAATAAACGACATTTGCTGTTCAGCACAAATAGTTGAGATGGATGTGGAGGTGGATGGCACTAAGGCTTACCCCTAAAGCACGACAGTCACCAGTGGAAAAGCATTCGGCATGGCGGAAGTGTTTAGAACACAAGCAAGTCAATGCACGAGCAGGACAGGGCCTGTGTAGTCTGTTAATGTTCATGTTCCACACAGAGTTGAGTGAAATGCAAAATTGAATCCGGCCGAACGTTGTTAAGCGGAATGTTGTTTGGCTGAACTGGAGTCTCCTGTGTAGTATTGTCGTGCGTAGCCTCCAGTTGATACCAGAGGCTCGTGGATGGACCGAAAACAGCTTTAATTGAGGCGACGGCCAAACACGGACTTGACTATAGACGTGGGAGGAAGAGGGAAAGTGGGAGCTGTGGTAAAAGCTTACCTGGAGCGCACCGACCGCGGCTTCGATCCTGCGGGGAATTAATGATCTCAAGCGAACACAGGTTTAACAGGGAATGGAAAATAAGATAAGGGTTTATTACAAATAAAGGCAAGGCCAGGAAAAGCACGTGCCGATAACAAAATGTACTAAATCCTAGATTGGGATCCCACACACTGACTTCAAATACAGACGAGGGAAAAGAATAACCAAAATAACACGTCCGTTATGTAATTGTGAAATGTGGAGCTCGGTCTTATCTGGTCTTGTCGTCTTCAATCTCGGCTGCACACCAAGAGGCCCCTCGCTCCAGCACCGCGAAGGCCCGGGCCAGCGCCCACTCCAGGCTCCTCGTCGACCCCCATGAGGTCCGTGCACCGAAGGTCCAATGCAGGGCTGCACGAAGCAAGCGAACTCCACTCGGGCTCGGACTCGACTCAACTCGGGATCGGACTTGACTCGGGCTGCCGGCCGGGACTAAAGCTGCTGAAGCTGTAACTCTCCACTCGACCAGGGACAGGACTTCGCTCAACTCGGGATCGCACCGGGACTGCCAGGGTCAGGAATCTGCTCAACTTGGGATTGCACCGGGACTGCCAGGGCCAGGAATCTGAATAAAGCTCCTCACTCCACCAGGGACAGGACTCTCAATAAAGCTCCTCACTCCACCAGGGACAGGACTCTCGAATCAAGGTCCTCACTCAACCAAGGACAGGACTCTCCTCAACTTGGGATCGCACCGGGACTGCCAGGGCCAGGAATCTGTGCGCAGAGATCGGCGCGCTCTTTTTATAACCTCTGGCGGTGACGTCAGCCTCGGCGCAGCACCCAACCAGAGCCTCGCAGCCTCCCGCCGTTTACCGACCCTCCTCGCGCCTTCCGCACCAACCAATCACAGTCCTCCTGGGCGTGGTTATAGCTCGTGCGTGTAGCATGGGCATAACTCGTGCGTGTAGCGTGCTACGCAGGGCCCAGCGGAGATGAAGCTGGCCGCGGTCCAGGCGGCGGCACCCCGAGCCGGCCCCCTTGCCTGTTCGTCTTCCAAAGTCATGTCAGGGAAGGAAGTTATTTAGTGTTGCAATAAAGAGCCTAACTAAGTGTATAAATCAGTGCATTGCCAAAAGGGACAAAGGTTTGGCTACCAGGTGTGACACACAGGGGTGTTATCTTTTAATCCCTATGCTACTTAACACCCGAACATCCTGGTATGTTCACAGGTATACTCTTACCCGATAAAACGCCTACACATGAAACTTATTACAGGGCAGATTCCTTACCGCGACAGACGAAGCACGTTACCTATTCAGATCTATCTGGCTCTACATATCACTACCCCACCGACGTAACAGTATTTTATTTTGCCCCATTTACTCAGTTTGTGTAACTCACCTAAATGTAGTCCAGAACGTTTGCGGTTGTTCTAAATAAGTTTGACCCTCGAATCTTTTTCAACAGATAAGCTAAAAACACTAAATTTGCATCTTCCTTAAAGATAACGATAATTATATTGTTGTTCATCAAATTGGTTGTTTTACCTTCTCCGTTAATATCACGTTTTTTAAATTTTTAATCTGAACTGAAGATTATCTTTTATTCTGTACAATTCCATATTTCTTTAAGCCTTCCATATTTAGAAAAAAGAATTACAGGTTTCTTACAGTTTAAACGTCGATCAGATCATACCTTGTGAATCGATTTTACCACCAGGTTATTGTCTCCTCTCGGTATTGCACAGTCTTGTAACGTGGCATTTTCGTATGATGCAATAGTTTGCTTTAGACACACGTCACTGGATGATGCAATCTTTGCAAACAACAACCAGATGAAAGATGGTCGCTCATAAAGTTCATAGAGAATACAAGATGAACGCTTAAATAGAATATTCATTGATGCACAACAGTTCTTCACTTCCTATTAAATTAAAGTACAACTCTACTTATGAACCATTTGATTAATTAACTCTTCATTTATTTTTGTTTAATTTTACCACTTAATAATATGCTAAGGAAGTGTAGAAGTTACTAAGAGTGAAATTTTGATGCAAAAACGTAAAAGAATTCAGACTTTCAAAGGTTGGAGTCGTGGTGTTCGGTGGTCATTTGACAGTGTGTGGATGTGAGGGATGGGATGGGAGAGGGGAAAATTCACTTGAGGGGGGAAAACTGTGTATTTTTTATCTTCATCTGTTAAAAGTCTAATAGCTTGCAAATTTTCAATGTATTCTGAGGTTTTAAAGTTTGTTTTTCTTCACTTTGAAAGACGTAAACACTCGAAAAACATGCATTTAAACTTAATTCCATGATGGTGACTAATTCGATCTTCAATCCAAAATAGGAAAAGATTGAAGGTTTTACAAATGTAACAAAGGGGGTTCAAAAAGTTTGGCATTTCATATACACACATAAAAACATACAAATATACACAAATACTCGTACATACACAGTCTACAGAAAGTCTACACCCCTTTCAAAATTTTCACCTTTTGTTACCTTACATCCTGGAATTTGCTTTCAATTAGACTTTTTGCACCTTTATTAACACATCGTAACCCACAACTTCCGAGTGAAAAGCAAATTCGACAAATTTCATAAAATTAATTAATAATACAGAACTGGAATATCTTCGTTGGATACATAAGTGTCCACCAGCCTGAGTTAATACTTTGTGGAAGCACCTTTGACAGAAATTACAGGTGTGAGTCTGTTGGAATAGGTCTCTACCAACTTGGCACACCTTGATTGGGCAATATTTGCCCATTCTTCTGTACAAAACTGTTCAAGCTCAGTCAAGTTGCGTGGGGAGTGTTAATGGACAGCAATCTTCAAGTCATACCACAGATTTTCGATTGGATTTAGGTCGGGGCCCTGACTGGGCCACTCAAGGACATTTATCTTTTTGTTCCTTAGCCGCTCCAGTGAAGCTTTGGCTGTGTGCTTCGGGTCGTTGTCATGCTAAAAGGTGAACTTCCGTCCTAAATTCAGCTTTCTTGCAGAGGGCAGCAGGTTTTCTTTTAGGATTTCTCTGTATTTTCCTCCATCCATTTTCCCTTCTATCCTGACAGGTACCCCATTCCCTGTTGATGAAAAACATCCCCATAACATGATGCTGCATAACATGCATAACACCATGCTTCATAGTAGGGATGGTGTTCTTTGGTTGATGTGCTGTGTTGGGTTTGTGCCAAATGTAACATTTTGCATTTTAAGCCAAAAAGTTCCATCTATGTTTTGGGTCATTCCATGTCAAATCATCAAAGAATCTGCCGTCATCTCTCAGATTTTTGTAAAACTTTGGGAACCAATTGGGACCCATGGAAAACAGCTAGAACTCAAATATTTTTGCTAACAGCCTCTTAATTAGTGAGATACAGGTTAACGAACTTTGGACTAATTAGCGCGATGTCGCGAATTCAAATGGCCATATCTCTAAAAGTATAACGCCTAGAGAGCTGGTTTTGGTGTCATTTTAAAGGTATTTTCATGCCCTATAAATTTGTCTGGGCAACATTTTCCTACCTCCAATCACAAAAAAGTTATCACAAAATATAAACTTCAATCGTGAATCCAAAATAAGTGTATCCTTCAAATTTCCTCAAATTCATCCCAGATGTACCTTATGATGTCAAGAAGCTTCCACATAAGTTTTGTGATGGGCACTCCAATAGTTTCTGAGATATGAGCAATAATGTACATGTACGTATGGCATATAGGTTCGAAAATCAGCATTTGTAATGTATTATACAATCATTCTAACCTAGCCATGACAGGGAACACAGGGAACAACCATCAATTGCTTTGAAGTATCATATACTTTCACTTTCAACTGGGCCTGAGGGGAATTCTCATCTGGGGAATTCCAACTGGGATTTCCCATGTGGGTAAGTCGAGGTGATGCAACTTTCACAGTCTAAGATCCCCAGGGAAAGTCCAAGTTGGCTTAGTGTAATGCTTAGGCCTGCCACCAACAGAAATTGGCAGTTCACTTCTGAAGGAGCTGCAGAAAAATGACGACTGCCAAGGAAAAGTTCATCTTGAAGCAGAAATCCTGCTGCAATCCCTTTGGAGCTCATGAAAAACCAAAGTCGTCTGGCTTGAGAGCTGTTAGCCAAAAAGCCATAGCCGCTCATCCAAGCCTCAAACTGCAAAGTGCACAGAAAATCTGTACCCAGTGTCGTAAGAAACTGGCAAAAAGACAACCAGGTGTGGTAGAGACTCAGAGTGAAATTCCATTACCAGTGACCAGCAGCGCTATTAGCAGTAGTGAGGACAATGATGGTGGAGGTGAATCACCAATACCAGGCAGTTCAGGGGAGTTTGAATTTCATTCTCCTGAAATGGAACTGAATACACTGAATGAGTCTTTGGGATTGATTGGAGAATCACCTATTCCAAAAAAGAGACTTGCTGCAGATAAATATGTGAAATCCAAAACCAAGAAAATCGGTGACACTGGTTAGTGAACCTAAGTCAGGTTAGTGAACACTGTGTACTTGAACTCACTTATTGATTGTATAATACATTACAAATGCTGATTTTCGAACCTATATGCCATACGTACGTACATGTACATTATTGCTCATATCAGAAACTATTGGAGTGCCCATCACAAAATTTATGTGGAAGCTTCTTGACATCATAAGGTACCTCTGGGATGAATTTGAGGAAATTTGAAGGATACATTTTTTGGGGATTCACAATTGAAGTTTATATTTTGTGATAACTTTTTTGTGGTTGGAGGTAGGAAAATGTTGCCCAGACAAATTCATAGGGCATGAAAATACCTTTAAAATGACACCAAAACCAGCTCTCTAGGTGTTATACTTTTAGAGATATGGCCATTTGAATTCGCGACGTCGCGCTAATTAGTCCAAAGTTCGTTAGTCTGTATCTCACTAATTAAGAGGCTGTTAGCAAAAATATTTGAGTTCTTGCCGTTTTTCATGGGTCCCAATTGGTTCCCAAAGTTTTACAAAAATCTGAGAGATGACGGCAGATTCTTTGATGATTTGACATGGAATGGCTGTTTTGTCAGACCACAAAACGTTTTGCCACGTGGGTTCAGAATCTCTGGTGTTTTTTTTTTTTTCGCATACCTCAAACATACCTCAAGGTGGGCTTTTTTGAGTAATGGCTTCCTTCTTGCCAGACTTGTGAAGTGCTTGGGATATTGTTGTCACATGCACACAGTGACCAGTCTTTGCCATAAAGGCCTTTCAAAGTTGCCATTGGCCTCTTGGTGGCCTCTCTGATTAGTCTCCTCCTTGATTGGTCATCCAGTTTGGAGGGACAGCCTGATCTAGGTAGGGTTTTGTTGGTACCCTACACCTTCCACTTCTTCATGATTTCTTGACTGTGCTCCAAAGGATATTCAAGGCCTTTGAAATAATTTTATACCCATCCCCTAATCTGTGCCTTTTCACAACTTTATACCAGATGTCTTTTGAAAGCTCCTTGGTGCTCATGGTTGAGTCTATACTGTGAAATGCACTACCCAGCAGAGAAAACCGACAGGAACAGCTGATTTTATTCTGAAATAATCAGAATCATGACAATTTAACACAGGTGGAGGCCGATTAACTTGGTGTGTGATTTTTGAAGGTGATTGGTCACACCTGAGCTCATCTACAATTGCTATTATAAGGGGGTGGACACTTTTCAACCAAGATAATCTAGTTTTGTAATGTTAATTTTCTGAAATTTGTAGAATTTGCTTTTTACTCGGAAGTTGTGGTTTATAATGTATAAATAAAGGTGGAAAAAGTCTGATTTAATGTAATTTAATTCCAGGATATAAGGTAACAAAAGGTGATAAATTTTAAAGGTGATGTAGACTTTCTATAGGCAATGTATACGTACTAGTGTAAAGCCAAGAGCGCCCACCCGTCGACCTCCACCCCACCTCCTCATCACCACAAACACAGCACAGTTGTAAATAATAAAACTCACAGGCTTGTGGATTTACTTTTGCTTATTTTCGTGGATAAAGTATAATTATTTTCGAAATAAATTTTTTATTATAAAGGTAAAAACGAAATTTAAAATGACGGTGAGTAAAATTACTCACCTGTATATATTTTTACCTCAAATATAAATGACTAACATCTCCATTCTATCATTATAATTGTGAAAACAACCGGAATGATCATGCAATCAACCTAAATTCAGATGCGTGCAGTCGAAGTTTCAGACGACGGCATTGATTCACGTTTCCTGGGTGGAAACAAAATGGCGAATGACGCTAACACTGATATTGCATGTGCTCCCTTTCGGTGACGGATGCGATGTCACTTCCGTGAACGTGAGCTCACTTCCTGTGTGACAGAGAAATAAATACAATAGGGCTTTTATATAATGCTGATCCTGTAGAGGTTTTTGTCATGTCTGGTTACTGGTGATATGACGTGGGTTCGCTACTCGGACCCGAAGACCAAGACTGAATCGGTGTGTGTGGAATCACCGGGCAGCTCCACCCCTGGATGAAGTTATGCACCCAGTCTTCTGCCGGAAATAGTATGGCCAGCATCTTCCGCGATACAAAAGGGGTGTTGCTAATCGATTACATGCTGCAAAATCTACGATAATCTATATAATAATAGCGTAAGGACTCGACTTTGTTATCCCCTTTTACGCCGCACCCCAGTGACCCAATGCCCACGGCACTAATGGATTTACGATCTACGAACCGCACTCTTTGTTTATCACGTACAGCCATACTCGAAAAATCTGAATTAGCCGACGTTGGGGCCCAAAAGCATCCGATTAACTGCCGATACGACGCCATCTTACGACGCCATCGTATTGGCGTCTGCTGGGTGAAGGCGAAGCAAGCCGTCCGCTGATTGGACAGTCGAAGGCGACAGCAAGCCGTCCACTGAGTGGACAATCCCAGAGTGGTGCTATGCCGATTCCTATTACGAATCCATTCATTTTTCAAAAGTATATCGTAGCGTTGTCATTTAAGTAGATTGCAATAAATACGTTGTTCATATACGCACTCTTCATTCTCATCTTTCTTCCTAACTCTTACTCGGACAAGCAAATCCCCTATGCCATCCATAATGGTACACTCTATCCATACACCACATCCTCCCTTCCGTGGATGTTCCACGGGTTTCGGCTAGTTGGTCAATATTACCTGACTTGCTGGCCTGGCTGCAGGAAGCCATTCGTGGAAAATACCTGAGGATGTGACCTATGGTGTTTTCTGCTGCACGACGATGTGCCGGTTGACCGGGCCAAAGTTGCACAGGCCATCATTCGCCATTGTGAAATTAAACAGTAGAATTTGCTATCCAATAGACCAGATTTAGCCCCGAGTAACTTTTATTTCTTCCGACGTCTGAAGTCTCAGCTACGTGAGAAATGGTTTCAAGACGACGATTCCTTCAAATCCGCCATGTTGCGTGGTGGTGGGAACATTCTGAAGAAAGATTTGTATTACCAGGACGTTGTGAGTGTGAAGACCAAATGGGCTAAGTGTATCGGATGTACTTTAAATAAAATAAAAAAAACCTGTCGTTATCCTGCTTGTACATACTGTACCTGAATTGCAAAACGTTTTTATTTATTTATTCCATAAAAGTATAATTATTTTGTTACCTCTTGTCTGAGGTGTATTTTGTTTTCTTTATATAGCATTAAAAATGTCGAAGGAATTAAAAACAAATCAAGATTGAAAAATGTTTTGAGTTTTGTCAGTTATATCGAGTGTTTTGTGACACTCTCGCATAACCTCTCTGCTCGTACTTAGTGATGATTCTGAATATGAGGAGTTCTGCTCTCCAGGAGAACCTCCAGCAAGTCACCAAGACAGGTCGGTGGTCTCTGTCTTCTTCCGCTTCCTTTCTGGTCTTGCCCCTTCTGCTCTTTACATGCTTTGTCCCTCTCACTCCCCCAGGTCTCTACAGGGATACATGGTCCACCATCAACGCACTTCTGGTTAAACTACCTAAATCCAGGATTACTGCTCACCTTCACTCATTTGTTCTCCTTTTTCCCATCTGTGGAATGGACTTCCACATTTTCGTTAATCTCATTCTTCCCTCCAGGTCTTCAAGACAACTGTTCACCGCCACTCAGACCATCCCCAATCCAAAACCATGATCTTTTCTACCCTCATTAACCCCATTTCAATCCCTACTCCTTCCAAATTTCTAGTTTTCTCTTCCTGAGAATTTCATTTAATATCCATCTTGTCCATCCCTTAGTCCCTGGTGTTGGGCTAGCAGCTAGGGTGCCGGCTTAGGATCCTAGGATCCTGGGTTCGAATCCCGGTCAATCGCTGAATTAACGCCAGGGGGGTTGACTCAGCCTGTCATCCTTCCGAGGTCGGCAAATTGAGTACCAGTTCGCTGGTAATTCCCTGCTTGTCGTTAAAGGCGGCAAAAAGGGATGGCGTCAGGAAGGGCATCCGGCCGTAAAACATTGCTTCAAAAAGGGGACCGAAAAACAACAACAACCACAGTTCCCGAAAAAGGCCAACCCCCGCTTGCGGGGAAAAATGGCCTCTAAAGGTGGTTTTTTTTTTTTTTTGTCCATGCCTTATTTTCCCAGGTTTTGATCTCTCTCTTTTATCCATCATCTCTGCTGTTAGGATTTTCTCTCTCCCCCTCCCTCTCTCTCCCCCACTCTGTCTCTCCCCCACTCTGTCTCTCCCCCACTCTGTCTCTCCCCCACTCTGTCTCTCCCCCACTCTGTCTCTCCCCCACTCTGTCTCTCCCCCACTCTGTCTCTCCCCCACTCTGTCTCTCCCCCACTCTGTCTCTCCCCCACTCTGTCTCTCTCCCCCACTCTGTCTCTCGCCCCCACTCTGGCTCTCGCCCCCACTCTGGCTCTCGCCCCCACACTCTGGCCCTCCCCCACACTCTGGCCCTCCTCCACACTCTGGCCCTCCTCCACACTCTGGCCCTCCTCCACACTCTGGTCCTCCTCCACACTCTGGCCCTCCTCCACACTCTGGCCCTCCTCCACACTCTGGCCCTCCTCCACACTCTGGCCCTCCTCCACACTCTGGCCCTCCTCCACACTCTGGCCCTCCTCCACACTCTGGCCCTCCTCCACACTCTGGTCCTCCCCCACACTCTGGCCCTCCCCCACACTCTGGCCCTCCCCCACACTCTGGCCCTCCCCCACACTCTGGCCCTCCCCCACACTCTGGCCCTCCCCCACACTCTGGCCCTCCCCCACACTCTGGCCCTCCCCCACACTCTGGCTCTCCCCCACACTCTGGCTCTCCCCCACACTCTGGCTCTCCCCCACACTCTGGCTCTCCCCCACACTCTGGCTCTCCCCCACACTCTGGCTCTCCCCCACACTCTCGCTCTCCCCCACACTCTCGCTCTCCCCCACACTCTCGCTGTCCCCACACTCTCCCTCTCCCTCACACTCTCGCTCTCCCCCACACTCTCGCTCTCCCCCACACTCTCGCTCTCCCCCACACTCTCGCTCTCCCCCACGCTCTCGCTCTCCCCCACGCTCTCGCTCTCCCCCACGCTCTCGCTCTCCCCCACGCTCTCGCTCTCCCCCACGCTCTCGCTCTCCCCCACACTCTCGCTCTCCCCCACACTCTCGCTCTCCCCCACACTCTCGCTCTCCCCCACACTCTCCCTCTCCCTCACACTCTCCCTCTCCCTCACACTCTCGCTCTCCCTCACACTCTCACTCTCACTCTTTCCCTCCTCCATTTAAGAGCACGCTGTGGTCGTTTTTTGGCATGGTGATAGCACAAATGATGTTGCACTGAAAAGTTTCTGGTCTGAGAAAGTAGTGGACAATTAACAAAGAAATAAAAGGACTGCTTTTTTTTTTTGCCTTATAGAACCACCTTTAGAGGCCATTTTTCCCTGCTTTGCCTTATGATAACTAAAAATTCAAACGTGTTCTACAAATACATCAAAAATACAATTCACTTAGTTGACCTTTATTTCATGGTGGGAGGTTTTCTCATGCCCAGTTTAGGGTTCATTAAACGCTGAATGAATAATTGATTAAACCATTTGATACATTTGATGATTCTTTGAAAACCATCCGGTTTGAGCAGTCCTGTGGTTCCTTCTCTGCTGCCAACACCAGTGTACAGTCGTGGCCAAAAATATTAGCACCCTTGCACTTTTTTCAAATAACTCACAATGTTTTCTAAAAATAAGTTGAAATTGACCAAAGTATTTCATCTCCAGAATTCTTTATTTCACTGTTAATATTACAGAACCTTTTTTTTTATTGATTCAGACCTTAATATATCCTTTTAAATTAGAAAATAAAAAGAAATGACATTGACAAAATTATTGACACCCTAGACTTAATATTTGGTAGTTGCCTTTGGACAAAATAACTTCCGTCAAGCACTTCCGATATCCATGAAAGAGCTTCCTCCACCTCTCTACTGGTAGTTTGGCCCACTCTTCTTGTGCAAACTGCTCAATTTCTCCCAGATTTGAAGGGTACCTTCTCCCAACTGCTGTTTTCACATCTCCCCACAGGTGTTCAATGGGATTTAGATCTGGACTCATTGCTGGCCACTTCAGAACAGTCCAGCATTTTGTCTTGAACCATCCCTGGGTGCTTTTTGAAGTGTGTTTGGGGTCAATGTCCTGCTGCAAGACCCTTGACCTTCTACAGAGATCCAGTTTTCTGACACTGGGTTGAAAATTGCACTCCAAAATGCCTTGATAATCTCCTGATTTCATGATGCCATGCACACATTCAATGCAGCCATTGCCAGAGGCAGCACAGCAACCCCAAAACATCACTGAACTTCTTTCATGTTTGACTGTGGGGAAGGTATTCTTTTCTTTAAAGGCTTCATTTTGTTTTCTGTAAACATAGAGATTATGTGCGTTACCTGAAAGCTCTAATTTGGTCTCATCTGGCCATAGGACATTCTCCCAGAAAGATTTTGGCTTGTTCAGGTGTGTTTTAGAAAACTCCAGTCAGGCTTTCTTATGTCTCTCTCAGCAGTGGGGTCCTCCTGGGTCTCCTACCATAGAAACCCCTTTCATTGAGTTGGCGACAGATGGTGGGAGTTGAAACTGTCGTACCTTGTGTCTGAAGGTCAGATTGAATCAGTTTGGCAGTTGATCGAGGAGCTTTCGACACCATTCGAACAATCCTCCGCTGCAATCTATATATATACACAAAGAATTAAGTTAAGCACCCCTACACAACGAATTAAGGTAAGCACCCCCTAATATATATTCTTTGTGTATATGTATACATTGGCATATATTCTAAGGTATGTGAGATCAAATAATGATTGGTATGACATTAGCAATTATCCATTGATGAAATTGAGTGATCAAAGTGAAAAAAAGTGATTGGTTGAGTCAGTGATCCGATCACGTGGGTCCTACACACGTTATTGACGCAAAGATCGCTAGAGGTCTTCTCAGAACAATGACTGTACGTTAGAAAACATAAACGTCATCCACACTGTCCGTGATGGACCTATAGCTCCATACTTAAATTGAGGTGAAAATATGCCTAAAATTCCCAAACAATTTCACCTTAAATTATTCAGAATAAAATATTGAAAACGGCATGATTGTTATGTTTTTATGTGACCATAATATCACTTCTCCAGAAAATATAGCAATATCATGGGTATATTACACTGTTTTGACGACAACAAACTTGTAATGTGCGAGGTTGTAAAAAAACTGGGGGGGTGCTTAACTTAATTCTTTGTGTATATAAAACACAGTTTGTGTATGTGTGTGTGTGTGTGTGTGTGTAATGTTACCGATAGACTCCTAAACTGAGAGGCTCACGTACTTGATATTTGGCACAGGCATGGCCATTGAGCCTGGGAAGAACATGGCCGACCTAAAAATTTATTTCATAATATTTTTTTACCATATTTTTACCTCAGCGCATTTCAGCGAGGAATATTATGCACGGAATCTGACCGGTGGCAGAGCAGCGCGCTGATTCGCTCAGAGCGATCACGTGATGTTCCTTGCCACCATTAACTCAGTTACACGTTCGCACGTATTTCAGAGCGAAAAGCGATTGTGTTTTTTCACATTTCAGCGAGGAACATTGCCATTCACACCACATAGGTTTTTTTTTCTTTCATCTTTCGATCCATATTTTTTTTCAGCGAGGAATATTATACACGGAATCTGAATCGGTGGCAGAGCAGCGCGCTGATTCGCTCATTCGCGCTCATTGATGACGATCACGATCACGTGATGACGTGATCACGAATGATGTTCGTGACGCGATCACGTGATGTTCCTTGCCGCCATAAACTCACAGCAAGTAGCATAGATTTTAGCATGATTAGCATTTAGCATGATTTAGCATAGATAGTAGCATGTTTCACATAGATTTTTTTTCAGCGAGGAATATTATACACGGATTCTGACCGGTGGCAGAGCAGCGCGCTGATTCGCTCAGAGCGATCACGTGATGTTCCGAATAAGCACAATCAATTGAGTGTGCCGCATGAGTCTGCGATAAGTGTTTAAAGTAAAGAAAAAAAAAAAATGTTAACGTGCCGTTGTTAGCCTATTCATGTATAGTTTGTGTTGTATTTAGCTGTGGCTGAGCTAAGATGCAGCTGAACTTCAGAGTCGTTGACTCTGGTATCCTTTGACCTCTTAATCACCTTGCTCCATTGGGACAAATCCAAGTAATAAGCGCATCGGCAGGTAAATCCACCGGAGCGAGGTGAAACACCTCTCAGGTTGAAATAATGTGAGTTATTCCATCCCCGCCGCCAGTTGGCTTCACTTTTCATGGAGTATGAGCGTTCTATATATTTTCAATTCAGTGCGCCCGACTCGCTCACGTACTTGATTTGTGGCATAGACATGGCCATTGGGCCTTCACGGTGTAATTTGTGCGAGGCTTTTGTCCGAGTGAGCTCGAGTCGAGAGGGCGAATGTATGGGTTGGGAATGTACGGGTCTCCCTTCCCCCACCCGGCAACGCCGGTACTGGAGGGCGTCACAGGATCGGTGAGTCTCCAAATCCGCTTCGTGCTGTTGCGAAGATTCAGGACAATGTCGCGATTGTTGTGCTGCTCTCCGACCATGAGAACTGCAACGTCATTGTTGACTGGCCCTCCCATTCCCCCTCCCCCCTCTCCTCCCCCTCCCTTCCCCCTCCAACCTACCCCCTCCCCTTCTCCCCTCCCCCTCCCCTCCCCCTCCCTTTCCCCCCTCCCTTTTCCCCCTCCCCCTCCCTTTTCCCCCTCCCCTCTATTTTCCCCCTCCCCCTCCCTTTTCCCCCTCCCCCTCCTTTTTTCCCCTCCCTTTTCCCCTCCCCCTTCCCCTCCCCCCTACCCCTTCCCCTTCCCCCCCTTCCCCCTCCCCCTCCCACCTCCTCCCCCCTTCCCCTCCCCCTCCCCCCTTCCCTCCCACTCCCCCTCCCCCTCCCCCTCCCCCCTCCCCTCCCCCACCCCTCTCCTCTCCCATCCCTCCCCTCCCCCTCCCCCTCCCTCCTCCCCTCCCCCACCCCTCTCCTCTCCCATCCCTCCCCTCCCCCTCCCCCTCACCCTCCCCCTCCCCCTCCCACCCCTCTCCTCTCCCATCCCTCCCCCTCCCCCTCCCCCTCCCCCTCCCCCTCCCCCCTCTTCTCCCCTCCCCCTCCCCCCTCTTCTCCCTCACGTTTATACACGGAATGCCGGGTACTTCCCCCCCCTCTCCTCCCCTCTCCCCCGTTCCCCTCCCCTCCTCTTCCCCCTCCCCTCCCCCGCCCGGCAATACCGGGTACTTCTGCTAGTCTTCAAGAAAGTTTTTTCTTGTGGCCACGTCCAGGGAGGTTGGCTACAGTGCCATGGGCCTTAAAGTTCCTGATAACATTGCGTATGGTGGACACAGGAACATCAAGGTCTCTGGAGATGGACCTATAGATTTGAGATTGTCCATGCTTGGCTACAATCTTGTGTCGGACCTCCTCAGACAATTCTCTGGTTTTCTTTCTTTTCTCCATGCTCATTGCAGTGCACACAGTGACACAAAACAGCAGAATGACTCCATTTCTCTGTTCAAACTGGTTGAATGAGTGATTTTTATATTACAGGCACCTGCAACTCACCATAGATGAGTATAATTCCCAAGTAAAGGAAAATCACCTGCTTGAAATCTAATTATTTCTAACGACTTCTAAAAGGTGCCAATAATATGGTCCGAGCCATTTTTGGATTTCTGTGTGGAATAAGCTAAGATTAATTATTTTTTTCAGCTTTTTTTTTTTGTTTTGTTCCACTGCAAACCAAATAAATACATATGTGGATAAGAAAATATTCTTTAATTTCAACAATTTTCTGGAAGAAATGGTGCATTATTTGAAAAAAGTGCAAGGGTGCCAATATTTTTGTTTGTTATTTATTTGTTTTATTCACTTATTTGTCACTTATGTGTCATTTATTTGGAGATTGCAAAGCAATGATTGTTATTCCCATAACATCAAATCATACATCAGGAGAACCTTGTGATTAAATAACTATTTGGCACAGTTTTTGACATGGCACCTACATAAAGAAACACATGGTCCTACTGGTCCTGTCTTCATAGAAGAGACTGTTAGTTCAGGCCACTATGTTGCCATGCTTCAAATCGAACTTTTACCAAGTTTGAATCATGGGTTGAGGACTTGGACACAAATGCGCGATGGTTTGTGCGGGATTCTTCTACTACTCGTACTGAGAGAGTTATTCTTGAGTTTCTCCACGACATTTTTTAACATTGCATCATTCCTCTCAACTTTACAGACAGGTGCCGCTGGACTTGAATCCATGTGATTCATTTTTCCAATTGGGAAGTTTGAAGAGTAAGGACTTTACACCAAGAACTCTCATGGAGCTAATGTTGTGCAAATGAATAGATAAATATAAGCCGGGCAAGAAAATAAATAGATGCCGTTAACCCGTGGTTAATGGCGGTTGATTCACCATGGGGAGGGGAGGAGAGGGGGCTCGTGGAGGAACCATTACACTTGTGGTTTTTTGGCGTTACGTCTCGACGTGCAGACGTTACACCTGGTTGAGCCGCCTACTGGTCTGAAGCAATATAAGGCAGTGTGCCGAGAGAAAACGAGAGCTTCACAGAAATCAGCTCAGAGTTCCCTGGAACCGGTGCAGAGGAAAGTGGGATTCTTGCCTGCTCCTGGTGAACCAAACCTCGCTCCGCCAGAACAGAGGTATTCCCTCTTCTCAGCACAGAGGTGATGGAGCTAATTCACCCTGCCATGGTGGAGCAGTTCACCCTGCCATGGAACTGTACTGCCACGGAAGTCCTGCACAACGATACCTCCAGGTTTGCACGAACAAGTCTCTTCAGTCCTGTCAAAGCCCATGTCTATCTCCTTAAAGGCCTGAAGGCCTTTGAGATTAGCATAATTAAGGAATTTACTGATCATCCGTTTGGTACTGAGGGCACATATACCAGGAGTGGTAAGAAGATTGTTCTATTACCAGTCGGTTGCATTATATATTATTGCGATTGTTTCATTCTTGTTTCCTTCTCCTGAGCCATTTGCTTGTTATAAAACACACTGCTTGTCCTGGCTGCTTCGTTTGGTGGTTCAGGCTGGTTGGTGGTTGGTGGTAAACCGGTTCAAACCACTCCATACCGCGCTCATGACCTAATGGTTTGCTCAGCCGAATTGGATTTGTCACAGGCGTCTATCGGTGTGGACCTGGTTAATTTTGTGGCCCCATGAGCAGTATAATATGACAAACAGGCCCGGGAACTTGCTTGGAGCTGTAAACTTGGCTGGCGGTTGCCGTCGTTTTGACATGATCCGCAGGACTTGAACCGGGCAACTGGAACACACCTGCGGCTGTAACAATATTATAACTTGTCACCTTTGTTTTCCATTCAACATCTATATAATAATAGCGTAAGGACTCGACTTTGTCATCCCTTTTACGCCGCACCCAGTGACCCGATGCCCACGGCACTAATGGATTTACGATCTACGAACCGCGCTCTTTGTTTATCACGTACAACCATACTCGAAAAATCTGAATTAGCCGACTTTGGGGCCCAAAAGCATCCGATTAACTGCCGATATGACGCCATCTTACGACGCCATCGTATTGGCGTCTGCTGGGCGAAGGCGAAGCAAGCCGTCCGCCGATTGGACAGGCGAAGGCGAAAGCAAGCCGTCCACTGAGTGGACAATCCAGAGCATGCATTTGTGCCGGTGTCGGCGATCGTTGTTCATATACGCACTCTTCATTCTCATCTTTCTTCCTAACTCTTACTCGGACAAGCAAATCCCCCATGCCATCCATAATGGTACACTCTATCCATACACCACATCCTCCCTTCCGTGGATGTTCCACGGGTTTCGGCTAGTTTAAAATAAACATCTTGCCTCAACAAACAGAGTCGTATATAATATACAATCCATTCCATACCAAATCATCAGTATACAAGTGTTAACGTATTACACCACCTAAGAGTCGTAAAGAATGTATACAACAACCAGAGCCATGAATATTTTCAAGTATCGATTGAAGGCAGTGCAGAGGCCAAATTGTCACATTAAACACGTTCATTACGAATAAAACCCATAAACATTACCATATAAATGTTGCATACTTAAAAATATATATTTTGCTTTAAATCTTTGCCTTTTCTATGGCTTTGTTCCTTGCTGAACTCGGGTGACACTTTTCTTCCATTCGATGCTGCTGTTTAAACTCTTTGCTACTATGAGAAAATTTATACAACTGTGCACTACACCGTCATGGCATTCATTGAGCGGTTGAATCTTTCTTATGAAAACATCCATGGGATCATGTCGTCGACCACTTAGGACAACCGCATGGGGAACCTGAGTATTCATGCCAAGTGTGATTCAGATCCGCCAAAAATGTCGGAGACGATGGTGAACAAATGGATCTTCTTCATTAACGGCCAGCATTGTCCCACCTTTCTTGTGGGGTCGGCCGGGGGAAGCTTGGCCCGAGTCTTCACAAACTGGCTGGCCAGGTCTGATGTGACCTGATGACAATTTAGGGCAGGAATTTGCTATTTGGCCATGGTGCCGGCGATAACTCGCCTACTCTTTGCGAAAGACACGATGGGATCTTTAATGTCCACCAACGAATGCTGGTAAAGGGTGAGGGACACCACGTCCATCCAAGGGACGACACACACATTGATGAATCACCCTGCCTGTGATGCACTGGACTGACAGTTTATAACTGGTTTGTGAATGAAACCCAGGCTAGACAGCTTAGAGTGGAGTGTGCGTACCTCTAGTTTTAGGCCATTATCTCAGCTCTGGTGAACAAATCGGTAATTCTTACTTTATAGCACGAGTAATACCCGATCCCTCTGGGATTTAAATATAGTATCAGTGAATCACCTGCACTATGCTATCCATGTATGTCATCATTTCCCTACCCTCGATACCCCTCCCCCCTCCCCCCCCCCCCCCCCCGCCTCCACACCCCCCTTCCCCCCCAATCTGGTAGGGGACAGTGGTTACCATGTATGGACGAAAACTGCAAGTCATCTCCCCACCTTCATCGGGAGGGTTTTGGGGGGAGGGAGGGGGAAGGGGAAAGGAGATTTATTTTAAGTCTATGATGTGACCCTGGGCAAAATTTGAGGGCAATCGGCCAATAATTTTTCGATTCCACAAGGTTCAAATGTTTATACATAGACATACAGGTAGTGGACAAAAAAAATGGAAACACCTGGGTAAATGAGATACCAAGCAATGGCTTCCACAGAGGTGTGGTAAATCTGTTAATTCAGTAAATAACATTGCTGCATGCTTAGGGTCATGTATAAAGATGCTGCACAGGCCTGGTTTCCCATAATATGGCTAGCATGGCTGCAAGAGGAAACCCCCCTCATGCCCTCATCCACATAGCACGTGGTCGCCCAATGGTTTGATGAGCATCACACTGATGTTATCCATATGTCATGGCCTTCTCAGTCACCAGATCTGAACCCAATCAATCATTTATGGGATATTCTGAAACGACACCGTAGACGGTGTTTTCCACCTCCATCCAACACGTTTGAGTTAATTGATTTTCTCGTGGAAGAATGGTGTCGCATCCCTCCTGCAGATTTCCATATGTTAGTAAACCTTATGCCACGGCGCATACAGGCCGTACTGACCACACGTGGTGGCTCAACGCCCTATTAAATGACTTTACATTGGTGTTTCCATTGTTTGTCCACTACCTGCACATATATACACAGAGATTTGCTGAATTTTAGTAGAATTTTAATGACGTTTTTCAATGTCATCATTTCACGAGACTATAAATTAGATGGATATACCCTCACTATCATACACAGCAATTATAATCTAAATCAATAATATGCTGGTATATGTCTGTCTGGTTTCGTATCTCCACGCGCTCTACTTTGCACATCATCCAGCATCGTAGGAATGATTGTCGTAAATTTCTGTTTACGGCATCTAAATTTGCTTCCATTCCAACTCCTTTTCTTCCATTCCGTCAAGCCGCTAGTGCACTTTTTCCAAGGTATTGTTATGGCGGTGGGGTAGAGCAATATCTGGAGTCCGGTAGATCTGAATAGGTAACATGCTTTGTCTGTCACGATAGGAATCTGCCCTGTAATAAGTTCTGTGTGTTTAGTCCGGTTTGTCGGTTAAGGAGTATACCTGTGAACACACCAGGATGTTCGTGTGCTAGGTAGTTGGTGGGATTAGAGATAACAGCCCTTGTGTGTCACACCTGTTAATCAAACCTTTGTCCCTTACGGCAATGCACACCCTATAAACACTTAGATAGGCCCTTTAGCGCACACAGTAATTAAATCCCCTTCCCTTACAACGACTTTGGAAGAAGCCAGAACGGGGCACCGCCGGGTGGCCGCCGTCAGCTACACCACGAGCTATGACCACGCCACAGGTAACGTGTGATTGGAGGTAAGGAGCTGGAAGGTTCGGTGGAAGGCACTGGTTGGTGGCGCGCCAAGGCTGACGTCACCGCCCAGGTTATAAAAGTGCGCTGCACGACATTTCAGGAGCTCTAGCCCTTGCACTCTCTGCCTCTTGCGCTGCATGTCTCTGGCTGTCTTGCGCTGCACGACATCTCTCTGTGCTTGAAGCTCTTGCGCTTCTTCTTGGTCTTGAGAGGTCCTGGTGGGCGTTGGTTCACCATCTGCGTGGTGCGGGAGCGAGGCTCGGTGCTGTGAACGGGCGGGACCTCGTGTGCAAACGGCGAGGGCGTTGGCTCGGGCCTAGCGAAGCGTGCGAGGCGGATGGAGGGTTTACTCCGCACCGGAGTTTGGAGCAGCATTGGACGATACACTGCAAGACGACGGACAGATAAGACCGCACCCTACATTCACAATTACACGACAATTTCTTTTGTTCATTCATCCCTGTGTCCTGTTGTTGAGTCTGGTGTGTGGGATCCCAATTTAGGAATTAGATTTATCGTCGCGTTTCCCTGTCCCGATCCTTATTACAATAAACCCTTTTATTATTTTCTCCTTCCCAGCCCTTGTGTGTCACACCTGTTAATCAAACCTTTGTCCCTTATGGCAATGCACACCATATAAACACTTAGATAGGCCCTTTAGCGCACACTAATTAAATCCCCTTCCCTTACAATGACTTTGGAAGAAGCCAGAACGGGGCACCGCCGGGTGGCCGCCGTCAGCTACACCACGAGCTATGACCACGCCGGCCGTGGTCCCTGGTGTTAACCGGAGGGATTCGCGTGACAGTATCAACCAGGCCTGATGACGTCATGGCATCCTGGTGGGTGGCGCTTCAACCCCAAGTATCACAGGATTGTTGTTACCTCCGCCACCGCAGGTGGATGGAGATTATGTTTTTACCCCTGTTTGTTATTTGCCGGAAAAGATTCCGGCAAGTATGTTGATCGGTTGGTCTGTTTGTCTTTGTTACTTGCCGGTTTTCCGGCAAGTATGTTGATCTGTTCGTTTCTCTGTTTGTCTGTTTGCAGCACTACGTCTACACCGTTGCACGTAGAATCGCCAAACTTTTCACACGTATTTGTCTTGCCCTCTAATATACTGTGCCCAATTGATGACGTCATCGGTCACGTGGTTCGGCTGCCATCTTTGACAAATTTTGCACCTCTATATCTCCGAAAGTGCTGAACAGAAAAAATTGAGACGGCTCATTGTAATAACTCTCCATGGGGAATAAAATATGTTAATGATGACGTCATCAGTCACGTGGTTTGGCCGCCATCTTGGAAAAACCGAAAGACTTTGCACCTCCATATCTCTGAAAGTGCTGAATAGAAAAAATTGAGACATGGCTCATTGTAAAGAACTCTCCATGTGGAATAACATATGTTAATGATGACGTCATAGGTCACGTGGTTTGGCCGCCATCTTGGAAAAACCGAAAGACTTTGCACCTCCATATCTCCGAAAGTGCTGAATAGAAAAAATTGAGACATGGCTCATTGTAAAGAACTCTCCATGGGGAATAAAATATGTTAATGATGACATCATCGGTCACGTGGTTCGGCCGCCATATGTGTCCTAAATGGCCGATAAAAAAGTAAATTCCGGCAAGTCCTCGGTCTCTGACCGATTTTTTTGTCTGTCTGTTTGTCTGTGCGCAGCACTATGTCTACACCGTTGCACGTAGAATCACCAAACTTTACACACATATTTGTCATGCCCTGGAATAGACTGTGCCCAATTGATGACGTCATCGGTCACGTGGTTCGGCCGCCATCTTGGAAAAACCGAAAAACTTTGCACCTCTATATCTCGGAAAGCGCTGAATAGAAAAAATTGAGACATGGCTCATTGTAAAGAACTCTCCATGGGGAATTAAATATGTTAATGATGATGTCATAGGTGCATCCATTATGACATCATAATTCGACAAGTACAAAACTTCATCCGATCAAGATGAAATTTATTGAGCATAATCTAGGAATTATTAGTTTACATAATGATGACAAAATAGATGATAGTAAACAAATAATGATGACGTAATCGGTCACGTGGTTCGGCCGCCATATTTGTCCAAAATGGCCGATTAAAAAAAAAAGTATATTCCGGCAATTCCTCGGTCTCTGACCGATTTTTTTCATCTGTTTGTCTGTGAACAAGATATCTCAAAAATTTATGGACGGATTGGGATGAAATTTGGTGGAGTGGTTGCATATGTGACAAGGAAGAATTGGTTAAATTTTGGTGAAGATTCGAATTCGAATCCGGACGTGGCTACTGGAATTTTTCGTGATTCTTCACCATTGAGTGATAGCGCTAAAACCGATAGATAGCAGGATATCTCAAAAAGGTGTGGACAGATTTGGACGAAACTTAGTGGACATGTTGGGTGTGTAACAATGACTAATAGGTTCGATTTTGGTGAAGATCTGAATATGGATTCGGATACAAGAATTATTTAATTTTTAAGTGATTCTTCACCATTGAGAAATCGGGCGAAACGTGATAAATAACATGATACTTAAAAAAGTTGTGGACGAGTTTTGACTAAACTTGGGGGACGAGTTGGTTAGGTGACGAGAAAAGCCGATTCGATTTTGGTTCAGGTCCGAATGAAGATCCGGCCTATCAGTGGGATGCAAAACATAGACTGTCAGCCTGGCGGAGGTTTGCTCTCTACTGAGTGTTGTTCTAGTTGTTATATGTCTCTCCCATCCTATCAAACACCGTCCCATCCAATCACCCATCCTTGATGCATATGTCTGCTGGTTTATAATAAAGAATGATGAGCATTGAACAATTAGGTGGTGGCCGGTGAGTGTACCTGTCTAAAGGAAAAACTAGTAATGGCTGTAACTAATTTGTTGTTGATTCGTGTTCAAGGACTATGTGAGAACAATGTCGTCCAAAACCCCCTTGTGCCTCGCTTTGCTTGTCGCAACGTGTTTGAGTCATTGCATCTGTTGCATTAGCTCAGCCATATGAAAATGGAAACTGTGCACTAGTTTGTCACCAGCAGACGGATCATCAGCTTGTAAAGTATGTGGTTATGCAATGCACCAGATATGTTTACCTGCTAGCAAAGGGAGCGTAGTGCGAAGACAATATGGCCGCAAACACCAAAGCCACGATTTTGTTTGTGTCGCAGCAACTTCGTAAAGGACTTTGGCTCAGGGTAGAGACCTTGATGTGATGTAAACCAAGAGCTACACGATTGTAGAATCGAGGTAATTGATTTCACTCCTTTAAATACCATATACACCATCTCACATCGATTGTGATTCAGGAACCTGTTTGTACATGTGCTCATTCTCATAAGTCTCCTTCAATCAAAGCCTCTAACACTCCATGATAATTTGTGTCTTCGCTTTTGAAAGTTTGTCGAGCTTGTTGAATCAATCCCTGGACTTCTCTTATCTTTAGTACTTTTTAGCTTGGAAAAAAGGTGTTTTAAATACACAAGAGTGAACAAAGTTGCATTTAACAAGCATGAACTATCAGTAAATGTGTTTATTGATATTTGTACTTTATGGATGTTGTTGTTGTTCCCTTACCCTTTTGGGGAGATGGAGGGGTTGGGGGCTTTAGGTGTTCGTATGACCGGCCATGAATGTTTCCAGGTAAGAATGATGTCCGCAGAACAGTCCTCACATCATGCTCCAGCCGAAGCAGCATTCAACCAGGGCAGGAATTTGGATCTTGGTCAGGGTGCCAGTACATGATGGCCTATTCCTTTTTTGAAAGGTACTGTGGGATTTTAACATCCATGAGCAAATACTAGAGAACCAGTTGGATTAACGTCTCCAAAGGGTGACATACTCATGATGTAACGCCCTGGCCGTGAAGCAGAATGGTGGGTTATGCTGTGTATGGGAATTAAAGCTAGTCTCGACAACTCCTAATAGAATATACTATCTCCAGAACTATCCTGCCAGCCTCAGTAGTTTGTAGCACTGGATGATATTGTTACGTGGGGGGAAGGATCCATAGCTAAACCATGATAAGTGTAGTATGATCCATGTGTTTCAAGTAGCTGTTAGATTGACATGTAACAGGGACCTGTCAGGTTAGGTTGTTTGTTACACGTGATGCTGAGGAGGCAGCATATGCAATTTATAGACAGGGAGGACCTTAATATGTGGATGTGAACACCTCGTGGTAAGCGGGGCTAGAAGGCGAGAACTTTTTTTATGAGAGAGACACATCTGTCTGGCCAGTGTGTGTCAGCAATGGTGGCATAATGTGTTCTGGAGACGGAAGTGCCATCCTGCAATTATTTTTGTAGGCGCCGCCCCCATGGGCAGGATGGCCAGAGCAGAGGACTCCGCTCAGGAGGAGGATAATGAGACACCAAGCTTGTGGAAGGAGGGATCAGGAAGAAGAGACCTTATTGTTGAGAGAGGATATCGCAAAAGCTTTGTGTGGAAGGAGGACAGGCAAACTCAATGTGGCATTGTCTTTCTGATTGACCCAAACTGGGTTCAACCTGTGTTGGTGGATCGTGGAGGAAGAGGACGAAGGGTACCCCCAAGGACAAATGGGTCAACAAGGCCTGGTTGAAGAGGTGGATCATTGCTTACATTCCACACCAAATGCCATTTTCATTGTGCTCATTTTGGCTCTTGGGAGCTATCATCTTGCAACTAGTTCCTGAAACAGTCTATTTTGAGTCTGGTGACCACCCTGCACATCAGATAAGAGTCGTCTCACCTACATTTGTTTTGTTGCATGAGTGTGATCTGTGGTGCTTAGTGGGTTAGGAATTGTTTTATTTCCAATCATTGTACATAAGTTTGAATATTTCCATTTACCTCTTTGTGTCCATTTGACTCGCATGGTTCATTCTGTTTTTGTTTCTGGCGTTTTGTTACCCTTTTCCCTGTTTACTTGACAAATAAATCCTTTAAAAGGTAAGAAAACGTGTTTCAGAGATATCTGTTTCCGTGTCCATGTGCCGCCATTATTTTGGCCCAATTGAAGCTCCTTGGTGAATAGTAAAGTTAGAATTAATTAAATTAACGCAGTGCAATAACTAATAAAAGATCGTTCGGTCCATCTCCCGAGTCTAACTCGGTGCTGAGGTTCCTGTTTTAACGGGAGCTTCAGACATGACGGTATGTATATTATTTAATATTTATTTAATGATGCAGTGCTAGCAGGTAGTACAGCTTCTCAAAATGCATTGCATCGGTATATAGACATAAAGAAAGCCGATTGGCCTGTCCATGTTTAAAATTTTATTTTAAAAAGTTTTATTTTCAAATTAGTAAGCCATTGTCTGTTGCCACCCTGGCTGAATTCCCTACTTGAGGTTGGTATATGTGGTACTACTAGCTGAAGGACCTGTCTGACTGGCACTAAAGTATTGTTTTTCTCAAACAGCTCATTTCAATATTTTCGGTGGTAGTTGCATTATTTAATTAGTTTGAAATTAAATTATTTTGTATGCATATATATCTTTATGATTGAATTCTAGCTTCAGTTTCCGAGCTACTTCTGGACGAGCACACAGACCACCAGGGGGCGGTATTTCGGCTACCTACATACATATATACATTTACACTCACGTACATACATACGCGATAGCTGCATTATAGTAAGATTTGCATACATTTGGAGGGAGTGCTTTGGTCATGTGATGGACCAAATATCATATCTGTACCTTAGTTATCTTTTTCCACTGGTTATTCGTTATTGGAACTGTTTTTTTTATTGCAGATTGGTATCTATAAAGTTATGTTGCCATCCATGTTTATTTCCTTTTCCTTTTAATGTCAGTATTGTTTATGGAGCTTTATTAATAGATGCAGTATGTATGTAAAGCTCTTACTTGTTTCCTCCAGGATGTCGATGAAGTTATAAAAGAAGCAAAGAAGGTTCGACTTTTATAATCATTTTCAAATTGCAATGCAATAGTTTGATCGTCGTAACAATTTCTCAGTACAAAACGTTCTAGAATCTAGACTCCAGAGTATTATCTTCCAGGTTGGAATCCAGGCATTGGTTGGTGTAACCGAACACTTTGGAGAGTTTTCTAGGATGCTGGAGCTTTCGGAAAGGTAAACGGACGTCGTTTTTGAATGCTTGTTGTACCATTGCATGAGCTTCGATCAAAGTAGTTTAAAAAAGAAGAGTAAAAATGCAAGCCCAAAAAAAATGCAAACAATGTTGCATTAGTTATTTTTTGATTAGCAAAAGCAGAAGTGTTATCATGTGATGATTAAAGAAAAGGGAATAAAAGCAGCATTTTTCATCTTGTTGTTGCAGCTGTACCCACAAATCTTTTCCGTCATGTGCAATTCTTTGCCACAATGCGTGAGTGTGAGTTATGCTTTGCGTGCATCGTGTCATGTGACAGGTATCCTCGATTTGTCTACCCATGTCTCGGCGTTCATCCGGTGCAGGGCTCTGAGGGAAAGTTACGCAGTGCTGACCCGCTGGTAAGTCCAACCTGTAAGTATCATAAAGAGGAATCCGAAGACTTTCATGATGACATGGGGGACATGATGGGAATTATCATCAGATAGTCATCATACATTTGGTGATTAAAATAGAATCCATGATTTGTTACATTGAAATTCCTCTGCCTTCTTACACAGTATCACCTCCACCCACCCTGCCGCCTCCTCTCCCTCCCCCCCCCCCCCCCCCCACACTGTGAAATGCTACACACACACACACACACACACACACACACACACACACACACACGCATATATATATATTTATTTATTTATTTATATACACTACATATATTTACACTACATGGCCAAAAGTATGTGGACACCTGAACATCACACCCACATGTTCTCGTTGAACATCTCATTCCAAAATCATGGGCATTAATATAGAGTTGGTCCCCCCTTTGCTGCTATAACAGCCTCCACTCTTCAGGGAAGGCTTTCCACTAGATGCTGGAACATTGCTGTGGGGATTTGCTTCCCATTAAGCCACAAGAGCATTAGGTCGGACACTGATGTTGGGAGATTAGGCCTGGCTCACAGTCGCGTTGCAATTAATCCCAAAGGTGTTTGATGGGGTTGAGGTCAGGGCTCTGTGCGGGCGAGTCAAGGTCTTCCACACCGATCTCGACAAACCATTTCTGCATGGACCTCATTTTGTGCACGGGGGCATTGTCATGTTGAAACGGGAAAGGGCCTTCCCCAAACTGTTGCCACAAAGTTGGAAGCACATAATCGTCTAGAATGTCATCGTATGCTGTAGCGTTGAGATTTCCCTTCACTGGAACGAAGGGGCCGAGCCTGAACCATGAAAAACAGCCCCGGACCATTATTCCTCCTCCACCAAACTCTACAGTTGGCACTATGCATTCGGGCAGGTAGCGTTCTCCTGGCATCTGCCAAACCCAGATTTGTCCGTCGGACTGCCAGATGGTGAAGCGCGATTGATCACTCCAGAGAACGCGTTTCCACTGCTCCAGAGTCCAATGGCAGCGAGCTTTACACCACTCCAGCCGACACTTGGCGTTGCGCATGGTGATCTTAGGCTTGTGTGCGGCTGCTCGGCCATGGAAACCCATTTCATGAAGCTCCCGACGAACAGTTGTCCTGACGTTGCTTCCAGAGGCAGTTTGGATACTCGGTAGTGAGTGTTGCAACCGAGGACGGACGATTTTACGTGCCACGTGCTTCAGCCCTCGGCTGTCCCGTTCTGTGAGCATGTGTGGCCTACCACTTCGCGGCTGAGCTGTTGTTGCTCCTAGACGTTTCCACTTCACAATAACAGCACTTACAGTTGACCGGGGCATCTCGAGCAGGGCAGAAATTTGATGAACTGACTTGTTGGAAAGGTGGCATCCTATGACGATGCCACGTTGAAAGTCACTGAGCTCTTCAGTATGGTCCATTCTGCTGCCAATGTTTGTCTATGGAGATTGCATGGCCGTGTGCTTGATTATATATACTGTCAGCAATGGGTGTGTGCTATATATATATATATATATATATATATATATATATATATATATATATATATATATATATATATATATATATATATATCCTTATATATATATATATATATATATATATATATATATATCCTTATATATATATATATATATCCTTATATATATATATATATATATATCCTTATATATATATATATATATATATATATCCTTATATATATATATATATATATATCCTTATATATATATATATATATATCCTTATATATATATATATATATATATCCTGATATATATATATATATATATATATATCCTTATATATATATATATATATATATATCCTTATATATATATATATATATATATATCCTTATATATATATATATATATATATATATATATCCTGATATATATATATATATATATATATATCCTGATATATATATATATATATATATATCCTTATATATATATCCTGATATATATATATATATATATATATCCTTATATATATATATATATATATATATATATATATATCCTTATATATATATATATATATATATATATCCTTATATATATATATATATATCCTTATATATATATATATCCTTATATATATATATATATATATATATATCCTTATATATATATATATCCTTATATATATATATATATATATATATCCTTATATATATATATATATATATCCTTATATATATATATATATATCCTTATATATATATATATATATATATATATATCCTTGCATTTCCCCTCATTGATGGTTTTGCCATTGAAAATGTTGCTAACTTCTGTTGTGCAAGTATTTATTGATCGACTTCAAATACCAGCATATCATCCCCGATCTCAAAAAAAAAAACTGTGACAAATCCGATATCCAGAAGGTTAACCAAATTTTCACTAAAAACAAACTTTCGTTTTTGGAATTAATGTCTGAATTGTCGTTTTGCCAGTGAACTGTTTGACGCCAAGATAACCGTTGCTGTTTGTGTCTGTACTCCCCAAGTTGTCCTGCATTAATTTTAAACGTTTGCTTTGCAAACCCTGTGAAAGGGAACGTTCCAATCTAGTTTGTGCAGTACATGCTATGATTTGGGAAAGTGTGTACTTTCTTGCATCAGAGGTTTTGGTTGTTGGGCACACGGATGTTTATTTATATTTGTATTTCCTGATTTTTCGGTATCCGCTTGTCAATGACACATAAGAACATCTGTTATATTTGATGATTTATCTGTTGGCATTTCGCATCAAAACGTTCGATTAGGAGCACCTCCAAAATAATAGTTCTCACCTTTGGCAACGGCAAGAAATTACCTGTTGTTTCAAAACACAAAAATCCATCAATACAGGGACAAAGATAACCAGCAAAAGATGAGAAATTCTGCATTTTCTAAAACAGCGGTTCTTAACCTGTGGGGCGCGCCCCCCAAGGGGGGCGTGAGCAATTTTCAGAGGGGGCGCGGGCCGGCAGTATAAACGTCTAAATAACCCCAAACGGAAATTATAATCCCCCTACTGAAAAAAATTAATTAACCGAAAAGATAGCGCCTTATATAATTCCTAGTTTGTTTCAGTCTCAACTAACACTTCTTTTTTTCTTTCGACAGATTATTAACTGGAATCGAAGTCAATAGCCAGGGCCCAGGGCCCAGCCCTGGCTGGCTTCAATATCGACGAACAAACCCCTCAGAATGCACCACAGAGCACCTAGAATTCAAAAATTTCCTGGGGGGGACCCCCTGCGAGGGGATCCCCAAACCCCCCCCCCCCCTGCGAGAGGGGAAACCCCTCTCGCGCTCTCCCCAACGAGCGGCTTCGTCAGATGTAGGTGGAGGGGGGTGTGGAGACAAGCAACAATTGCTAAAGGGGGCGCGACACTAGAAAGGTTAAGAACCCCTGTTCTAAAATGAAGAGATCAAGGCTCATGGGAGAGCTGAACAACAGGGGGTTGAGAGGTTGGTCAACACACCAGCAATGTAGCAGAGAGGACGAGGTGGAGAAACAGAAAAGGAATGAATGTGAAAGCAGTAAAGTAATTACAGACACATGGAAAGGACATTGAAACAGAGTGGTATAAGTGTATACCACGGGAAATGTACGGCTCAGCAAGGATCAGTCAGAATATGGGACACCATGACAAGGTGATGGCTCGCTGAATGAAGAAGCAGAAACTTTGATTTTGGCTGTCATACCAGTACATTACAACATTTTACTCTTTCAAAAGATACTTGTTGGTTCTTTATTGTCGACACAATATTCTTCCCAACTATGTGCAGCATTCCAATAACGATTTATAGCTAGTTGTGTCCGTCATGAATTGCTAACTCCAGATTGTCAATGATCGCATCCACTGAACTGTTTTGCCACATTCCAGTGAGGAAGACTCAATTGGTCCGAGACTCGAGTTGTAATGGTAGGCCATATAATGTGGCTGGCACACAGCGTTGGTTTGCTCAGCCAATTAATTTAACCGGCGCATAGTCGCTTGCACAGTTCTCCGTCTGCCACACTTAACTCACCGGCATACTAAGAATATGAATGTCCGGCCCGAGTTAAGGGTTGTAGATGGCATCCGTGGTCTCTCGAGACACGCCGTCCACTTGGAGTTATCCAGAGGCGACGTCTAACAAGATGTAGAGATGCGAGTTTCTTTGTTTGTTCCTCCAGGTGTGTGTGTGTTTCCGAACCCCCAGGTGAATTTCCGCAAAATTTGTGGGGTACAGCATTATTTCCACACGTGGAAGGTTAACGTCACAATATAATGTTTCAATCCTTAATCAAATTGATGTAAAAAAAACAAAAAACATGACATGACTGTTCCTTCAGCAATCTCTCATCATACTATACGTCATTTGACGTATGCCCACTACTCATCTAACATTGGCTTGGTCGGTTGCATGTCACTACCTCGATTGGGCAAGGGGCGGATCTTGGACTGCGCTTGCGCATTCAGCCAGTCTAACGTTTCACTGAAGTCTAAATAATCCGATCTTGATCAGATGACCTAACTGATGGCAAGAGTGTATATGGCAAGCGTGTTACGTTGCTTCAGTCTGTGCTCGTATCCCAAAACAAATAATGATCTCATGATGATGGATCGACACGTGCCTTTCAGGACCTGCAGGATGCCCTCGCGGTGATAGAAGAAAACCAGCACAAACTACTGGCTATCGGGGAGGTATCAGAACTTGGCTACTCGGTTATATGCTTTCCGCTCAATGATGCATTTTGAAGGAAAAGTGTCATAAAATAGTATGTTGCTGTCATTTAAGAAGATGCCATTTTCTGATATTTGATAATCTATTTTTTTTCTGTTTTGTGTTTTATTTTTTGAAGAAGTGGGTGCATTAAGGCAGTGGTCGGCAACCTTTTTCTAGTGGTAGGCCAGATCGTTATAGGGATGTGCGAGTGCGGGCTAGAACGATAAAATCGAGTAGTCATGAAAAGGTTAGAAGAGTTTATTTTTAATTTCTGGTTAATTGCCAAAAGTGAGGTTTGTACACAGTTTAAACATGGAAACATGGAATGGTATGGTTTTCATGTTGGTGTGCCAGTTCGAGCTGTGTGCCTGTATTTTTGTGTGTGGCAATGCGATCGTAATACAAAGGAAGTGAAAGCCGATTGTTACTTGGGTCTGAAGTCCGAACCGAATGCGTCTATGCGGGCCAGACGGAATCTCTCTGTGGGTCGAATTTGGTTATTGGGCCTTAGGTTGCCTTCCCCTGTATTAAAAAAAAACCACCTTTAGAGGCCATTTTCCCCCGCAAGCGGGGATTGGCCTTTTTCGGGAACTGTGGTTGTTGTTGTTTTTCGGTCCCCTTTTTGAAGCAATGTTTTACGGCCGGATGCCCTTCCTAACGCCAACCCTTTTTGCCACCTTTAACGACAAGCAGGGAATTACCAGTGAACTGGTACTCAATTAGCCGACCTCGGAAGGATGACAGGCTGAGTCAACCCCCCTGGCGTTAATTCAGCGATTGACCGGGATTCGAACCCAGGATCCTAGGATCCTAAGCCGGCACCCTAGCCGCTAGCCCAACACCAGGGTTAAAGGGAACGTTTTTGTCATAGTAGCCGCCATTTTGATCTGGTTTCCGACGTGTGGCTTTCATTTGGGCAAAGGATCTTTTGGAGATGGAAAGTTTATGTATTTGCATTATTTCTCCCATCAGAAGTCTATCAATTTGAACATAATAAAATAATTATCTTCGTAGCACTTTCAATTTTAAAATTCTTCATTTGATTTGAAAGCGTTATGATTTGCCACATAATATCTGAATAGTATTTTGTTTGACATAAGAAAACCGAGGTGGCATGCTGTTATGTATTTTACCAATAAGGTTCGCTGTAATTTTTGGTGAGTTAGGAAAAAAGTTTTCCTCTCAAGGTCATTGGCCCGGTTGCATAAAGCACCCTTACTTCAGGAAAGGCTTGAGGATTTACTTAACTGTGTCCTGACGTTTCCCCTTAAGGATTACATACATGAATATTCCTTAAGTTTTTCCTTAAAACTTTCCTTCAACTCAAGGGAGCATCCCTCACCCCCAGTCGTAAACACCAGCCTTTGAGTTTCCAAAAGGTGCTCTTCATGGAAGTTGGTTAAGAAGAGGATGATTATCACCATGCAAGATGTCATGAACGTGCCGCAAATGCCAGAGGTTGATAGAACAATACTTCCGTAATTGAGAAATGATTGTACATTATGAAACATACTCTCAGCGGCCGCACAGTGATTGGACAAATATTTCACTCTTTCATGACATCCAGAATATTTTAGTTGTACTTTCGCACTCATATTTCACTTTTGTAATTCCACACTTTCACCATTCTCGGAAAGTTTCCAAACATTTACTGCACAAATTAACACATTTACAAAAAAAATGCTCAATGAGAATCTTATGAATTTTACGCAAAAATCATTTTATTTCTCCTTCATCTGAAAGCACGTGTTCCCCATGCGACATAAAACAAGCGCCATTTAAAATTAAGTGCTCATTACCTGTTCTTGCTTTTGGACGCCTCCTCGTATCTCTAATCTGATTGGTTTCCCAGCATAGCATCGGCTCCTGAGGGTTTCTTCAACCTTGAGGTATCCTTATTTGAGGATTTCCTTTGGGTTGTTTATGCAACAGCCTTTAAAGAAATCCTTCGCTATCGAATCACAGTGTACGTTATTATTTTCAAACATCTGGCCTTGTTTTCTCCTCATGTTATCTTCGTAGTTTTTTGAATTTATTTTCCTTGCTATCATTTCGATTTTCAGTTTGTTTTCAGATACCATTACCTCTAGGTCTTTGTCTTCAATTTTATATTTGTATTTTATTTTCTGGATTCTCCTCTTTAGTTTTGGGCTTTGATTTCCTCTTTGGAATTGCTGTATTTGGCCTGTCTCCTTTCTAAGTATATCCCTCCGTCTCTCCAGTAGTTGCTTCCATGGTGATGCTTATGTTTTTTATTTGTTGAACCTGTTCTGTTCTTTCGTTGTTTTGTTGTTACTTTTTTCTGAATGAACAGTGCTGCTGCAAAATTCATTATGTTTATTTCTTTCAGTGTGGCTGATTTCGGTATAATTTTTAAAGATTTGTTTGTTCTGCTGATTAGTGCTTTTGTGTGTTCATTATTATGTAGTTGAATTAGTCATGGTCTTTCTTCAGTTGGTATCAATCGCACCTCCTCTATTTTATTAGCCAACTCCTCTCCCAGATCACGTTGTTCCTTGCCATCCTCCCCCTCCTCCTCTCCCCTGTCCTTCTGTTACCTCTTCGTCCTTCTGCCCATTATCATTTGTATGTTTGTGTTCTAGCCATGAATCGGTCTCCTTCACCGACCGTCCTCCTTGCTTCAGAGGCAGAGCGCCTTCTGCGTGGAAGGGGGGTGTGTGTGTGTGTGTGTGTGTGTGTGTGTGTGTGTGTGTGTGTGTGTGTGTGTGTGTGTGTGTGTGTGTGTGTGTGTGTGTGTGTGTGTGTCGTTATCTCCATTTGCGGGTTTCAGAAGGTGGAACGGAGTCCTCACAGGACCTAAAGTATCCACCTCCTCTTCAGTAAGGGATCACGGTTCATGGACTAAGCTGTTCAACTTTTTCAGAGTTTTGTAGCATGTTCACTTTTCAAGAATCGTCACCGAACCCCAGATTGCCTCCAGTTGTAGTCCATTTGTGGTAATAAGTCCATTTGTGGTAATATTCCCGGGGATGGTTCTTAAAATCTCAGTGAGGTTCTTCTTTATCATTCCTGTTGCTCCAATTATCACTGGTTGTGTGTGTGTGTGTACAACTGTGTGTAACTGTACAACATGTGTGCACATAACATGCAGTACAACATGTCATGTATAATATGTGTGTATTTTATATAAAGTATATGCGTGTATATAATATACACTAATATATGTCACATATAATATGTGTATCTATATAATAATGTATACGTATATATATTTGTGCAGCGTCTGTCCTGTCCTGTGTTGTCACTGAACTACTTTCTCAAACTTTTGTGAAATCGTACCAAACTTCTGGAATGCACATATCTCTCCCGTCGGTATGTCCTAAGGGTATTTCTTCAAATAAAAAAATAAAAAATATATTTTTTCAACTTAAATCTTCAACTTCAATTTTTTTATGAAATGTATAATCATGTATGTATAATCATGTATAATCATGTATACATGAAATGTATAATCACAGCCTGGTGTTGGCTTCGCGGTTAAGGTGCCTGCTTGGGATCCTAGGATCCTGGGTTCGAATCCCGGTCGATCGCTGAATTAACGCCAGGGGGGTTGACTCAGACTGTCATCCTTCCGAGGTCGGCAAATTGAGTACCAGCTTGCTGGGATGAATGATCACGGTGTGTACCCCGACTTAGAATAGGTACACCGTATCCCTGCGCATCGTAAGAGGCGACCAAGGGTTGGCGTCAGGAAGGGCGGCCATTTTATATCCGGCCATAAAAACATTGCCTCAAAAAGGGAACCATGATTGTCATGGGGCCCGCAAGGACAACGGGGAAAAATGGCCTTAAAACGATCATTCATAATCACATATATTACTAATACATTTGTGCAAAATAATTGTTTGTATTATGATTGGTGTAAACCATGACAAAACAGCAACTCAGGTCCAGACTGCATTTGGGGAATACCAAAAGTAAATATTTGTTGATGTAATTCTCCAATTCATTCGGTAATCCTTCTTAGTAAATTATATTAAAGTCTGAGCTAATAAAAAGGGAGCAAGTCCTCTGAGGAAGGGTAAGTCGTGAAATGTCAGCACTTCTTAGTTTTTCACAGTAGATATCCAAAATAGCTTTTGTACAAAAACATGTAAAACTTGACCAGCGCTAGGTAGAGAGCATACCCCTGCCATGCTGAATAGGTTGCGTTTTGTATCCACTGATGGGCCTGATCTGGTTTCGGACCTGAAGCAAAATCGAATGAGCTTGTTCTTGTCTCTCACTCAACTCATCCACCAGGTTTTGGTACAAGTCGTCCACAACGTTTTGAAATATCAAGCTATATATCGTTTTTGGCCGTTTCTGGCCACTCAACAACAACAACAACAACAACATGCATTTCAAGGCCATTTTCCCTGCTAGAGCGGGGGTTAGCCTTGCGGTCCCCATGACAATCTTCTCCATTTTGCCCTATTTTCTGCATCTCTCCTTGTTAACCCCCTTGCCTGCATTTCTTCTTCCACCATCTTTAGCCAAGTCTTTCTCAGTCTTCCCCGTCCTCTACTTCCTTCTACATTCATTTCCATCACTCTTCCCAACCAGTCACTTTCATCCTTCCTCAACACATGACCAAACCATCTCAACCTGTTCCTCTTCACAGCATCAATCACAGGCTCTATTCCCATCATCTTTCGCAATTCATCATTTGTCTTCCTCTCTCTCAACGACACTCCGCACATCCACCGAACCATTCGCATTTCCACCCTTTCCAGCCTTCGTTGCTGCTCTACATTCATGACCCATGTCTCGCTCCCATAAATCATAACACTTCTCACACATGCAGCATACACCTTTCCCTTCAGCTTCAACGACACTCCCCTCCTCATCAGCACACCACTCATTTCCCGAAACTGCTTCCATGCACATCTCACTCCAGCAACCGTTGCCGAGTCTGATCCACCTTCTCCATTCAGCATGTCTCTGAGGTAGCAAAATGTTTTCACACCTTCCAGCTTCACGCCGTCTCCAAGATCCAACTCAACATTTCCTCCATCTGCAGCTCCCTCTGTGCACACCTTGCATTTGAATGCAGCTGCCACACTGGTTAATGACCCTCTCAGACCACTACATTTTTGATGAACCCACTCAGCGCACATTGTACATTGAATGGAGTTCACTCCGACACCCTTCCTGCACACAGCACATGGCCACGTCCCAGTTCTTTCCACCTCACCACATGCTTTACCACTTGCCATCACCTTCGTCTTTCCGATATTCACCTTCAGACCTTTTGTCTCCATACATTCCTTCCACTTGTTCATCTTTTCCTTCAGTCCATCCATACTTTCCGCAATCAACACCAGATCATCTGCATACAACAACTCCCACAGTAAACCCTCCTTTACGTTCTGAGCCAGCACCTCCATCACAGCTACAAATAGTAGTGGACCCCTGATGCACTCCCACCTTCACCTCAAACTAACCACTGTTCCCGTCCTTCGTCCTTACAGCTGTGCGCGCTCTTTTGTACATTGCCATCACAACTCTGATCAACCATTCCTCCACTTCTAACTTCCTCAATGCCCATGTCAATACTTCGCGTGGAACCCTATCGAATGCTTTCTCCAGATCAACAAACCCAAGAAACAACCTCTCCCTCTTCTCCATGTACTTCTCCTGCAACTGCCTCACAATAAAGAGCGCGTCTGTCATTCCTCTTCCTGGCATGAATCCAAACTGCATTTCGTCGATCTTCACCTTCTTCCTTATCCTCCTCTCCAACACCCTTTCCAATACCTTCATTCCATGCTCCAATAACTTTATCGCTCGGTATGAGCCACACTCCAGAGGGTCACCTTTCCCCTTGTATAGAGGGACGAGGGTACTCAGCTCCCAATCCACTGGAATGCGGCCTTCTTTCACCACCAGATTACAGATCTCTGTCATTCTCTTCACACCCCAACTTCCTGCTGCCTTCAACATATCTCACGCAACTCCCGTCGGCCCTCCCGCTTTTCTACTCTTCATTGCTTTTATCGGTTCCTCAACTTCCTTCTCAGTTATCTTCTCTGCCAGTCCTAAAACTGGGTTACTCTCTATGTTGCCATCCCATTCATTCTCTGTATTCAACAGCATTTCCATATATCTTTTCGATCTTCCTTTAATTCCATCTGGGTCCACAACGATTTGTCCCACTTCATCCTTCAAGCAACTCACCCCCATCACATCACACCTCTTTCGCTATCTGCTTTGCAATCCTGAATACCACTCTCTGACCCTCTTCCGAATCCAAGCGTTCTCCGAACATTTTCCTGCATGTCTCCTGCGCCTTTGCTACCTCTTTCTTTGCAGCCTTCTTGGCTGCCTTATAACTTTCATGCTCTGCTTTTTCTGCTCCCGTACCCTTCGCCTTCTGCCACTCCTTGAACTTCTTCCTCTTCTCGTCAATCCTCTTTCCAACTTTGTCATCCCACCACCATGTTTCCGAGTGCCTCGCTGGTCCTTTTGTCCATCCACATACCTCACCAACGGCTCCCAACAGACTATCTTTCATTGACATCCAACCACGTTTAAGCTCAACCACATCATCCTCTACCTTACTCAGGCTCTCTTTTAATGCCTCCCTTACTGTCACCTCTTTCAACCTCCACACCTTCATTCTCGGTTGGTACTTCACCCGCCGAGCTCTCCTCGCACCTTTCACCCTTATGTCGCAGACAACCAAGTGGTGCTGTGAAACAGCCTCCTCCCCCGGGATCTCCTTTGTGTCCCGGAGGTGCCCCCTATCTCGCCTACGCACCATCAGGTAGTCAACAGTTGTCGTCGACCCACCTGATATGTATGTAACAAGCTTATTATCCCCTTTCTGGAACTGAGTATTACAAATCAACAAATCAGCTCCATCAGCAAACTCCAAAATCCTTTCACCTTCTCCATTTCTCACACCATATCCATAACCCCCATGAACTCCCTCAAAACCATTCATACTCCACCTCATCCTCATCTTTCCTCATCTTTCCACAACAACTTCCTCATCTTTCACGTTTTCCATGAGCTTCTCTATCACACACCAGAACTTGTCCTTCTCTTCATCGCTCCGACCAACCTGCGGAGCATATCCCGAGATGACGTTCACCAAGAGCTTTCCAATCATCATTTTCACCATCATCAACCTATCACTCACTCTAGTCACACTCACCACACTGTCTACAAACTCCTCAGAAAACAGGACACCAACACCATTCACGCCCTCCGGGCACCCTTGCCACACAAACTTGTATTTCTGTCCCTGCCTACCCTTCACCATTCTCACACCACTTCCCTTCCATCTCGTCTGTTGCACACAACATATGTCCAATCTTCTTCTGACCAATACTTCCACCACTTCTCCTGATCTCCCTGTCATTGTCCCTACATTCCATGTCCCAAACCTCAGAAACCAATCTCCACTTCGGGCTGTACCCTGCCCATATGTAGTTGTAATTGTCATGGTTCTTTTTGAGGCAATGTTTTTATGGCCGGATGCCCTTCCTGACGCCAACCCTCTTAGTCGCCTCTTACGACACGCAGGGATACGGTGTACCTATTCTAACCAGGGTACACACACCGTGGCCACTCGATGGTGAAAAATCATTTAAACGATTAAAATGAACTCTCATATCTGGATTCGGATTCGGATCTTCACCAAAATTGACTCCATTCGTCCTTGTTGAACATCCAACTTGTCCACGAAGTTTCGTCCGAATCCGTCCCAAACTTTTTGAGATTTCGTGTTATTCTCGGTTTTAGCCATATCTCCCAATCGTGAAGAATCACTTTAAAAAAATTCTCGGATCCGGATCCGGATTCGGACCTGCACCTAAATCTAATAATTTTGTCCTTGTCACATACCCAACCTCTCCACCAAATTTCATCCAAATCCGTCCACAACTTTTTGAGATATCTTGCTATATGTCGTTTTTTGCCCTATCTCAGTGGTGAAGAATCACAAAAACAATTCTTGGATCCAGATCCGAATTCGGATCTTCACCAAGTCAGATCTCCCTGGATCAATTCGGGGACCAAACCTATATTCACTATGGGAAGTCAAAGGGTGGCCTCGTTGGGCTGATGCTCTCTGCCGAGCATGTGGCTTGCTGGATTGTGCCGTACCCCCTCTACCAGAGAGTCACCCATGCCTTCGATGCCATGTACCAGGCTGAGGAGGAGAAGGCTGCATCTACCTCAAGGCACATACATAAAGAAGAGGGCACAAAATGACGAAAGCTGGATAGTGATGATTGAAAAGGGATGGCAGATGAGCTGTTAAAGCACTTGCATCTCCTATCGACAGTCAACAGAGCTGTTCAACATTGTAAATGGCAAGGTTGCTGATGAGTCGATCAATGTTGCTGACGCTTTGGTGATCAGACAAGCCATGACACACAGTTTCAAAGAATCCCTCCCAGAAGGTTTTCACAACCTTATCATGAAGAAAATGAAAACACTTGAAGTCCTGAAAAAGGGTGACAAGATCGGGTCTAAGACGGCAAATGACATTGAAGCTCTGTTCAGCCGCCTGTTAGTCCTTGGCCAGAAGTGAAACATCAACCGTTTATCTATCTTCTCCTACGACCTGTGCGGAGTACCACCAGCGGTTTTAGATGAGCATGGCTTCCTCCGCATAGGCAACAAGTCGAATCTTGTCAGGTAACTCCCCATCACATGCAAGCCAAGGGAGCCAGATGTAGTGATTGTGGATGCACAGCAGCTTCTATCCCACATTTTTGGCCCTGCAAAGGTACCGTCTCAACTATAGCTGCAAGTATGAGCAGACGACTCATGCAATACAGCAAGATTGCTACTGTGCTCGTTACCTTTGACCGGTATTGCGGTATCTCCCATAAAGATCATGAGAGGGCCTGACGAGACGGTACTGCTTCAAGCATGACCTACAACCTGACACTGACTTCTCCTCTTCCTGCTAGAGATGTCATCATGAAGAGCAAAGTCAATAAAAGAAGACTCACGCCTGCTCTGCACATGTGACCTCAGGACAAAGACGTTGACGATTGGTGAGGACGAGGGGCTTCTCACCGTGAAGAGGCTGACGTCCTCATGGAGACCTACGTTCTGAAGGCTGATCGTGAAGGAAAGCATGTCGTTCATATCCTCAGTGACAACTGTTACGTGGTCCTCCCGGTGACTACCTGGTCTCGGTGACCCCCGGACCGTGAAAGGAACTCCGCCAGAAAGATTTATTATGTATGCGCTTTCGTAACGCAATCAATATGAATTCCAACCAAGAAAAAAACCCCACACCAAGGATCCGGAATAATCAATGATATATTCCCCGAGCAATCAACCATCAACAATCAGCAATCAATAGTGCAAAGATGTAACCTCATCTACATTAACTTTAAGATGGCCATCTTGTACATGCCTCACGTGAGCCCCACTCCCGACTCCCTCCGTGGTCAATGTCTCTCACAATGTCTCCGTACTCCTGTAGTTCGATCTCCGCCCGTGGGCGGTTGAACGGACCCTTCCTGATGTGCTTTCACCGGGCACGTCCCGTACCGGGAACAACGGCTGCAGCGCGCACCTCCTGGCCAAGCAAAGCGGATAATGTAAAGCAGGCAAAGCAACACGCGGCTTGCCCAGCGCGCGCGGCCCCAGGTGCGACCCGTACGCGGCCTTGTAGACGGCGAGGCGAACCGTGCCAGCTGCTTGGTTCCGTGCACGAACCCACAGTGACTTGACGTGTCAAAGGGTAGTTACACGTCCCGGTAACTCCTCTCGCCAGACGGGCTTTGAAACGCCGATTCTCTTACGTTGCTCAATCGATACTGCTCGCGTCCGAGCTTGGCGAGGAAGAAGAAGAATCGTCGCGTCTCCAGGACCTCGTGTCTTTTCTTCTTCCGTTTCCGGTCTCCTTTTTCTCAGAAGGGCTCCTGACCCTTTAATCACAACAACCTTTAATCGACTACACATTGATAAGCAAAGCCCGGAATAGTAATTCACATAAATATGTAACAACACAGATGCGTTTGTCATTCTCATCTACTTTGTATGGAAGTACAGCATCGCAAGCCTAGTTCTAATGGAGAGGTGGGCTGGAAGCATGCTCAGCTTCACCCAAATTGCGAAGAAGCTAGGAGAGAAGTCGAGGCAGCTTCTTGGCATGCAAGCGCTGACCGGTTGTGACACTGTTTCCTATCCGTATATCAAAGGTGAAAGTCACCGTGTTGGAAAAACTCATGGCTGCAGACTTTCCCAAACTGAACAACTTTCTGGGTGAGGAGACTATGACAGAAGCAGAGTTGCATGCGACAGGAACAGAGTTCTTCTGGTCTGCCCAACAGCATGAGTATGAATGCCGTGATGAACGCAATTTACTTGATGAAGATGGGCAAGCCTCCTCAAATGAAAGCACTGCCTCCAACGGATGAAAACCTCTGGTATCATATGCTGAGGGTTCATCTGCAGATGATGCCCTGGATGGCAGCAGACAAGCAAAGTGCCTCTCACCTTCAGACCACCAGCTTTTGCTGGGAAATCATGAGTGGTGTGCCATATCCAGTCACCACCACAGAACCTCCAGCACCTCCAGAGTTGACGGATGTTGTTAGTTGCCAGTGCAGAGCTGAGGGGAAGGCATGCGTGCAGGCCAACAGCAGCTGCTTCAAGGCTAATCTACCCAGCTCCCGTTACGGCCACTGCTCTGCTTCCGATGAGTGTCGCAACCCTCTAACCAAGACCAACACAGGAGAACAAGAGCATGGGGAGGAAGAGGAGGAAGAAGACAAGGAGGAATCAAGCCCGATTGATAACATGATGTGCATCTAATGATGTGCTCAGTCCATCATTGGCTTCTCATGTAACTTTTCTATTGCTGGTTGTGCACATTCATTTGTAATTTATTGCTGTGCACCGTTTGTCGGAAATGAACATGTCAATTCATTGCAATAGCACTCTATATTATTTCAATCAACAATGAAATATATGGCAGTGAAACCCGCATTAGATTTCTCAAACAAATGGATGCCAGAATCCTCCTTCCAGCATGTTCCAGTCATACGTTATTTCCGTTTTCCATGTTCTCCCCATCACACGATAACCATATTGTATTTTTGTTGCTAAGCTTTATCAAAACTTTGTTTTAACATGAGAAATGAATCTGCCACACTCAAAAAACCCCACCTAGACAATGGAATCATCCTTCTGGCATGTTCCAATCAAAAGTTATGTCCATTTTTCGATTTAACCCATATCGGGCGGCAGCCATCTTGGATTTATGCAAATTCGGAGAGTTGCCCAAAGATACCAATCTGGAATCTCATTGATTACGCATCTAGGAAAACAATATAGTTCATGAATCGATCAAAAAATACCTTACAGTACCAACAATTTCCGGGTCCACAATAGTGATTGTGAATGGTGGCTACTGGACTATAGTCGAGGCTCATGAAAGAGCGAGTACGTACACTGAACGGATCAGGACGTAACAGACAAAAACTGGACGCAAAACACGCATCCATGGAGAACGAAACTCCAAGGAGGAAAAACAAGAAAATTCGTTGGAGAAGGGGTTTTGGGTGGGATGGGATGGGGTTGAGGGGAGGTGGGACGGAGAGGGGGTTAACGAGGGTATTAAAGGTCATGCTTCTGGATCAGGGATGATCTGCGATGGTGGTGGACAGTTATTTTGAAGACCTGGAGGGAAGAATAAGGTTGAAGAATAAGGTCATTCCACAGGTGGGAAAAAATTTGTGGAAGTGAGTAGTGATCCTAGGGCCTAGATTTTGGTAGTTTCACCAAAGAGGGTTCATGGTGCACCGTGTGAGCCCTGCAGAGACCCAGGGGAGGGACAAAGCACGGGAAGAGCAGAGGGGCAAGATTGATTGATTGAATGGATTGGTAGATTGATTGAATGGATTGGTAGATTGATTGAATGGATTGGTAGATTGATTGAATGGATTGGTAGATTGATTGAATGGATTGGTAGATTGATTGAATGGTTTGTTACATTGATTGAATGGATTGTTACATTGATTGAATGGATTGGTAGATTGATTGAATGGATTGGTAGATTGGGTGAATGGATTGGTAGATTGGTTGAATGGATTGGTTGATTGATTGAATGGATTGGTTGATTGATTGAATGGATTGGTAGATTGATTGAATGGATTGGTAGATTGATTGAATGGATTGTTACATTGATTGAATGGATTGGTTGATTGATTGAATGGATTGGTAGATTGATTGAATGGATTGGTAGATTGATTGAATGGATTGGTAGATTGATTGAATGGATTGGTAGATTGATTGAATGGTTTGTTACATTGATTGAATGGTTTGTTACATTGATTGAATGGATTGTTACATTGATTGAATGGATTGGTAGATTGATTGAATGGATTGGTAGATTGATTGAATGGATTGGTAGATTGGGTGAATGGATTGGTAGATTGGTTGAATGGATTGGTAGATTAATTGAATAGATTGGTAGATTGATTGAATGGATTGGTAGATTGATTGAATGGTTTGTTACATTGATTGAATGGATTGGTAGATTGATTGAATGGATTGGTAGATTGATTGAATGGTTTGTTACATTGATTGAATGGATTGGTTGATTGAATGGATTGGTAGATTGGGTGAATGGATTGGTAGATTGGTTGAATGGATTGGTAGATTGATTGAATAGATTGGTAGATTGATTGAATGGATTGGTAGATTGATTGAATGGTTTGTTACATTGATTGAATGGATTGGTAGATTGATTGAATGGATTGGTAGATTGATTGAATGGTTTGTTACATTGATTGAATGGATTGGTAGATTGATTGAATGGATTGGTAGATTGATTGAATGGATTGGTAAATTGAATGGATTGGTAGATTGGTTGAATGGATTGGTAGATTGATTGAATGGATTGGTAGATTGATTGAATGGATTGGTTAATTGATTGAATGGATTGGTAGATTGATTGAATGGATTGGTTAATTGATTGAATGGTTTGGTAGATTGATTGAATGGATTGGTAGATTGGTTGAATGGATTGGTAGATTGATTGAATGGATTGGTTAATTGATTGAATGGTTTGGTAGATTGATTGAATGGATTGGTTAATTGATTGAATGGCTTGGTAGATTAATGGAATGTATTGGTTAATTGATTGAATGGATTGGTTAATTGATTGAATGGATTGGTTGAATGGATTGGTAGATTGATTGAATTGATTGGTTAATTGATTGAATGGTTTGGTAGATTAATTGAATGGTTTGTTACATTGATTGAATGGATTGGTTAATTGATTGAATGGATTGTTAGATTGATTGAATGGATTTGTAGATTGATTGAATGGTTTGGTAGATTAATTGAATGGATTGGTAGATTGATTGAATGGATTGGTTAATTGATTGAATGGCTTGGTAGATTAATGGAATGTATTGGTTAATTGATTGAATGGATTGGTTAATTGATTGAATGGATTGGTTGAATGGATTGGTAGATTGGTTGAATGGATTGGTTGATTGATTGAATGGATTGGTTAGAATGGTTTGGTAGATTAATTGAATGGATTTGTAGATTGATTGAATGGTTTGGTAGATTAATTGAATGGATTGGTAGCTTGGTTGAATGGATTGGTAGCTTGATGGAATGGATTGGTAGATTGATTGAATGGATTGGTTAATTGATTGAATGGTTTGGTAGATTAATTGAATGGATTTGTAGATTGATTGAATGGATTGGTAGATTAATTGAATGGATTGGTAGATTGATTGAATGGATTGGTTAATTGATTGAATGGTTTGGTCGATTCATTGAATAGATTTGTAGATTGATTGAATGGTTTGTTACATTGATTGAATGGATTGGTAGATTGATTGAATGGATTGGTAGATTGGGTGAATGGATTGGTAGATTGGTTGAATGGATTGGTACATTGATTGAATGGATTGGTAGATTGATTGAATGGATTGGTAGATTGATTTAATGGATTGGTAGATTGATTGAATGGATTGGTAGATTGGTTGAATGGATTGGTAGATTGATTGAATGGATTGGATAATTGATTGAATGGATTGGTAGATTGATTGAATGGATTGGTAGATTGGTTGAATGGATTGGTAGATTGATTGAATGGATTGGTTAATTGATTGAATGGTTTGGTAGATTAATTGAATGGATTTGTAGATTGATTGAATGGATTGGTAGATCGATTGAATGGATTGGTAGATTGATTGAATGGATTGGTAGATTGGGTGAATGGATTGGTAGATTGGTTGAATGGATTGGTAGATTGATTGAATGGATTGGTAGCTTGATTGAATGGATTGGTAGATTGATTGAATGGATTGGTAGATTGATTGAATGGATTGGTAGATTGATTGAATGGATTGGTAGATTGGTTGAATGTATTGGTAGATTGATTGAATGGATTGGTTAATTGATTGAATGGATTGGTAGATTGATTGAATGGATTGGTAGATTGATTGAATGGATTGGTAGTTGATTGAATGGAGTGGTTGATTGATTGAATGGATTGGTAGTTGATTGAATGGATTGGTTAATTGATTGAATGGATTGGTCGATTGATTGAATGGATTGGTAGATTGATTGAATGGATTGGTTGATTGATTGAATGGATTTGTAGATTGATTGAATGGATTGGTTAATTGATTGAATGGATTGGTCGATTGATTGAATGGATTGGTAGATTGATTGAATGGATTGGTTAATTGATTGAATGGATTGGTAGATTGATTGAATGGTTTGGTAGATTAATTGAATGGATTGGTAGATTGATTGAATGGATTGTTACATTGATTGAATGGTTTGTTTCATTGATTGAATGGATTGGTAGATTGATTGAATGGATTGGTAGATTGATTGAATGGATTGGTAGATTGATTGAATGGATTGGTAGATTGGTTGAATGGATTGGTAGATTGATTGAATGGATTCGTTAATTGATTGAATGGATTGGTAGATTGGTTGAATGGATTGGTAGATTGATTGAATGGTTTGTTACATTGATTGAATGGATTGTTACATTGATTGAATGGATTGGTTAATTGATTGAATGGATTGGTAGATTGGTTGAATGGATTGGTAGATTGATTGAATGGATTGGTAGATTGTTGAATGGATTGGTAGATTGATTGAATGGATTGGTCGATTGATTGAATGGATTGGTAGATTGATTGAATGGATTGGTTAATTGATTGAATGGATTGGTAGATTGATTGGATTTGTAGATTGATTGAATGGTTTGGTCGATTGATTGAATGGATTGGTAGATTGATTGAATGGATTGGTTAATTGATTGAATGGTTTGTTTCATTGATTGAATGGTTTGGTCGATTAATTGAATAGATTTGTAGATTGATTGAATGGTTTGTTACATTGATTGAATGGATTGGTAGATTGATTGAATGGATTGGTAGATTGATTGAATGGATTGGTAGATTGGGTGAATGGATTGGTAGATTGGTTGAATGGATTGGTACATTGATTGAATGGATTGGTAGATTGATTGAATGGATTGGTAGATTGATTGAATGGATTGGTAGATTGATTGAATGGATTGGTAGATTGGTTGAATGGATTGGTAGATTGATTGAATGGATTGGATAATTGATTGAATGGATTGGTAGATTGATTGAATGGATTGGTAGATTGGTTGAATGGATTGGTAGATTGATTGAATGGATTGGTTAATTGATTGAATGGTTTGGTAGATTAATTGAATGGATTTGTAGATTGATTGAATGGATTGGTAGATTGATTGAATGGATTGGTAGATTGGGTGAATGGATTGGTAGATTGGTTGAATGGATTGGTAGATTGATTGAATGGATTGGTAGATTGATTGAATGGATTGGTAGATTGATTGAATGGATTGGTAGATTGATTGAATGGATTGGTAGATTGATTGAATGGATTGGTTGAATGGATTGGTAGATTGATTGAATGGATTGGTTAATTGATTGAATGGATTGGTAGATTGATTGAATGGATTGGTAGATTGATTGAATGGATTGGTAGTTGATTGAATGGATTGGTTGATTGATTGAATGGATTGGTAGATTGATTGAATGGATTGGTTAATTGATTGAATGGATTGGTCGATTGATTGAATGGATTGGTAGATTGATTGAATGGATTGGTTGATTGATTGAATGGATTGGTAGATTGATTGAATGGATTGGTTAATTGATTGAATGGATTGGTCGATTGATTGAATGGATTGGTAGATTGATTGAATGGATTGGTTAATTGATTGAATGGATTGGTAGATTGATTGAATGGTTTGGTAGATTAATTGAATGGATTGGTAGATTGATTGAATGGATTGTTACATTGATTGAATGGTTTGTTTCATTGATTGAATGGATTGGTAGATTGATTGAATGGATTGGTAGATTGATTGAATGGATTGGTAGATTGGTTGAATGGATTGGTAGATTGATTGAATGGATTGGTTAATTGATTGAATGGATTGGTAGATTGGTTGAATGGATTGGTAGATTGATTGAATGGTTTGTTACATTGATTGAATGGATTGGTAGATTGGTTGAATGGATTGGTAGATTGATTGAATGGTTTGTTACATTGATTGAATGGATTGTTACATTGATTGAATGGATTGTTACATTGATTGAATGGATTGGTAGATTGATTGAATGGATTGGTAGATTGATTGAATGGATTGGTAGATTGGGTGAATGGATTGGTAGATTGGTTGAATGGATTGGTAGATTAATTGAATAGATTGGTAGATTGATTGAATGGATTGGTAGATTGATTGAATGGTTTGTTACATTGATTGAATGGATTGGTAGATTGATTGAATGGATTGGTAGATTGATTGAATGGTTTGTTACATTGATTGAATGGATTGGTTGATTGAATGGATTGGTAGATTGGGTGAATGGATTGGTAGATTGGTTGAATGGATTGGTAGATTGATTGAATAGATTGGTAGATTGATTGAATGGATTGGTAGATTGATTGAATGGTTTGTTACATTGATTGAATGGATTGGTAGATTGATTGAATGGATTGGTAGATTGATTGAATGGTTTGTTACATTGATTGAATGGATTGGTAGATTGATTGAATGGATTGGTAGATTGATTGAATGGATTGGTAAATTGAATGGATTGGTAGATTGGTTGAATGGATTGGTAGATTGATTGAATGGATTGGTAGATTGATTGAATGGATTGGTTAATTGATTGAATGGATTGGTAGATTGATTGAATGGATTGGTTAATTGATTGAATGGTTTGGTAGATTGATTGAATGGATTGGTAGATTGGTTGAATGGATTGGTAGATTGATTGAATGGATTGGTTAATTGATTGAATGGATTGTTAGATTGATTGAATGGATTTGTAGATTGATTGAATGGTTTGGTAGATTGATTGAATGGATTGGTTAATTGATTGAATGGCTTGGTAGATTAATGGAATGTATTGGTTAATTGATTGAATGGATTGGTTAATTGATTGAATGGATTGGTTGAATGGATTGGTAGATTGATTGAATTGATTGGTTAATTGATTGAATGGTTTGGTAGATTAATTGAATGGTTTGTTACATTGATTGAATGGATTGGTTAATTGATTGAATGGATTGTTAGATTGATTGAATGGATTTGTAGATTGATTGAATGGTTTGGTAGATTAATTGAATGGATTGGTAGATTGATTGAATGGATTGGTTAATTGATTGAATGGCTTGGTAGATTAATGGAATGTATTGGTTAATTGATTGAATGGATTGGTTAATTGATTGAATGGATTGGTTGAATGGATTGGTAGATTGGTTGAATGGATTGGTTGATTGATTGAATGGATTGGTTAGAATGGTTTGGTAGATTAATTGAATGGATTTGTAGATTGATTGAATGGTTTGGTAGATTAATTGAATGGATTGGTAGCTTGGTTGAATGGATTGGTAGCTTGATGGAATGGATTGGTAGATTGATTGAATGGATTGGTTAATTGATTGAATGGTTTGGTAGATTAATTGAATGGATTTGTAGATTGATTGAATGGATTGGTAGATTAATTGAATGGATTGGTAGATTGATTGAATGGATTGGTTAATTGATTGAATGGTTTGGTCGATTCATTGAATAGATTTGTAGATTGATTGAATGGTTTGTTACATTGATTGAATGGATTGGTAGATTGATTGAATGGATTGGTAGATTGGGTGAATGGATTGGTAGATTGGTTGAATGGATTGGTACATTGATTGAATGGATTGGTAGATTGATTGAATGGATTGGTAGATTGATTTAATGGATTGGTAGATTGATTGAATGGATTGGTAGATTGGTTGAATGGATTGGTAGATTGAATGAATGGATTGGATAATTGATTGAATGGATTGGTAGATTGATTGAATGGATTGGTAGATTGGTTGAATGGATTGGTAGATTGATTGAATGGATTGGTTAATTGATTGAATGGTTTGGTAGATTAATTGAATGGATTTGTAGATTGATTGAATGGATTGGTAGATCGATTGAATGGATTGGTAGATTGATTGAATGGATTGGTAGATTGGGTGAATGGATTGGTAGATTGGTTGAATGGATTGGTAGATTGATTGAATGGATTGGTAGCTTGATTGAATGGATTGGTAGATTGATTGAATGGATTGGTAGATTGATTGAATGGATTGGTAGATTGATTGAATGGATTGGTAGATTGGTTGAATGTATTGGTAGATTGATTGAATGGATTGGTTAATTGATTGAATGGATTGGTAGATTGATTGAATGGATTGGTAGATTGATTGAATGGATTGGTAGTTGATTGAATGGAGTGGTTGATTGATTGAATGGATTGGTAGTTGATTGAATGGATTGGTTAATTGATTGAATGGATTGGTCGATTGATTGAATGGATTGGTAGATTGATTGAATGGATTGGTTGATTGATTGAATGGATTTGTAGATTGATTGAATGGATTGGTTAATTGATTGAATGGATTGGTCGATTGATTGAATGGATTGGTAGATTGATTGAATGGATTGGTTAATTGATTGAATGGATTGGTAGATTGATTGAATGGTTTGGTAGATTAATTGAATGGATTGGTAGATTGATTGAATGGATTGTTACATTGATTGAATGGTTTGTTTCATTGATTGAATGGATTGGTAGATTGATTGAATGGATTGGTAGATTGATTGAATGGATTGGTAGATTGATTGAATGGATTGGTAGATTGGTTGAATGGATTGGTAGATTGATTGAATGGATTCGTTAATTGATTGAATGGATTGGTAGATTGGTTGAATGGATTGGTAGATTGATTGAATGGTTTGTTACATTGATTGAATGGATTGTTACATTGATTGAATGGATTGGTTAATTGATTGAATGGATTGGTAGATTGGTTGAATGGATTGGTAGATTGATTGAATGGATTGGTAGATTGTTGAATGGATTGGTAGATTGATTGAATGGATTGGTCGATTGATTGAATGGATTGGTAGATTGATTGAATGGATTGGTTAATTGATTGAATGGATTGGTAGATTGATTGGATTTGTAGATTGATTGAATGGTTTGGTCGATTGATTGAATGGATTGGTAGATTGATTGAATGGATTGGTTAATTGATTGAATGGTTTGTTTCATTGATTGAATGGTTTGGTCGATTAATTGAATAGATTTGTAGATTGATTGAATGGTTTGTTACATTGATTGAATGGATTGGTAGATTGATTGAATGGATTGGTAGATTGATTGAATGGATTGGTAGATTGGGTGAATGGATTGGTAGATTGGTTGAATGGATTGGTACATTGATTGAATGGATTGGTAGATTGATTGAATGGATTGGTAGATTGATTGAATGGATTGGTAGATTGATTGAATGGATTGGTAGATTGGTTGAATGGATTGGTAGATTGATTGAATGGATTGGATAATTGATTGAATGGATTGGTAGATTGATTGAATGGATTGGTAGATTGGTTGAATGGATTGGTAGATTGATTGAATGGATTGGTTAATTGATTGAATGGTTTGGTAGATTAATTGAATGGATTTGTAGATTGATTGAATGGATTGGTAGATCGATTGAATGGATTGGTAGATTGATTGAATGGATTGGTAGATTGGGTGAATGGATTGGTAGATTGGTTGAATGGATTGGTAGATTGATTGAATGGATTGGTAGATTGATTGAATGGATTGGTAGATTGATTGAATGGATTGGTAGATTGATTGAATGGATTGGTAGATTGATTGAATGGATTGGTTGAATGGATTGGTAGATTGATTGAATGGATTGGTTAATTGATTGAATGGATTGGTAGATTGATTGAATGGATTGGTAGATTGATTGAATGGATTGGTAGTTGATTGAATGGATTGGTTGATTGATTGAATGGATTGGTAGATTGATTGAATGGATTGGTTAATTGATTGAATGGATTGGTCGATTGATTGAATGGATTGGTAGATTGATTGAATGGATTGGTTGATTGATTGAATGGATTGGTAGATTGATTGAATGGATTGGTTAATTGATTGAATGGATTGGTCGATTGATTGAATGGATTGGTAGATTGATTGAATGGATTGGTTAATTGATTGAATGGATTGGTAGATTGATTGAATGGTTTGGTAGATTAATTGAATGGATTGGTAGATTGATTGAATGGATTGTTACATTGATTGAATGGTTTGTTTCATTGATTGAATGGATTGGTAGATTGATTGAATGGATTGGTAGATTGATTGAATGGATTGGTAGATTGATTGAATGGATTGGTTAATTGATTGAATGGATTGGTAGATTGGTTGAATGGATTGGTAGATTGATTGAATGGTTTGTTACATTGATTGAATGGATTGTTACATTGATTGAATGGATTGGTTAATTGATTGAATGGATTGGTAGATTGGTTGAATGGATTGGTAGATTGAATGGATTGGTAGATTGTTGAATGGATTGGTAGATTGATTGAATGGATTGGTCGATTGATTGAATGGATTGGTAGATTGATTGAATGGATTGGTTAATTGATTGAATGGATTGGTAGATTGATTGGATTTGTAGATTGATTGAATGGTTTGGTCGATTGATTGAATCGATTGGTAGATTGATTGAATGGATTGGTTAATTGATTGAATGGTTTGTTTCATTGATTGAATGGATTGGTAGATTAATTGAATGGATTGGTAGATTTTGTGCCGAAGTAGCATGCCATCTCATCTGTCCGCTGCTGTGCTGAGAGGGCTTGATGTGTCGATATGAAGTTGGGATTTTTCGATCAATATTTATGAGGGATATCGATCAGTATTCAAATCGATCAATATTCAATGTTCTCAGAACGTGATGCTCACAAATGCCCAAGAAAATGCCATTTCCCAGGATACAAACAAATGGTATTGATAAAGTATTTTTCTTCTGAGTTATATCAACCTGTGTATTGAAAAGTAAAGTCTTCTTGACTATTGTGGTTATCTCGTTCCATGAGCATTTTGAACGCCTCTGTGTACTTGCACCGATAATCGCTTATTCGTGAATTTGTAACATTATAATCCGATAGATATGGCATCCTTCATCGTTGGACGAATGCTGATTTGGAGCCTGTGCAAACAGACGCAATCTGCTAAGCATTTAAATATGCCTTTGGTGTGCTTATCGCCCACAGTTTATGAGGCCTGCATCTGTAACGCATTGCAATGGCCATATTCGAGTTTTGATACATCATTCAGACCTTGGAGCCACGTGTGATGGCAGAGTCTAATGATTATTTTGTGTGTTGTATTGTGCTGTCAGGTGGGGCTCGACTTCACTCCACACGTCGCTGACTCGGAGGAGAAAAGGAACCAGCAGAGAGATGTGTTGTGCCAGCAACTTGAGCTTGCAAAGCGGTTGAACCTCCCAGTGTGAGTTTGCATTTTTAATGTATCCCGAGTCGGTGGGTAAGAGGTCGGGGGTGGGGGGAGGGTGTGGGATGGGGGTTGGATTGGAGTTGGATTGGTTGGAGGGGAGGTACCCATAACAGCTGGTTTGTATTTCTGCACCTTCAGATAGGTTTTCTATTGGACGCCTGACACCAACAGGTGCGCATCGATTGTACAAATCTGGAAGGTTTTGGAGTTTGGGGTCATCTATTTATCATGTCTTATTACATCTATCTATAATTCCAGTAATCTCTGTATGTGTGTCTGTGTGTCTGTGACCGCTGTTTCTCGACAACCACGGGTCCGATATACTTGAAACTTGCCAGGTATATTGCTGGGGACCCGAGGATGTGCCTTTTCAAGGTTTCATATTAATCGGACAAGTAGTTACCGAGCTATGGCGATTTAGCCGTTCGCCGTTCGCTTTGGCTTTGCGAATGGACCAAACCATTTCATGTAAATAGAGGGGGGGGGTTCTGTGGTCGTTGCGAATGGACCAAACCATTTCATGTAAATAGAGGGGGGGGTTCTGTGGTCGTTACTGCCACGTGGTTTCAAAGTTTTTTTTTGTTGTTGTTTGCACGCATGTTTTTTTGCACGCACGTACGGGCACCCACGTACGGGCACGTCCTAGTATTCAAAATTGGTGGAATATTTGTCGTCCTTCCACCCCAACATTCCAAATCCCCCCCCCTCTTCTACTTCCTCCGAATCTCCATTCCCTTTTTCTCCACTCTTTTTGCACTCTCCATACCCTCCTTCCTTTGCATCCCTTTGCATCTTTGCACTTTGCATCCTTTGCATACCCTCCTTCCAAAATCTAATCATTTCATCTTTGCATCATGATATATACTTATGCCAAGTTTAGTCAATATCCCATCACTGGTTCACAAGTTATCGTGGGAACAGGATTTTAACTTAACATGACCTCTGACCTTTGACCTCGTGACCCCAAAATCTAATCATTTCATCTTTGCATCATGATGTATACTTATGCCAAGTTTAGTCAATATCCCATCACTGGTTCACAAGTTATCGTGGGAACAGGATTTTAACTTAACATGACCTCTGACCTTTGACCTCGTGACCCCAAAATCTAATCAGCTAATCTTTACCTCATTATGCATACATGCACCAAGTTTGACTTGGATCCCTTCAGCCGTTCTCAAGTTGTCGTGACAACGAAAACCTATCACGGACGGACGGACGGACAACCTGAAAACATAATACCTCCGGCGACTTCTTCAGCGGAGACATAAAAAAATCTTGGATAAATTCCGTACTTAAATTTGAAATGATTGGACCATTAAACATGGCAACTTTGTGATTACACATTTTGAGATTCTAGCGTTTAAGGAAAAGACATCCGAAGCATTAGGAATCCGTGTCAATCCTTTATCAATCCATGTGACCAACCCAAACTCCATCGTCACTTCCGTTTGCACCCAGTACTGAAAACCCAAGATCAACCCGCGGTCAAGCATATTTACATATTAGCACATGAAAAGCAAAATTATGCCGCTACAAGTTTATTTAACATCATCCGCATCATCCGCATCTGCAGCTCAATGGAATACTGCTCTCCCCTCTGGGCTGGTGCTCCTGCCTCACACCTAGCTCGTCTTCATGCTGTTGAAACCAAAGCGTTCAGAATCATTGGAATCTCCCGCGATGACGCTATCTCCGCGGGCCTTTCACTCACTCACCGCAGGCAGGTTGGTGGTCTTTCCGTCTTCTACCGACTCCTCTCCGGCCTTGCTCCCCCAGCCCTCTCTGGGCTCTGTCCCCCAAATATTCCTACAGGTCGCACAAGATCTGCCTGCAACCCTCTTATGGTTAAACTGCCAAAATCAAGACTCTGCTCACCTTCACTCCTTCATTCCTCTTTTCTCCCGCCTCTGGAACAAACTCCCTCACTCTCTTCAATCCCACTCCACCCTCCAGGTCTTTAAAACAGCTGTTCACCACCATCTCTTATCCTCCCCAATCCAAAGCCTTGATCTTTTCTACCCCCGCTAATTTCACCCCAAATCCACTTTTTTGAAATACCAACTTCTTTCCTGGAAGTCCTTGGTGTCCTTGCATTTTATACCGATCCTGCTTCCCCCCAAGTCCTCTCCCTCCCACACATCTCCCGATGTCCCTGCTCTCAAATGTTGTGTTTGTGTGCTTCCTCCCCTTCTCTCCCCATCTTGTCGACCGCTCCCCTTTTTATATACTTTGTTTGCTTGCTTGTTTGTTTGATTTGTTTGTTTGATAAATGTTAGCTCTTTCACGAGCCTCGACTCTGTATACCAAAAAAAAATAAAAAAAAATCCCCCTTGCCTTTCCTTTCTCAAATACATTTTTCCACTTCATCCTTTCCCCCCACAACCCCCCAAACCTCTTTGCCAAACTCTTCTGACTCTTGATTCCCACATTCTTCCTTGTGACCTCTTTGTTGTCTCCCCTCACGTTCCCTTAGCCCAATTTTGACCAAAATAAAAAAATACTTTTGAAGTTTATCTCTTCCTGTTCCTGACTTTTCCCATGAGAATTGTTCTTTTGGCTCGTATTCTGCCTGTGACTGCATTCTTGCGTCATCGCAGGAAGCTGTTGCGTCATGCTCCAACGGCGTAGCAGATGGTTATAAGAATGATTAATCCTTGTCCAAATGTTTTTTTTTACATGGAGTGAATTTACATTGCACCATCCCCACCACGCCTTGCTTTGGAGGATTAAAAAAAAAAGAAAAAAAAAGAATCGCTGAAGTTGCGTGTAAGCTGTTATTATGGCTTTTTCGTTTTTAACACTGATCTAAAGCTCACGGAGGAGCATGTCCATAAATCTTACGTACGACAGACATCGGTGATCCTGACCTTAACATGAGTTTTGTTGAACTGTTCAGAGGCCCAGCTGGTCGTCTTTTTGGGGAATAGTGGGCAGGTCAACCTGTTTTTACTTTTATGCCTCCGCCCCCGAAGGTGGTCGGAGGTATTATGTTTTCGGGTTGTCTGTCCGTCCGTCCGTACGGGCTAAACCTCGTTTTTCTCAGCAACCATATGTCCGATTGAGACTAAACTTTCAGGGTAGGAGTGACACCCATGCAGAATGTTTTTATGATAATTGTGACGTCATAAGTCACGTGCTATGGCAGCCATCTTGGATTCAACGCAAATAATTAAAAAATTATTTCTCGGAAACCGCTGAATGGAAAAATTTGAAACTTGGCACATTGTCAAGTACTCTCAATGGGGAACAAAAGCATGATAATGACGACATCATAGGTGAAGTGATATACCAGCCAAAAATGTTTTAATAGAATGCCTTATCCTAAAATTCTGAAATTGCATGCACATGATCTATGACACATTTGTATTGAAATACGAAACTTATGACATAATAGGTCACATGGTTTGGCAGCCATATTGGACTTGACCTAAAATCTTTTTAAAACATCCTTTCCCAAACCACCAAATTGATTGACTCGAAACTTTATACATGTCATTGGCTCCGCATAGCGATTAAATGATGACCACGAAAACGTCATTGGTCACATGGTGTGGAAACCATATTGGATTGAAGGAAAATATTAAATAATTATATCTCTGAAACCGCTTACCCTATCGATGCGAAATTTTACAAATATCTAACACCATTGTTGCATATAGTTTGAAAATGATGTCGTAGGTCACGTGGTTTGGCAGCCATTTTGGATATAAAAACGAACTTTCTCCGATCAACACGAAACTTCACAAACGTGATCCTCTACCCATACATATGCAGAGTGTACATTTTAAAGGTCATATGTTACATGGTGTGGCAGCCATATTAAGGCTTGAAAGCCGATATTTTAAAAAAATCCCTTCTCCGAAACTGCTTCACCGGTCGATGTGAAACCTGTCATGGCTGGTGAAAATGTGATACTTGAAAACAGCTGCAGGGATTTAAATCAAACTTGATTATTTTTAGGACAGTGAACGAGGGCATCTACCCGTTGTGGGACGATGCGGAGGCATATTGGCGACAGTCGCATTGCTCTAGTTACCCCTGCCACCAAAGGTGGACACAGGTTATGTTTTCACCCTTGTCTGTCTGTCTGTTTGTCTGTGAGCAGGATATCTCAAAAAGTCATGGACGGAATTGCATGAAATGTGGTGGACAGCTTGAGAGTGTGACGAGGACAAATTGATTAGATTTTGGTGAAGATCTGGATACGGATCCAGATCGTGGAATTTTTTAATGATTCTTCTCCATTGAGAGATAGGGCCAAAAACGATGGGGCCTAAACGTTTTGACAAACTTGGTGGACGAGTTGCGTAGATGAGAAGAACCAGCCGACTGGATTTAGATTCAGGTCCAAATTCAGATCCGGATTATCAGTGGATAAAAAAAACGTAAGCTGTTCAGCCTGGTGGAGGTGTGTGCTGTACGGAGTGTCGTTCCAGTTATGTTGTTAATATTTTATCTCATTTATTGGTTTGGTAATGATCTAATAAAACGTGTGAGCATTCAATGAGGCTTCAAGCTTGGAATGAAAGTGGAGAGGGAAAGGAAGGCGAGGGAAAAGCAATCGGGGGGTGGGGGGAAGTGAGATTTGTGCCGTCAGCAGCAGTGCCAATGTGTGTGCCAATGAAACCGAGCATCTTTGGCACCAGCAGCTGTGGAAATCCCAGCATTGCAAAACACGTTACTTAACGAGTGCTGGAGTCGTGTCACATGACGTACCAGAGGATTGTTACCGCTACATCGAGGTTCACTTTCCGGTTACCACATGAGGGGCAGGCTGGATTGAAACATTTGCATTGCCACCTAAACACCTTACTCCTGAACCGAAAGCCCAGCTTCAAATCCCGTATTACTCTGTTGATTTGTCTATTGTTTCGTCATAACTTTGAGAATTGCATAAAGTGTTCTCTGTTTCTTAATGTTCTTGTCTTACATGTAATTACATACAAGCTCCTCTACTAATTGAGTCACTGTAAAAATGAAGTCATCCTTTCACAATGCACCAAGTCTAACTTTTGAGTTTTCGCAGCACCATAAAGTGGAGTACAATGGTATTAGTTATACAATACTCCTTGTTATTAGGTATTATTTCGAAATATTCTTGTTTATCTCTCCATCAGAAATGTGCATTCTCGGTCTGCAGGCAGGCCGACAATTCAACTCCTGAAGGATCAAGGTGAGAATAGAAAAATGGCCATCTATGTATTACATACATAAGGGGGTGGTGGGAATGGGGAAAGGGTTGGTGGCTTAAGTGAAAAAATGAAAATTCAGAAAAGGAACAGAAGGAGAGATAAAGAAGGTTATGGGAATGTGTGGAGAGAAGGTCGACACACCTCTGATAGCTTGTACCTATTGCTGTGTTTGTGCCTGGAGAGTAACTGCTGAAATCGATCTATCCGGGTCCTTCCCTACATCTTTGTTCCTCGAACATTTATTTTTACTTTTTCACATTTTTAGCTCACCTGGAACGTATGTGATGGCGCTTCGTCCGTCCGTCAGTCTGTAAACGCTCGCAACTTCTTTTCCAATGCCGCTGAAGGGATTGTGCCCAAACTTGGCACAAATAATATTTGGTATGTTGTGACTAAAATATGTTCACGGCATTAAAAATTGGGGGTCTCAGGGAGTCTATTGGTGGGGGGGGGGAGTTGCCCCACAAAATAGGTATTTGCTTTTTTCTCAGAGATGCCATGCACAACTTCAATATTAAACTTGACGACAACCTTCACCACCCATGATGTGCCAATGTTTGTTCAAGGCATTAGAAAAATTCCAAAATAGGTATTTTTTTTTGTTTGTTTGTTTAAAGTCTTATAATTATGTTGGTATGATTGCACATGCTGTCCTGTCTTCGAGCAACCATTTAAATTGGTTTAAAATACCGTGGTACTGTTTAAAATACCTTTAGTCGGTGTAGTGTACTGCTTTATTCTACCAGTTGAGCGCCCAGAGGTATTGCCCCTATTTTTCTTTATTCGTTCTAATTCTTGCTTTTTATTTGGTTCACGAGTTATCAAGTGACCACCATATTCGTCATGTGTGTGTCTGTCTGTCCGCAGCATAACTATCCGATGGTATCATCCGATCTTGATGAAACTTGGGTGGGAGGTTGATATCATTATCTGGTTGTGTCCTGCCGAGAGTGGGCGCATTGCGCCCATTGTGGGCGGAGCCACGCCCGAAAAAGATGTCTTTTTAGGGGGTAATCGAGTTCAAGCTACATCTTCTCCGAGGGGCTTGGTGGAATCTGACAGGGGTTTTGGTATTTGGTTAGGCCAATGTCATGTGTCCAGCCCCACGGAGCTCGATTTTTCATTTTTCATATTTTTCTATTTTAATTTTTTCATATATATATTTTTTTCATTTCATTTTTCACCGAATTTTCGGTATTGTGTCGCTAACTAACCTCATAACTGATTATACATTATTTTCTATCTCATTTCAAGGTCAGTAACCTTCGTTTTGATATTTCCGGGCCTGGCCTGTCCGGGTCTGTTTCGGTTATAGTCCGTCCTTTGTCATTGAATCCTCGTCCTCGCTCGTGAACCATCGTCGTCTCCTGACTTGTTTGCTTTTGTATTTTTTACTCTTTATTTCTCTTTCTTTATATATCTGTCTAGCAGAAGTGAATTATTGCAGAAAATTTTCTGTAAGGCTCACTTGGTTGAGCCTGGATGTGGTTTGATGGCAGTGGAGTAGCAGTTGAAACCCAAATCCTATCCAGGTTCATCGATACTGATGACTCCATCTTTGCTCTATACACACATTGGGGTGTGGAGGTGAGGCCAGATATGAGGCGCTGGTGGATTGCAGGCCTATGTGCTCCTGAGTCGATGCTCCGAGTCTGTTCGTGTCACCGGAGGACCGTATGGAGCCCGGGCAGTCAATGGGAGAGTCGAGGACAATGTGGCTGGTAATTTGAGGACACAGAGGCTAGTCAAACATTGGAGATGAAATCCAATTGGAGGCAATTGTGGATTGAAGACCTGCATGCTCTGAAGATGACTCTCTAAAGCTCTTTATCTCTTTCACGAGCCTCGATCTTGTATACAAGAAAAGAAAAAAAAAGCGGAACGTGGCTCTGGAGGATATGATGAATATATGGCTGGGAGGGAAAACGCCTCGCCAACGGATGCAACAGGCTTGAAAATTTTCAACCCTGAACGAGGCCTTGCGGGTTTCACCGTATCGGACGTACTGCAAGCAGCCTCGAACGATTAATAATTCCTGAGATGAGAAACTTCTCCCGATGAACTGAGGGAGGGTGGGGCACTGGGGCAGGGGCGCGTATTGGACATGCTGTGAGCAGCCTCAAAAGATCATAATTCCCGGAGGTGAGAAACTTATTCTCATGAACCTAGGGTGGGTGGGGGAAGGGCAGTTTAAGGGGAAAAGTCTTCAACGAAGCTGGGCGGGTGAGAAAGGGGGTGGGGAAGGGCTGGGGGAAGGGAAAAGTCTTCACCAAATGAAACGTGTGTTGGAAATATAGGAAAATAAAAGGAATTATGGGACACAGACCCCATATACTCAGTCTGTGCGGTGGTACTGAGCAGGTGGAATGCTCGCTGCAAAGAATGAAGCCTGCACCTCGTCGAGGGAGAAGAAAGACCAACTCACAAGGGGACAGCGACTTGCACCAATCCAAGAGGCTGTGGAGGTGCTACCTGTCTCGAAAACGAAGCTCATCAAGAGGAAAATAAAAAAAATCAAATGTTGGAGCACAGAGGAGGAGGCCATTTACTACTGTAAAGTGTATTCAAGACATGAACAGTGGGGGATGGCTGGTGGAGCTGAGGGATGGCTGGTATGGAAGCTAAATTCATGGATCAGCTGAAGAAGACCACATTGACCACCAGGGCAGAGACTGTGCCATCGAACAAATTTGAAAGAGTTGCATCAATGGCACATCAACGACAACAAATATATGAAGAGAATGGGAGCTGAACACTCGCCATGGGGTGCACAGAGGAGGGATGGTGGAAAAGTGGCCACAATGAATGGCAGCAATGGATCACAGGGAGGGGCTGCACGATGAAGCAAGGGTTTGGAATGCGGAGCACCATTGGGACCCATCGGTGAAGGTGATGTGAGACAGAGGGGGAGGAGACACAGAACCACCAGAATGGGGAAGGGGAACAGACCAGACTTCCAGTTGTGGACCGAGTGAAAACACCTATACAGTTGGTGGGAATGAAATCGAGAATGTCAGATGATAACAGGCAGAAGGATGGAGGGGAACAGAGAGGTGAAGGAGAGAAGGAGGATGAACATAATTAGGACCAGCGAAGACTGGAGGAAGAGCTGGCAAACAAAATAGTGGAGATGAGAGTGACACCATTCGGGGAAATACCACAACTATACAAGATAGAAAACAACCGACAGAGAAAAATGCTGGTTGGGCGAACTGACAAAGCACCCAATGGATTGGTCCCAAAATCATCTCCAATAAAGAAACTGAACATCACAGGCTTTGCAGCAGCACTGCTCATACCAGAAAAAACCCCCACAAAAACAACCCCGCAAGAAGAGCAAATCAGCCCATATAGACAGATATCAGGCACCATCATGGAAACAGAGGCCAGAGGCACAAATGAAGCAACTGAGAAAAGAAATGGGACAAATACAGCAATTTATAAGGGGAAATTGAAGCCCAAAGCTAATGAGGAGAATAAAAAAAAAATACAAAATTGGAAATGAACACCTAGAGATATTATGGCTGTTGAAAGGAAACTCAAAATAGCAATGATTGCAAGAAGGTTAAAAAAAAAAGCTGACAAAGTCAACAAAGGGATAAAACAGAACCGCATCTTTGAAAATAACTCAAAGATTCTACCACGAACCAGGGACACAAAAGCAAAACGTGTCAAATCCCCCTGAGAAAGATAAACTTGAAAATTTCTGGAAATGAATATATAAGGACCCAAAATAACACAACAAGGAGGTGGATTGGATCCAAAACTTGGAAGAAAAAAAAAACATCTAAAGGAAATGCCTCCAGTGATATTTATTGAAGAAAAAATAAAAACAACAAGCAAAAATGCCAAACTTTAAAAGCCCAGGCCTAGATGGAATTCCAAACTTCTGGTTAAAGCAACTGAATGCTCTCCACAATCACTATGCTCGAGCATTCAACAATCTAATCCAAGGGGAGGGGACTTTGGATGAGTGGCTCACAGTCGGCAACACCTTCCTCATCCCAAAGTCTGAAGAGACCAATTACCTCAAGTATAGACCAATAGCATGTCTGCCAACAATGTACAAACCCCTGACAGGAATCATCACAGAAATTATATACCCATCACCTAACACAAGAAGGAGGCCGAGCGGCAGAACAGAAGGAATGTAAAAGAGGATGCTATAGAACGATATACCACCGACTAAACAAGGCCATACTCGAAAATGTGCGATACAATATGTACAAAATTATCCACAGCATCGATAGACGACAAAAAAAACTTTTGAGAGTGTCCCCCATTAATGGATACATTGCATACAATGTATAAGATCAACCCCCAAAATAATCAAACCGATAGAGAAAGCAATGGAGCTTTGGAATAGCACCTTGATATTACCGCATTCCAAAGGAAGGATTGAAATACCAGGAGGGACGACACATCGAGGAATCTTCCAGGGAGACGGCCTTTTATCCTTCCTGTTTTGCCTGGCCCTCGACCCACTGAGCAACCTCATTGATGAGCAAAGACATGGATACACCCTGACATCAAATAAGGAATGTCCAAAGAGACAAAAAAGGTGACATCTACTTTACATGGATGATTGAAAACTCTTTGCACCAAACAATGAAAAATTGGCAGCAAGCATCCACCTAAAGCAAGAACTTTAACCACACACACACACCTCGTTTTTTCATTTCTGTTCCTCACAATTCTCTCTCTCCCTCTCTCTCTCCCTCTCTCTCCCTCTCTCTCTCTCTCCCTCTCTCTCTCCCTCTCTCTCCCTCTCTCTCCCTCTCCCTCCCTCTCTCTCCCTCTCTCTCCCTCTATCTCCCTCTCTCTCTCACACACACACACACACACACACACACACACACACACACACACACACACACACACACACACCTCGTTTTTAAATTTCTGTTCCTCACAATTCTGTCTCTCTTATTCACAGACACACACACACACACACACACACACACTGGGGAGTGGGTCACACACACATGGAAACTCATGCGAAAACAAAAAAAATTTAAAAATAAAGATCTCACGATTTTAGTTCCTGTAGCTATGAAACACATTTTCTTTGGGCAGTGTATAATCGCTCTGAACGAAACAGGCATTACCTCGTTTCCTTTGCTTGAGTTGTTCAAAAAGTAATTCATGATCGAAGACGTGTTGTTTGAGCCTTAAAATGCACATCCGATCATACAGACATAGAGTGTGCAGAGGCCGATCGTAGGCCTATAGAGCCCATGACTCTTCTTTATTTTAAAACTTGAATGTATTGATAACTTTTCGCTTTGCAAAGTAAAAATAGATTAAAACCAAACGTTACAATAAATATTGTATTCCATAGTTAGTTTACATTATTATGTACATTTTGAAGTACTGTATTGTTTAATTCCATGGTTGGAAAAGAGTTGACTCGCTTAAAACAAAGTCTGTATGTACACCCCAGGGATATGGAAAAATATATAATTAGACTTCGGTTCGATCCTAAACTTCACTATTCACTCGCGGTATTTTTACCAAGTAATAATATAAATAACGAAGTCCTGGGAACGTTCTCTCCTTTCTCCTTCTCCTCTCTCATTCCCCTCTCTCCTTCCCCGTGCCGACATAACAGTCGACACATTCAAAACGGCTGTTGGAATACATGTCGCCGATTTTCTCAACTTCAGCTGAAATTGAGACTTGAACCATCCCAGCGACTGTGATGGTGAATTAGTCGAGATAAAGCCGTGAGGGAGACTCAAGGAATGGCCTTGATGTTACAGGCCATTGAAAATGCATTTTGTTCTATTAGTGTAGCAGCATAGCAAACCTGTTGTGCATTTTGTGATACAAGCACCAAATTTGGTACACTAGTAGACTATCATATTATGAAAAGATCTGGATATTGGGCCATCTCAGATTCAGAGATTTGATTTTTGCAAGATTTCGATTCGATTGGGATCGAAGAGAACACCTTCTTCGTCTTCTGTACAGTGAAGTTGCCAGCCCTGAATTCTCTGGCTACATCTGGGTGCTTCATTGGGAGTGCAACCGTGTCCCTCAGGTGAACAGGGACCCACCTGGCATAGTGTGTGTGGTCTAAGGCATGGAACCATGGGACCAGTTCCGTCAGGGCATCGAGGTACGTCGTGAATGAAGCCTGCCGCAGAGAACGCACGTAGACCAGTACCAACATCTCTAGTTCCAGCACAGTTGCCCAGTACTGAAAGTTGGGAATGTCTTCTCCTCTCTGGTGACACCAGTCTTCGAACTCAGGCAGGTCTTCTGCATCATCAGCATATGTCATACAGTGGCGTTCATACGCACGGTGTTGCAGGATGTGCAGTGCCGCTGCAGTGATTTGATGAGCTCTTCTTGTGCGGGTGACGTGGGCAGCTCGTAGGAAGGAGTCGGCCGTCCCTGGCGTTGCAATCTCAGCTTGCAAAATCTGCAAATCTTGCAAAAATCAAATCTCTGAATCTGAGATGGCCCAATATCCAGATCTTTTCATAATATGATAGTCTACTAGTGTGCCAAATTTGGTGCTTGTATCACAAAATGCACAATTCTTTTGAATATTTGGGCTAAGCCGCCCCACTATATGAACGGTAACTTTCATTGAATTTTATTCCCGTTTTTTTCAACCGAGTTTAAAACCATGTTAGCAAATGTGAAAAATGAAATGAGATATCGAATTAGAATTGAAATAAAACTGTGAGAGAGAGCAAGACACCGCTGGCCTAACAAAAGAGGCCTCAAAGCTATGCGAGTAAACAAAATGGTGGATATTTCTTTTTTAAGCCCCTCGCAGATCGGGTGTAGCCACTCCCCCGGACAGATGTATCACAGACAGACAGACAGAATCACCTACGGAGAATATAATATAGATGTCCAAAGCCCTCCATAACCTGGCCCCATCCTACCTGGCTGACCTCTCCAGACACACTCCCACCCGCAACCTCTGCTCTGCTGGTACCAACCTCCTGACCCCCTCCATCCGGACCAAATTCAGATCTTGGGGGGACAGGGCCTTCTCCATCGCTGCTCCCACCCTCTGGAACTCACTACCTCACACCATCAGAGACTCCTCCTCACTCACCACATTCAAAACATCACTAAAGACCCACCTGTTCAACACTGCATTCAACATTCAACCCACAGCATTTAACCCCTGACTATCTCTTCTCCTTCTCCCTCCTTTTGCTTTAAATATTTCCCTATTGATTCTTGTCTTTTTGCAATTGTTGTTTTCATGTATTGTTATGCATTATGTTTTCCACTCTGTCAATGCGCCTTTGGGCTTCTTGAAAAGCGCTATACAAAATAAATGAATTATTATTATTATTATTATTATGTCAACACAAAAAAGGCTAAAGAGAAATATGAAAGGCAATATAAATTATTGTATTTAAAAATATCAAAATAATGAAGTATACAGTCACGTGAAAATGTAAGTACACCCCATGTAAAGTTTTGACTTTTTCAACATATTTCAACATACAACTATTTGATCTTCATTTCAACAATATTGATAGATAAAGGTGATATAATATAACAAATATCATGAAACATTTACATTTTGTAGTCCATTGTATAATTTAAATATACATAAATGCAAATTTCGCATGTGGAAAAAGTAAGTACACCCTTGGCTCTAATAGGTGGTATTGCCCCCTTTGGCAGAAACAACCTCAAGTAGGCGTTTCTTATAACTGTCTGCCAGTCTCTGACATTGACTGGGAGAAATTTTTGCCCACTCCTCCATGCAGAATTCTTTCAGCTGTGCGATGTTTGAGGGGTTTCTTGCATGCACAGCTTGTTTCAAATCCCCCCACAACATCTCGATGGGATTTAGATCCGGGCTTTGACTTGGCCATTTCAGAACCCTCCATTTCTTTCTTTTCAGCCATTCCTTGGTGGATTTACTGGTATGTTTAGGGTCATTGTCATGTTGCAAGGTCCACTTTCAGTTGAGCTTCCACTTTCCGACAGATGGCCTCACATTATCCTCAAGCACCTTCTGGTACAATGAAGAATTCAAAGTGGATTCTATGATGGTGAGCTGCCCAGGCCCTGATGCAGCAAAGCTGCCCCAAACCATAACATTTCCACCACCATGCTTTACAGTTGGTATCAGGTTATTGTGGTCAAATGCTGTCTTTGGTTTTCGCCAAACATGTCTTCTGGTACTGTGGCCAAATAGCTCTACCTTTGACTCATCTGTCCAGAGCACATTGTTCCAGAAGTGCTGGTCTTTGCCTAGGTGTTCAATGGCAAACTTTCGTCTTGCCCTGATGTTCTTTCTGGACAGCAAAGGTTTCCTCCTGGCACACCTCCCATGTAGATCAAATGTGTGCAGCCTCTTTCTAATGGTAGACTCGTGCACTTTGACATCAACAGTGGCAAGAGCTACCTGTAGGTCCCGTGATGACATTCTGGGGTTCTTAGAGACTTCTTTCAGCATCTTGCGGTCTGCTTTCGGGCTGAACTTGCTGGGGCGGCCTGGCCTGAACAAGTTGGCAGTTGTTTGGAATCTTCTCCACTTGTAAATGATCTTCCTGGCAGTCAAATGATTGATTTCAAATTGTTTGGAGATATTTTTAAATCCCTTCCCAGACTCGCAGGCATCTATAACCTTCTTTCTGAAGGCCTCAGAGAGCTCTTTTGATCTAGGCATGGTGACGCCGCACACCAACAACAAAGAGCAAACCAAACTAAGTGTCTGAGGTTTAAATAAGACAGGTTCCTCCAAGATCCTCTCGAACGATGTTCTAATCATTTGCACCTAAGCTGGTGCCCCTCATTCTAATTTTAGGTATTTGAAGTAGTGATAAATGTAGGGGTGTACTTACTTTTTCCACATCTGAAATTTTCATTTATGTTTATTTAAATTATACAATGGACTACAAAATGTAAATGTTTCATGATATTTGTTATATTATATCACCTTTATCTATCAATATTGTTGAAATGAAGATCAAATAGCTGTATGTTGAAATATGTTAAAAAAGTCAAAACTTTACATGGGGTGTACTTACTTTTTCACGTGACTGTATCACAGTACTTAGAACAAAAAAATCAATTGTGATAGAGTGGAAACTGGATATCAAAACAAGGAAACTCCTCACCATCCACAAAATGTTTTACAAAAATCAATGCATCCCAAGAATGTACCTGCCAAGATGGAGTCTGATGGAGCTCAACCAAGTGCACATAACTGCAGGATTGGCTGAACACATGGAAAAGTGCAACAGACTACCGAATCCAATTTGTAAACAAAGACAACAAACCAGAGAAGGTATCCCTAACCCACCCAACAAAAAAATTCCAAAGATTGGTGTGAATGGAAGATGTCACACCAGAAACCAAAATGAGTACAGCCCCAATAATTGCAAAAAAGAAGAAAGATAAAAATAAAATGAAATATCAACAAATATACACTGACAACTGGGAAAACGATAAAAGAGCAGGAAAGTATAATAAGATTTGGCCAGATTAGGAGTAGACAAAGAAGGCTCTTTGGAAGTCAGCTCAACTGGGATGGAGAATGAATCAGTATAAATGCCCAAGATCAAGGACACTACATCAATGGCTATAAGAAAATGGTGGGACTGAGTCAATCGGACAAGCGTAGGTTTTACAGGATAAAAACAAAGTACAAGCCACCTGCTATTGGGATGTAATAAATAAAAAAAACTCGTGTCAGAGCAGCAGTACATCCAAAGACACAGCAAAGTATGTCAAGTAATCCAATAGCACATCTGGGAAAGTCTCAATTATCCCAGTTACAGAAACCTTATGGAAACATGAACGAAAAGCATTCACTGAAAACAAGGCAGTAATGTTCACGTATGACCTAATGATCCCATCAAGCCTGACCATAGAAAAGAAAGCAATGCGTCCGGATATAGAACTGAGGTACATAAAAGAAAAGAAGGCATTGCTAATTTAGGTGTCGGTCTCCAGCGATTTTGGCCTAAACAACGCAGAAATCCAGAAAATGACCAAATACCAAGCCCTCAAGAATGAAGTGAAAAGATCCTTGAAGCTGAAGAGCACCAAAATAGCCCAGTGATTATTGGAGCAACAGGAATGATAAAAAAGAACCTTACAGAGATCTTAAAAACCATTCATGGGAATATTGCGACAAACAAACTGCAGTTGTAAGTTGTCCGATGCTCGGTGACGATCCTCAAAACAGCCCTCGGAACAAAACTTCGAGACCAAGAAAACTTCACAAACTGGTCCATAAATTATGATCCCTTACTGAAATGGAGGTGGATACTTTGAGACCTGGGAGGACTCAGTTCCACCTTCTGAAACCCACATATGGAGATAACAACCAACAGCACACACGCACACATACATGTAAATACACACACTTAGTGTCTTTTATAGGTACAACCATTATTCAAATAAAGATTTAGGGACGGTTTCCCATGATCATCTGGTCAAAATCACAAACTGGTCAAACAAGTGGAACTTGTCTTTCAATCCTGACAAATCCCACACTCTCACTTTGTCTTTCCGAAAAGACCGTCTGGAAAACCCTCCCATCTACTTTCTCAACAATCCTCTCGAAGAAGTTCTGTCACCCAAGCTTTTGGGTCTCACTATCAGCAATGATCTTACCTGGGAAAACCACATTTCTAAGCTGCCTCCAAAGCCAGTCGCCGACTGGGCATCCTCCGTCGTGCGAAGTCCTTCCTTGGCACTTCTTAGCTCATCACATACAAGGCTTTCATCCACAGCTTGATGGAATACTGCTCTCCCCTCTGGGCTGGTGCTCCTGCCTTACACCTAGCTCGGCTTCACGCTGAAGAAACCAAAGCTTACAGAATCATTGGAATCTCCTGCGATGAAGCTAACTCCGAGGGCCTTTCACTCACTCACCACAGGCAGGTAGGTGGTCTTTCTGTCTTCTACCGACTCCTCTCTGGCCTAGCTCCCCCAGCTCTGTCTGTGCTCTGTCCTCCAAATATTCCTTCAGGTCGCACAAGATCTGCCAGCAACCCTTTTATGGTGAAACTGCCAAAATCAAGACTCACTGCTCACCTTCACTCTTTTATTCCGCTTTTCTCCCGCCTCTGCGACAAACTCCCTCACTCCCTTCAATCCCACACCTCCCTCCAGGTCTTTAAAACAGCAGTTCACCACCATCTCTTATCTTCCCCCATCAAAAACCTTGATCTTTTCTACCCCCGTTAATACACCCCATATCCACCTCTTTCAAACTCCGACTTCATTCCTGAAATTCCTCGTCGTGTCACTTTGTTTTATACCTCTCCCATTCCCCCCCCCACCCCCAGCCCTCTCCCTTTCACAGATGTCCCGATGTCCCTGTTCTATACTGTTGTGCTTGTGTGCTTCCCTCTCTCTCCCCATCCTGTCTCCTCCTCCCTTTATTATGTTTTATGTGTCCATTTATGTTTTTTTGTGTTTTATGTGCTAATGTGTGTTTAATGTGCTAGCTCTTACACGAGCTTCGATCTTGTATACAAAAAAAACAACCCAAAATCATTTCTTGTGACCATCCCTGCCTTGTTTACATACTTTTTGGAGGAGCATCGCTGCATTCTTTTGCATTAATTTTTTTTTTCTTCCCCTTATCATTGGGTGAAATTGCACCCTTTTTGGTACTTGTGGTTTGCTGGTGCATTACACCTTTATTGTTTCTCCACCGATGATATCCCAGTTTCTGACTGCATTTCTGACAGAGTTCCGACTCACTCACGCATAGCTTTAGATCATTTTTTGCTGAGGGTACTTGTAAAAGGACCAATTAATTGACCTGCAAAGTCTTCCCGATACACGATTCAGGGGCAGATCGTGTCCTCCTCCACGCTTTTGACGGGCGGGTGTCGGTCGCCATGGAGGGTATACGAGCCGGATACTTCTTCTCAGTCCCGCCATCTGTGGTTCGCAGTGAGCAGGTGCGAGACTTTGTTCACAGGGAGCCATCACCCTTTTGATTACGTGGAAATCAAAATGACTTGATTAATTTGATTATGGCCCTGCTCTAGTGAAACTGTTAAACGTCTAGTTGAAACATGATTAATGTATTTTAATCTTTTAAATGAATTTTTTTCTGTTTGTTTTGTTTTTCTGCATTTCTTCAATAATTTCGAAAGATTTTAACTTTTATTAACAGCATGTGTAATTTAATACAAAGTAAATATATTTTCCTGTATTATTGAACTAAAATGCATAATTTGGGGAGCATGATTAATGTATTTTAATCTTTTAAATTAATTTCCTTGGTTTTGTTTTGTTGATTTTCCGAATTTCTGTAATAATCTCGAAAGATGTTAATTTTTATTACCAGCATGTGTAAGTTAACACAAAGTAAATACATTTTTAATGCATTATTGAAATAAGATGCATAATTTGAAATACTTTGATTAATTGATTGAATATTTAATTTTTGTAATGTTATATATTATACCATTTTTAAGTCAGTGTGGGCTATTTAATACAAATATTTTGTTATTTCGAAGGTAATTATTGACATTCATATATTGACCGAAGCATTTCAAGCTTTTAAATGTATTTCTTCTGTTTTTATTGATTAACCAATGCAAATAGATAATTGATTTATTTTTCTGTCTGTATAATGTATTTGTTACGATGTGAAATTATTTATATTGTAAACTTGACATTATTAGTCCTTGGGCTACAGTCATGTACATTTTTTTCTTTTTTCTTTTATTCTAATAAAACCGAATTGATTGATTGATTGATGATGTCATAAATGTGTGCAAGCATCTCTGCTGTTGTAAGATAACTTTTCGTAATTTATTTTGTGGTGACCTCTCTTGAGATGATGTACATTTATCCACTCTGCAGAAGAGCTCATGAAACAACACCTAATAACTTGAATTTAAATCACAATATGTCGGTGAATGGTCCATTTAATGGAGTTACATTAAACTGTTTCTAACTGTGAAAGTCTATTTCTTTGCAGAAACAAAAGTTGGTCAAACAGCTGCCAATCGAGCATCTGCTTTTGGAAACCGATGCCCCGGCACTGGGACCAGAGAAACAGGTACGACTAGAATGGCTCCCGGTAGAGCGCATACCTCCACCAGGCTCAACAGTTTATGTTTTGTGTCCCACTGATGGGCCAGATCTGGATTCTGATCTTCACCAAAATCTAATCATTTTGTCCTTGTCACACACACAACCTGTCCACTAAATTTCGTCCAAATCCGTCGACGACTTTTTTGAGATATCTTGTTCACAAACAAACAGACAGACAGGGATGAAAACAAAACCTTCATCCACCTTAGGTGGGTGCGGTAAATATCACAAGGACTCGGCTCAGCAACTGGGATGTGATATTTATGGCTGTTGGATTGTTGTAGTTCATGTTGCAAAATCTCAATATCCAGCAAAGGGCGGCTGTTGAGCATCATCTGCACTATGAAATGTTTATCGTGAAATATTCTTGAAAATTATGACGAGCAAAACTGAATTAATCGATAAATAAACAAATTCTCAATCATGGAGAGCAAAGTAAATGTGAGACAGAATGTAAGATGTTTCTCATAACCAAAAAGACGGACGTGCAGACGTTTGAGCTGTGTGATGTTGTCTTCCATGGTGTTCAATTCCTTATCCGAACTAGAAAGCATTTCAAAGTGCAAAGCCCGTTCACATCCGCTTTGTACTCAAACTAAAGTTGACAAAAACAACCGACAAAAAAAAATCTAAATTTTTTAAATTTGTGTTCTTCATATTCCCATAATAAAAGTTTGTTGGAAATTTGTTGACAAAAGCTCAAATGGTAAAACAATTATTTATAGCCTGGACAGACACAATGAAGCTCAAATAGTAAATAAATAAAGAAACATGGAACTGATTACAAAACACGGCCGTCTCCTGCTGCGCAGCAGCAGACGGGCAGACAAGACCTGTTTTTACTCATTGTGCTTCGACATTTGGACCCAATTATTAATTATTGCTCTCAATATTCTCATAATAATAGAGCAAACGTATATGGTTGTTTGTTTATAAGCGACCAAAACGTCTTCTTCTTCAAATATAATTAACACCCAAAACACAGTCCATGAACTCATAATTACGTACTGTTGGAATATACCTTTTGACCCTTTAGACTGCTGAGACCCCTCAGACCTTTGATGACCCTTTAAATCCCCCAAGCCCTTTAAGACCACCAAGAGCCCTGAAGACCCAAAATACCCAAAAGATCCAAAAGCCCCAGAAGACCTAAAATACCCTTAAAGGCCCTGAGGATCCAAAAGACCCTGAAGACCCAGATGGCCTCGAAGACCCAAATGGCCCTGAAGACCCAAAACAACCCAAAGACTTAAAATACCCTTAAAGGCCCAGAGGTTCCAAAAGACCCAAAAGACACCAAAATGGTTAAAGATGCCTATCCCTCTGAAACGACGTGTGGTGAGGTGCGCGGAGCACGCACAGTCACGCTCGTTCTCATAATAAGCAAATTTAACGACAAGTGATTGCAAAAGCCCGTCTCCCACGGCCGAATTAATAATATGAAAATAGCATTTCTACATATGCTATTTTCGAAACACACCGAGACAGTTTGATCGTCTTTCTGATTGCGGAATTGCATGCTAAATTCTCACAGTAATGACTTTAAAAAAAAATCTCTTTCCATCGTCGTTGAAAAGAGATTATTATTACTGTTTGTGTACCATGTGCAGGTGCGCAACGAGCCTCGAAACCTCATCATTTCTTGTGAACACATCGCCAAGCTCAAGGGTCTGCCGACTGAGCATGTTGCGGAGGTTACAACACAAAATGCACTCAGACTCTTTTCCAGGCTCAAGATAAACTGTTAATTATTTTCCCACCCTGAAAGGTCGTATGAAAGGTCAAAGGTCGTATGAAAATCTTGCCTTTGAGCTGCCGGGATTGGCCGGACGAGCTGAATGATGCATTTTGTTTTTGTAAAGCATTTTTTATTTTATTGTGATGATGCATCGGGCTGCCAAAGCAGTTTCCGAGGCTATTGGGCACGATCCTGGATGAGTCGCCACTTCGACTCGGGATACTCAAATGGCTCAGGACCATGTGATCTTAAGCCAGCTACCTTAACCGTTAAGCCATCACGAGGCTCTCATGTACCTGGGGAAGCCATTACTTTAATATATAATTCGGACGTTTTTGAACTCTCTTCTCTTCGACGAACTACATTTTCCGAAGATGGAACCATGCATGTCTGAATGGTATTGTTCATGATGTACTCGTAAAATGGTGTTTTTGCAAAGATTGCTTTACTCAAGAGGTGAACAATAGCTGACCTTGTTATTAAAAATAGCCATGGATTGCTGTGTTTGGGATATAAATACCTCCATGTTCTACAAATATCCCGTCGTGCTTGCCACAAAGAGCAGCACAGGGCCTTCTCGTGGAATATTGTGACCGGGAAATGAAGCCGGATTACCCACAACATGGTCGAGTACAAAAGTGGGACACGACATCTTGGCGAAGATCGATTTGGTATTCACAAAGAATGGGGAACAAGAGGGGTAATAGATTTCTGTGTGAGAGGAGTTTAATCAGGACGTTTGTTTCATCGATTAATACAATGCACTGGATCAAAGTTATGGAGTTACGAGATATATATATATTTTTTTTTTACATTTTTTGGGGGATACAGAATCGAGGCTCGTGTAAGAGCGAACACATTGAACATGAAAACCTGCACGGACACATAAAACATACAATGAAGGGAGCGGGAGACAAGAGGGGGAGAGAGAGAGGGAAGCACACAAGCACAACAACAGAAGAGAACTGGGACATTGGGAGATCTGTGGAAGGGGGAGGAGGGAGGGGTACACGGTATAAAGCAAATGAACACAACTAGGAATTGCAGGAAAGAAGTTGCGGGTTGAAAGAGGCGGATTTGGGGTGTTCTAATGGGCGTATAAAATATCAGGTAGAAAAGAGGTGTGTGTGTGTGTGTGTGTGTGTGTGTGTGTGTGTGTGTGTGTGTGTGTGTGTGTGTGTGTGTGTGTGTGTGTGTGTGTGTGTGTGTGTGTGTGTGTGTGTGTATATATATATATATGTGTGTGTGTGTGTGTGTGTGTGTGTGTGTATGTATGTATGTATGTATATGTGTGTGTGTGTACTTCACATTGTGTCGCATCGGTTTTTTGACCTCTTCAATCTCCACGTGTGCTGTGTTCCCGAATAAATGAGCTGATTGGTTGATGTTAAAGACGAGAGTGTGGGCTTTCTTTCGTGCTCTGTCCTCCTGCTCTCGTAATGGATGTTATTGTTCTCAAGCAGCCCTGTTGCCAGAAAAGGGAATTCCTCCACACTGAAGATTACAAACGGTTTTAATTATAATAAAAACAATAAACACAAAGCAAAGCAATAATAAATAAATTTCACCCAACCAATCTTATGATGATGATGATGATGATGATGATGATGGCACAGACTGGAGCCCTTGACGATGAACACTGATCTGTTGTGAATAAACTTCGTGCCCCAGGCCTTGTGGCAACTGCAGGACAGGTAGAGATGGTGGCATACACAAGTGAATAAATAAACTCCAAGCAGGAACAAACAAAAAGTCAATATAAAATGGAGGGTGAGAGATGTTGCCAATGGCTGTGCGTGTACAGAACGCATCTCTTGCCATGCTCATTGGTTTACCTGCGTGCACAGGTGTGCGCGATGTTGTAGTCATGCTGGTGCAGAGTACATTGCTGGATGGTTCTCATCACATCAGTACGTAGACGGACCCCACCCCGGCAAGGTGTGGCCAACTCCACAAACTCCCTCAGGAGCGCTTGTCATTATACCTGTATGGCAAAACTCATTTTATGTAGGTATGTGTGTGTGGGGAAAGGTGTCACCTTTGACAGAGGAGACTCTACCATGAGTGACCTCGTTTGGCCAGTGTGCCATGCCTCTCGTAATTCGTTTCCTGGCACGATTTGGGGATGACACCAGAACATTCACATTGTCCCATAGGGGAACGTGGCCCGGTGTCACCTTTGGCAGAGGAAACTGTGGCCTTATCACAGGTGTCCGGACCTCTCATTCACAAACACCAGAGAGACACCGATGCTGGGAGGAGGACAAAGACAAGGTGGGACGTAAGCGACACAGGCGACAAGGATAACACAAACACAATGCACAGCACCTCTCGAACAGTTACAAAACACTTGCAACACAAGCTTGTCACTGGTCAATGGTCACAAGGTCTCGCAACACAGCTTTGTGATTGGTTGACAGAATAGGCCCACCTTCCCCCAGGTATATCTGGGAGGAGGTAAACAAGAAGCAAATTGCTCCTGACAAAGGCAAGTGGAGGCCCAGCAAAAACTATAGGTTGGCGGACTATAAAATGGACTTGTCTGATATATATATATATCTTACTATAATTCACCAAATGTCTGGACGTCTGTATGTCTGTCTGTCTGTTCCCAGGTACCGCAAAAACGGCTGAACCGATCGCAACGAAATTTTGGGTGGGTATTCCTGGGACCCCCTGGAGTAAAATAGGCTATATTGTTTTTCAATTTTTTTTCCAATTTTCCAGTTTTTCCAAACACGATGTAATAATATTTACCGATATGAACAGTGATTTGGCTTTTATTGAAATTCTACAAATACTGTTTGATATGATTTAACGGATGTTTATATGAATCGTTTAAAATAAAAAAAACCTTCAATTGACGATGTTTTACCTTTTCATTTGGGCCTCCCAATTGAAGCCCCGCCCATAGGGCGGGTACCGTTGTTAGTAATTATAATACACTTCAAAGCTCCCAATCATTTATGGTGATAATGTCAGTGTCTGCCTAGAAAATAAAATATAAAGTAGGATTTGTCAAACAGCTTTTGGGGTTTATGTAAGGTGAATGACGAGTTTCCTGAGGGCTTCATCAGGATGTTTATTCAATTTCTGAAGTCTATGGGATTTGAAGTATTTTCTTTGAAGGTAAAAGCTGCGGTGAATCGGGGAGGTGTAAGTGGTATTATTTCTGACAGAATACTTTAGTGTCCTGTGGCATCTTGTTGCATCAGGCTGACTTTTTGTCGCAGACAGTATTTTCCTTCAAGCAAAGTTATTCCTCAACGCCTCTGAACTTACACCGTCAAACGTTTTTCCTCCACAACTTTGAACTTAAACCGAACAAAGTTCTCATTTGTAGCAGAACCGAGTATTGTTTTTCTTATGGTCTGCTGCCCCCTCTGTCCCACTTTGGAACGCTGTAGAGTTCAAAACGTTGCAAATCATTGGCATTGCTTATTGAGAATGTGGGATGCAACTATCCTTCCCTCACTTTAAATAGATCTGTGGTTTCTGAGTTACCTATCGCTTCTCATCTGATGTTGCACCATTGCTCTTTAGGTTTGTCTGCCCCTGCTTCAATCCTACCAGGATGAACAAATCCAGCAACCTTGCGTCATACTTCAAAGTACTGGCTTTCTGCTCAACTTCACTCCATTGTCCTTTCTCATGTTTGCAATTGCTTTCCTGTCTCACCACCATCTCATGTATTCGCCATTACTTACTCATCATTAATTGACCTCTCACTAAACGCCCCACCCCTCTCTATCGTCCTCGTTTTAGACCATGTTTGTGTGTTCGTCCAATATCCATTTTCCACATGTCCCAAATATGTTGTTTATTACAGAAGCCTGGAAAAGTATTCACCCCCCTCCAAACCTTTCACATATTGATGCCACCTGACCTTGTTTCATTATGCCTTCAAAATCAAACTTAATACATAAAGAGTCTTCACAAACTACTCCAAAGTGACAAAGCTAAAAATGCAGATCAAATGTGAATAAGTTAGATTAACAGACAAAATCAGATGATTCTCAGTTACATAAGTGTTCAAGCCCTTTGCCTAATTAACCCTAAATCACTACAGCAGTAAATTATTTGTTTGAAAAGTTACAAAACAAGTGTTACTTGTATGTAATCAGTGGCTTACCTTAAAAATTAAGCTCCCCCCAGGTATTTAAGTGGTTTTAAGGTGCAACTCACTTAGTCAACCAACAAGGCAAACATGAAGATGAAGGAGTTTTCCAATGAAATCAGACGTAAAGTGGTGGAGAAGCACCTTTCAGGAGAAGATTATAAGAAGATTTCAATGTCACTCATTATCCCTTTGAGTCGGTGAAATCCATCACTAAGAAGAGGAAGACGTATCATACCACCCAGACTCTACCCAGATGAGGTCGCCCATCCAAACTCAGCAGGCAGACAAGCAGGAAACTGGTTCGGGATGTTATTGCAAATCCAACAACGACTGAAAGATCTTCAAGGCTCTATGTTCGAGATGGGATCAGTGTTCGTCAATCAACAATATCTCGTTCCATTCACAGAGCTGGCCTCTACGGACAGGTGGCAAGAAAGAAGCCATTACTGAAAAAGACATCTAAAAGCTTGTATGGAGTTTGCAAAAAAGCATCAAAATGATACTGCAAGCATGTGGAGAAAAGTTGTGGTCAGATGAGACAAAAATTTAACCTTTTGGTCTAAATTCAAAGCCTTTCATTTGGCACAATTCTAATTCTGCACATCAGGCAGTGAACACCATTCCTACTGTCAAGCGCAAGCCTGATGGAGGTTCACCATAAGCCTGATGGAGGTTCACCGTAAGCCTGATGGAGGTTCACCGTAAGCCTGATGACGGTTCACCGTAAGCCTGATGGAGGTTCACCGTAAGCCTTATGGAGATTCACCGTAAGCCTGATGCCGGTTCACCGTAAGCCTGATGACGGTTCACCGTAAGCCTGATGACGGTTCACCGTAAGCCTGATGGAGGTTCACCGTAAGCCTGATGGAGGTTCACCGTAAGCCTGATGACAGTTCACCGTAAGCCTGATGGAGGTTCACCGTAAGCCTTATGGCGGTTCACCGTAAGCCTGATGGCGGTTCACCGTAAGCCTGATGGAGGTTCACCGTAAGCCTGATGGCTACCGAAAGACGTCGGTCGGCTGGAAAGCAACCCAAACAAACATATTACTGCATTTTTACTGCATGTCTGTCTGTCTGTCCGTTTGTTTGTCTGTCTGTTTGTGAACAAGATATCTCAAAAAGTTGTGGACGGATTCGGACGAAATTTGGCAGAGATATAGTTTATGTGACACTGACGAAATGATTAGATTTTGGTGAAGATCCGGATTTGGATCCGGCTAATAGAATTTTAAAAGTGATTCTTCACCATTGAGTGATATGGCCAACCAGGTGGAGGTATGCTCCCTACTGAATACCGTTCTAGTAATTCCTGCAACCCAATCTTCCACAAACGCAGTGCAGCACCGATCTTGGCACCTTGGGCCTGGACTGTCATCTTACAAAGCCGATACAATTAAATAAATCAGATTAGTTAGAGGACTCCTGCTTTAAAATGGGGAGAGTAAAGGGATACTGATCCTTCCCTGAAAGAACCAAAACAGACCAAACGGAAGTAGCCAGACACGCCTGGACACTGTGTGCCAGAAACACAACAAGCGCACACACATACAACACCTGATGACGTGTAAGTAATAACACAAAAAGAGCAGAGCAACCCATCAATGATGTGCTTTGATGTCTGTTTTGCTTGAGGTTTGCAAAAATAAAAAAAAATTCCTCCATCTGACTTCAAGCACTGACACGTGACCGGAAGCGTTGAATAAAAACCCAGTACGTGCTGAGGCTCGTGGACTATTGGCCTGAGGAAGCCTCTGCTGCGAAGCGGGTGAACATTCACCTGAGACCGGGTCTGCTCTTGCTTATTTGCTCAATTTTGTGGAGTAGATCTAGTTTTACTTTCTGCTTGCATGCGCCTTCTTTCTTTCTTTAAAAAAGAAAACCACATACATGTATTGTTACGTTTATGGGGTAGGGGGGGGGGGGGGGGGGTGGGGGGGAAGGTTAAAGATTATCTTTGGCAGCCCTATGTATTATCACGATGCAAAAAGGAGTGAAGAAGAAACGGGAAGAACCACCTTTAGAGGCCATTTTTCCACACAGAGCAGGGGTTGATCTTCCTCGGGCACCCTGGTCCCCTTTTTTTTTTCAAGCAATGTTTTCTGGTCGGATCCCCTTCCTGCCACCAACTGGTACTCAATTTGCAGACCTCGGAAGGGTGAGGCTGAGTCAACCCCCCCCCCTCCCCCCTCCCCCTCGGCGTTAATTCAGCGATCGACTGGGATTCAAACCCAGGATCGTCGGATCCCAACCTGCACCCTAACTGCTAAACCAACACCAGGCAACACATGTGCATCACCAATAATGTTTTCTCCTTTTTTTTGTTATGGTATGGAAATTATTGTGCTGGCAGGAGATGGACTATCGAGGTATGCACACTCACCTCTGAAGTGTCCAGTCCAGATCCAGGAAAAATGAGTGGATATATATATATATATATATATATATATATATATATATATATATATATATATATATATACATACATACATACATACATACATACATACATACATACATACATATATATAGTATGTATATATATATATATATAGTATGTATATATATATATATATAGTATGTATATATATATATATATATAGTATGTATATATATATATATATAGTATGTATATATATATATATATAGTATGTATATATATATATATATAGTATGTATATATATATATATATATAGTATGTATATATATATATATATAGTATGTATATATATATATATATAGTATGTATATATATATATATAGTATGTATATATATATATATATAGTATGTATATATATATATATATATAGTATGTATATATATATATATATATAGTATGTATATATATATATATATATATATTGTATATATATATATATATATAGTATGTATATATATATATATATAGTATGTATATATATATATATATATATATAGTATGTATATATATATATATATAGTATGTATATATATATATATATATATATATAGTATGTATATATATATAGTATGTATATATAGTATATATATAGTATGTATATATATATAGTATGTATATATAGTATGTATATATATATATATATATAGTATGTATATATATAGTATGTATATATATATATATATATAGTATGTATATATATAGTATGTATATATATATATATATATAGTATGTATATATATAGTATGTATATATATATATATATAGTATGTATATATATATAGTATGTATATATATATATATAGTATGTATATATATATATATATAGTATGTATATATATGTATATATATATATATATATATAGTATGTATATATATATATATATATATATATACACAAAGAATTAAGTTAAGCACCCCTACACAACGAATTAAGGTAAGCACCCCCTAATATATATTCTTTGTGTATATGTATACATTGGCATATATTCTAAGGTATGTGAGATCAAATAATGATTGGTATGACATTAGCAATTATCCATTGATGAAATTGAGTGATCAAAGTGAAAAAAAGTGATTGGTTGAGTCAGTGATCCGATCACGTGGGTCCTACACACGTTATTGACGCAAAGATCGCTAGAGGTCTTCTCAGAACAATGACTGTACGTTAGAAAACATAAACGTCATCCACACTGTCCGTGATGGACCTATAGCTCCATACTTAAATTGAGGTGAAAATATGCCTAAAATTCCCAAAAAATTTCACCTTAAATTATTCAGAATAAAATATTGAAAACGGCATGATTGTTATGTTTTTATGTGACCATAATATCACTTCTCCAGAAAATATAGCAATATCATGGGTATATTACACTGTTTTGACGACAACAAACTTGTAATGTGCGAGGTTGTAAAAAAACGGGGGGGGGTGCTTAACTTAATTCTTTGTGTATATATAGTATGTATATATATTTATATATAGTATGTATATATATATATATAGTATGTATATATATATATATAGTATGTATATATATATATATATATATATATATATAGTATGTATATATATATATATATATATATATATATATATAGTATGTATATATATATATATATAGTATGTATATATATATATATAGTATGTATATATATATATATATATATATAGTATGTATATATATGTATATGTATATATATATATATATATAGTATGTATATATATATATATAGTATGTATATATATATATATAGTATGTATATATATATATATATATAGTATGTATATATATATATAGTATGTATGTATAAATATATATGTAGTATGTATGTCTATAATTAGAATATATGTATATAATTAGCATTTATAATATATTTATAATTAGCGTATATATTTAGCATGTATGTATATAATTAGCATGTATGTATATAATTAGGATGTGTGAATATAATTACCATGTATGTATGTATTTAGCATGTATATGTATTTAGCATGTATGTATATAATTAGCATGTATGTATATAATTAGCATGTACGTATATCTACCATATATAAAAGTCAGTTTATGCATTTGTGTGTTTGTACAGATGTCTGTCCCCATCATAAAGGTAGCTTGTATAGGCCAATCTTTTAACATGAATGTGTGTTCACCACAGTTTATGTTTGAGGATAAAACAAACTCGAAATCTATTGGAATTGTAGACGGTGGCTTGAAAATCAAGCCTCAAGGGTGGTGTACAGAAGCGTTTAAAAAAACAAAAAAAACAAATACAAGGCACAGGGAGGTGAAATTCACTGCACGTGATGGGCAATGTGCGCAGAGTAAAGCTCCTGTTCGTTTACCTCTGTAGTAAGGTCTAATATTAGCACGTATGTGTGTATATAATTAGCATGTATGCATGTATGTACATGTATCTAAATATCTATAAAGCTCAGTTGACTTTTTGCTCCACCAAATAACAGTGAAACGGAGTTGAGTAAAAGGGTGAAACTTCTACAGATGCTGTGATAAATAACTACCTCTGTCGGTTTGAATGTTTGAAGGAGAATAGACGTCTGGATCAATTTATGAATGAAATTTAAATCCCGATTTATATATATATATAAACGCGAGTTGTCTGTGTGTGCGTCCGCGTTTTATTCAGAGGTGGCTGAACGGATCTTCACCAAGCATTCAGAGGTTCATCAGTGAGTGCCTGGGAGTGTTTTCGGCAAAAAAAAAAAAAAATTGAAAAAAAAAGTTCGTTTTTTTGGAGTTAAAATATATATATATATATCGCTCGATAGTGCCGGAGCCTTTTTAAATAAATGCCAGTTACATACAAGTACACATTCGCATAAATAAATACAAAACAATTACCAGTAATTTTAATACAAATAAATCAAACAATTCCAGAAGTGTACGAATTTGGTAGTATGGCTTCTTCTTCTTTCTGATCGGCATCGCACTTAACTCAGAAACGTGAGCCACATTCACTCAGAATCGTGAGACACTCCCATTCCTCTCCTGCCTCCCCCCTCCCTTCCCCCTCCCCCTCCCCCTCCCCTCCCCCTCCCCCTCCCCCTCCCCTCCCCCTCCCCCTCCCCCTCCCCTCCCCACCCTTCCCCCCTCCCCTTACCCCTCCCCACTCCCTCCCCCTTTAAGATATAAATTCTCTGTAAAAGAGCTTCCACTTCTGACTGCTCCCCTTCCCCCTCTCCCCACCTTCCCCCCTCCCCTTCCCCCCTTCCCTCCCCTTCGCCCCCTCTCCCCCCTCCCCTCACCCTGCCCCCCTCCCCTCCCACTCCCCCCCTCCCCTCCCACTCCCCATCCCCCTCCTCCCCTCCCCTCCCCTTTAAGATAAATTCTCCATAAAAGAGCTTCAACTTCTGACTGCTCCCCTTCCACCCCTCCCCTTCCCCCCTCCCTCCCCTCCCCCTCCCCCCTCCCCCTCCCTTCCCTCCCCCTCCCTTCCCTCCCCCTCGCCCTCCTCCTCCCCCCCTCTCTCCCCCCATTCCCTCCTCCTCTCCTCCCCTTCCTCTCTCCTCCCCTTCCTCTCTCCTCCCCCCTTCCCCTCCCCTCCCCCGCCCGGCAACGCCGGGTACTTCTGCTAGTATTATATAATTTCACACCAAACGCACCATCCCAGACAAACGTTGCTGAATATAGAAAGATGTTTGTCGATGTTAATAAATGCTGTGATTTCCGTTTATGTGAAATAACCATTTTCAGTTCTGTATTTTTTTTTTAACCTAAATGAGTTCATCAGTGTTGCAGCAATAATCTGTTTACGTTGCTTGGTTTTGATGACGAGGATTGGTTAGACAGCTGAATCCCTTTCCTAGAAAGTTGAAAAGCAGTGAATCATCAACATAAACCAGTGGTTTGATTTTACTTTGGTTCCATCTATTTATTACATGCAAAAATATGTCGTCTTGTCCCATCTTAGCCATCCCTGCCTCTTCTTAAACTTGTTTTTATTCTCACTTCTTCCCACACTTCCTTAAATTCAGTTATCATACTGTCCTCCCTTCTCTTCCTTTACTCGCTCTTTAATTACCTCCAGTTAACACTGCTTCCCCCATCCCCCTCACTCATACATCTATAATAAATGTCGCTATGTGTGTCAGTGTGTCTCCTTCATAACTCCAAAACCATGAAACCTAGTGGCCCGAAACCTTGCATGCACACTAAGGGAACTCCAAGAGAGTGCAGAAATGAAAACTGGGTGTTTGGCTAAATTTAAACAGTCCTTTTGAAGATAATTAACCGGCTTATTTAATTAATACAAAAACGGGCTTCATCTTTGGTCAGCCTGCGTGGTCTTAATCCGCCATTTTGTTTTGTCCTCCAAAAATGTCTTGCCTTGGAACAGGTAATAGTTTTGGTACAATAAAGTGTGAGCGAGTTGTCCCTCTCCCCTACCCCTTCCTCGCTCTCCTCCTCTCTTCCCTCTTTCTCTCCCCGACCTCTCTCCCTCCCACCCCCCTTTTTCCATGCCCTCTTTTGCTCTACCTTCCCTCTCTTAGTATTCGCGTCAGCAAAGCAATGAGTTGTATTTGCTCGTAATAAATAGATGCCCTCAGGAAGAAGCTATTTGGGCCATCATGCATGTGTAATATGCACAGCCCTGCACTGCACCAAATTCAGATATTTCAAATTATACAAGTAACCTTCGGACCTTTGTCTAATCTGAAAACCTGGAAGACATCTGGAAGATGTGGTGAAAAGAACAGAGACTAGCGACCATATCTGTGATGTCCAAAGCAATTCGCCGACTGGGCATCCTCATCGTACAACGTCCTTCCTTAGCACACCTTAGCTCCTATCCACCTACAAGGCCTTCATCCACAGCTTGGAGTACTGCTCTCCACTCTGGAATGGTGCCCCTGCCTCACATCTTGCTTGGCTTGATACCATGGAAACCAAGGCCTACAAGGTTATTAGAATATCCTGTGATGAAGCTAAGTCTATGGTCTATCGATCACTTTCCCATCGCTTATTCCATACCATAAAGGATAACCCTACAAACTATGACTTTTGAAAAAAGCCTCCACATCAATAACCTCACCTGTTCTTAAAGGTATAGGAGAGGCTAAATTGTAACCTGAATAGGTGTGCCATTGAGTGTTTGAGTCCACCTGTAGACCAACTTCAATGTAGTTTGTTTCTTCTCGGATCCAACGTAATCGATATCCCTCGGATACACTTGAAATTTGATCAAATATGTCTATTTAACCCGAACTAGAAAAGCATTGAAAATGCAAAGCCTGTCCGTGTCCATTTGTATGAGACGTCTTCTTCTTCTTATGTAAACCATACGTGACGAAAACGGTTACAAAAAATACAAAATGAAAATTAAATTAACGATTTTTATGCAGCCTTGACTTTTGAACTATTGATGAAAAAAAAATTAGCTTCTACCTTTTGATTAGTGAACCAACTCAGTGATCCAATATGCAAATTCTTTAAATTTCAGGTCAATTGGGTGAAAATTTTGCGATTTTATGCAACCTTGACCTTTGACCTTTTGATGTAAAAAAAAGAAGTAATCGGTCTCTAGCTTTTGATTGGTGAACCAATTACGTGACCCAATATGCACATTTTTTAAATTTCAGGTCAATCGGATGAAAATTGACAATTTTTTGTGGCGCTGACCTTTAACCTTTTGACCTTTTGATAAAATTATTAATTTGTCTTCTCCGTATCATCATAATAAAGCTTTGTTGAAAATTTGATGACAAACCTCAAATGGTAAATTTAAATTTCAGGTCAATTGGGTGAAAATTGATTTTAGGTGACGCTGACCTTTAACCTTTTGACAAAATTATAAATTTGTCTTCTCCATATTCTCGTTTTGAGGTGTGTGAAAGGCCTATGACCTTGCCCCGCATGGTTCCTCAGGTAGGCAGGGGCACGGTGCAACAAGGTTGTCGATTTTAACCTTAATATTTTGTCTAATTTAACCTGGAGTTGATTTTATACCTCGAATGTAGATGATATAAAGTTAGCTGCACCTGTTTGAGGGTTTGTTTGTCTGCATCTAAATCTACTGTAATTCATTCTAACATCATTCATTATTTTCTGAGGTTTGTTTGCATCGAGATCCACTGTAATTCATTCAATATCATTCATTATTTTCTGAGGGTTTGTCTGTATCTAGATCCAATGTAATTCATTCAATATCATCCATTATTTTCTGAGGGTTTGTCTGCATCGACATCTACTGTAATTCATTCGAACATCATTCATTCTTTTCTGAGGGTTTGTCTGTATCTAGATCCAATGTAATTCATTCAATATCATTCATTATTTTCTGAGGGTTTGTCTGCATCTAAATCTACTGTAATTCATTCTAACATCATTCATTATTTTCTGAGGTTTGTTTGCATCGAGATCCACTGTAATTCATTCAATATCATTCATTATTTTCTGAGGGTTTGTCTGCATCTAAATCTACTGTAATTCATTCAATATCATTCATTATTTTCTGAGGGTTTGTCTGTATCTAGATCCAATGTAATTCATTCAATATCATTCATTATTTTCTGAGGGTTTGTCTGTATCTAGATCCAATGTAATTCATTCAATATCATTCATTATTTTCTGAGGGTTTGTCTGTATCTAGATCCAATGTAATTCATTCAATATCATTCATTATTTTCTGAGGGTTTGTCTGTATCTAGATCCAATGTAATTCATTCAATATCATTCATTATTTTCTGAGGGTTTGTCTGTATCTAGATCCAATGTAATTCATTCAATATCATTCATTATTTTCTGAGGGTTTGTCTGTATCTAGATCCAATGTAATTCATTCAATATCATTCATTATTTTCTGAGGGGTTGTCTGTATCTTGATCCAATGTAATTCATTCAATATCATTCATTATTTTCTGAGGTTTGTTTGCATCGAGATCCACTGTAATTCATTCTATATCATTCGTTTTTTTCTGAGGATTTGTTTGTCTGTATCTAGATCTACTGTAATTCATTCTAACATCATTCATTCTTTTCTGAGGTTTGGTTTTCTCTATCTAGATCTACTGTAGTTAATTCAAAATCATTCATTCTTTTCTGAGGTTTGTTTGCATCTATATCCACTGTAATTCATTCTATATCATTCGTTTTTTTTTCTTCTGAGGATTTGTTTGTCTATCTAGATCCATTGTAATTCATTCAATATCATTCATTCTTTTTTGAGGGTTTGTCTGTATCTAGATCCACCATAATTCATTCTAATGTCATTCATTCTTTTCTGAGGGTTTGTCTGTATCTAGATCCAATGTAATTCATTCAATATCATTCATTATTTTCTGAGGTTTGTTTGCATCGAGATCCACTGTAATTCATTCTATATCATTCGTTTTTTTCTGAGGATTTGTTTGTCTGTATCTGGACCCACTGTAATTCATTCTAACGTCATTCATTCTTTTCTGAGGTTTGGTTTTCTCTATCTCGATCTACTGTAGTTCATTCAAAATCATTCATTCTTTTCTGAGGTTTGTTTGCATATAGATCCACTGTAATTCATTCAATATCATTCAGTTTTTTTCTGAGGATTTGTTTGTCTATCTCGATCTACTCTAATTCATTCTAACATCATTCATGCTTTTCTGAGGTTTGGTTTTCTCTATCTAGATGTACTGTAGTTCATTCAAACATCATTCATTCTTTTCTGAGGTTTGTTTGCATCTATATCCACTGTAATTCATTCTATATCATTCGGTTGTTTTTTTTCTGAGGATTTGTTTGTCTGTATCTAGATCCACTGTAATTCATTCGAACATCATTCATTCTTTTCTGAGGTTTGGTTTTCTCTATCTAGATCTACTGTAATTCATTCAAACATCATTCATTCTTTTCTGAGGGTTTGTCTGTATCTAGATCCACTGTAATTCATTCAATATCATTTGTTCTTTTCTGGATCCTGGATCTACTTTGACCCCCGGTAGACCCCATTAGACCCCGATGTTTTTTTATTGCCATGAACAAACGTGAGTTGTAACGCACCAAATATCATTTGTGCCAAGTTTGGTCGCATTCCCATCACATTCGTTTGTTCCAAAACTCGCTATTTAAAATATGTTTTCATATGCAGACAAATAGGGGAAAAAATATTTATGGATGTATTTTTCCCTATTTTTTTAGCCGCGTCGCAGACGCTGCTCATAGAGTGCCCTCTGCTGTTGTTGTTCTTCTTCTTCTTCTTGTTCTTCTTCTTCTTGTTCTTCTTGTTCTTCTTGTTCTTGCAGAGAAGACAAAACCTCAAAGCTCCACCCATTCTGGGAACCATAGCTCCACCCATTCTGGGAGAGCCTTCATATAAACAAATATCCACCATTTTATTAACTCGCATAGCTTTGAGGCCTGTTTTGTAGGCGCGTGGTGTCTTCCTCTCTCACACAGTTTTATTTCAAATCAAATTCGATATATCATTTCATTTTTCACAGTCGCTAACATAGTTTTAGACTCGGACTCGGTTGAAAAAAAACGTGAAGAAAATCCGATGAAAGTTGCCCTTTATAGAACGAAATGAATTCTCAAAGGCCTGTAACTTCAAGTCCATTGAGATTTTTTTTTTTTAAATCGCGGCATGGTCAGTCATACACCGCCCGAAATAACAGACGGGAAAATGCCGATATATATATATTGTTACGGTCCGCGGATTAGATGTTATTTTGACCGAGCGGTGGTGTAACCGCGGCCGAACAGTTGTTCCCCACTAAACCCGATTCACCCAACGTTGGCCGTATCGCACCACAGCTACTCAATCGGGAAAACTCTAAAGCGACCGAATGCAAAGAGGAAGAAGACGTACAGAAGAGTAACGGGGTTTATTATTATTTACACACAAGCAAAAAGGAGCAGTCACGATTATTTACAGGGACATGAGACGCAGGTGACACAGTGAATTCCTTATACAAGCTTAATTACCTACCCAGGACAGAACAAACAAAGACACTGACTCACGCGGGGAATTGCAGAGTGGATTGCTGGAAGGAGGTGTGTGGCTGGAGGGGGGAGGACGGCACGAAGGTGGCTGGAGCTTGATCCCGCACGGGACGTCGGGCTGGACCTCGACGGCCGCTGATGCCACCGAGCCTGTCGTGTGCGCGGAGTCACGGGTCGGAGCTGCTTGTCTCAGTAAAAGCGCATCTGCTCTGGCGACCCAGCTCTTTCTTTGGACTCAGTAAAAGCGTAACTCTCTGACGACCCAGCTCTTTCTTTGGACTCAGCAAAAGCGCAACTCTCTGACGACCCAGCTCTTTCTTTGGACTCGGTAAAAGCGCAACTCTCTGACGACCCAGCTCTTTCTTTGGACTCAGTAAAAGCGCAACTCTCTGACGACCCAGCTCTTTCTTTTCCTCCCTCCTTGTCTCAACTCCTTGGGGAACGCCCCGCCGGCGGGTTATATAGGCCCCGCCCCTCAACCTTTGCGAACCTCCCCCAAACGCTCTTCCTCCGCCCTCTCAAACCAAACCCCTCGTGCTTAGTTGGTTGTTCGGGGCTGGCTCACTCCTCCCCTCTATGACGAGGTGGAGACACGCCTTTCTTCCCCAACCCTGCCTCGTGGCCAATGGTGGTTGAAGAAAACCGCCCAAAATGCAGTTGGCCATTGAAATGAACTGAAAGGGGATCTACTCTTATTTCACTTGGTACAATGGAGTATTTAAGTTAATGGGAGACACAGCCTTACCCTAAGACACATAATAAGATATAAGCTATCGAACAGGGGTATTCTATTATTGGCTGACGTGTATGCTTTATGGACTAATTACCAAGACGCCCTTTTTACCTTTATACAACTCTGGAGGCAAGAGGGGCCATATCCAACCAATGGTACACAGCAGTTTACCACAATCCAATACACACAATAAAAAAAATACAGTCCTCATATCCGCAACAATATATTTTTTTTAAATCGCGGCATGGTCAGTCATACACCGCCCGAAATAACAGACGGGAAAATGCCGAGATATATTAAAAATTCGTCGCCACACACGGGAAATTGCCGAGATATATTTTCACTTTGCACAAAAATAACATCAAGTAATCGAATCAATAGGAATGTCCTGTGCCTATAACATCGACGTTATAGGCACAGCTGCATCGAGGCATTGTGTAACATCGACGCGGCTTTTGTTTTAATTAAAACTTTTTGTACTTGTTCTCCTATCGTTTTGACTCAGGTAGTGACGCTACTAAGACCACGGCCGTTATAAAATTGGCGCGAAAAGCTCCCAGTGGAGGGTTCAGAAACGCAGGTGTTCATCGAGGTTCACGCTCGGCTCCTTCATTAGATGGACGATCCTGCAGCAGGTGACACGACCTGTTGGAATTCTATACGTTGTCGGAAACTGAAGGAAAGACCTCTTGGGCGGAGTCGCATTCCCAAGGACCCTGTGGCTAAATGGATGACCATGCGGGTTGAGGAGTTCACCTGGTATCCTCGGACGGTCCACAGTAACAAACCACGACAAGGTGAGTCCATCGGCCAAAGAACCCTCTCCAGACATTCAGATTAGTAAACATTCCTGAGTCACGTGGGACCTATAGCCCCTGTGAGGCCACCACAATTATGGTCTCTCCCCCAGCATTTACATCTTCGCACGCTTATGATACAGTAGATGCTCCAGATCCACCACCATCACCTATCACAACCACTCACCTTCACTCTCTAATCATCCAACCTCTTCTTCTTCTTCTGTTCAGTTTTATGGCGTTTCCAGAGCCGCAAGGCTCCAGACACACCACGCACCTGGATGGCCACACCTATTGCACGAAAATGTATGAAAAAGAGACAATTTTGATTTAATTGCACCACACCCATGTTATTGGAGCACACCCATTATGGCACCACACCCACCTTATGGTTGTTTGTGCTGCTGGACATAACTGTGATGAAAAGAAAACGATTTTTCAAATGATGATGATTTTAAATAGGAGCAACCTGGGTCCATCATGTGGGTTAGATCTTCAGGTTTCCTACAGGTGTCGCAGGTCCCGGTAGGGTGACACCCCATCACGTGAAGATACGAATTAAGGTGACAGTGCCCAAGTCTTAGCCTGGAGTGGGCCACCTGGTCTCTGCGGGATAACCGTGGGTGCCTAACAGGGGGAGTCACCTCCGGATTCACCCTGAAACAGAAACCTACCCTTCGTGGTGGTGTCCACTGGGATTACCATTTTTTAACGATCTTGGCCCTGGCCACATTCACAAGTTGACGGTCCCAAAGGGATTTGGGTGACGCATTTGGATATGATCGCACACTTGGCTGCAAGATTGCAGGCCTCGTTTCACCTGATGCCCACCTGAGCGGGGATCCAGCACAGATTGATCACAGATCCTCTCCAACTATCTATGTTGATCAGGTGCAGCACCTCGAGAACCAGGTCAAATCTGCATCCCTCCTGTCGAGACTCTCGTGCCTCACCTGGATGCTGAAAGGTTATCCTTGTCGACTTTCCCCCCTAAATCCAGGTGGATTTGAGGCATGGTAAGAGTCCAGGGGGCCAGATTGGAACTTTCTGGATGGACTTAATAGGTAAGGGGTCCAGACCCATTTCTCAAGCTGCGCACCTACAGGCCATCCCGAAGGGAGCGGAATTCCGATTTTTGCTCCGTGCCTCGAACTCCCAACAGTCTGCAGAAACACCTGGGACTGGGTGATTGGCCCCAGAGGATATGGATTTAGCCCACAATTTAAGCCGAGACCCTTCCCAGCGGAGGGATAGAGGCATCTCACCGGCGTCCACCAAAAAGGCAGAGACAGGTGGACTCACAAAAGCACCGACATAGACACACAGAGCTTTGGCCTGAATGGCTTCGAGTTTTTTGCAATTCTTTTTTGACATTTCTGAAAAACCTGGCGACCACAGTCAAGATGGGGGTGGATAAGGGCTTTGTGCATGAGAAAAAGACTTCCCTGGTGGGTGAGCTCCCCAGGAAGTGCCAGTGAGACATCCAATTAGATTTAGGCCCTTGGTGCATTTGACTGCAACCTTCTTGGTGTGGGAGCTCCACGAGCAACCTTCTTGGTGTGGGAGCTCCACGAGCAACCTTCTTGGTGTGGGAGCTCCACGAGCAACCTTCTTGGTGTGGGAGCTCCACGAGCAACCTTCTTGGTGTGGGAGCTCCACGAAAGTCCCTTGTCAAAAACAACACCCAGGAACGCCACTTCAGAAGCTCCTCTGAGGATGGTTCCACCAACTGATATTGATGTATCCTGGACTATTCTCTTGAGGGAAAAATTACAAACTTTGATTTGGGGCCAGAGAACTGGAACCTCCATCGTTGGGCCCACAGCTCCAATAAGCCGATGTCAACCATCCAACCTCATTTCTTCACACTCACTCATTCACCTCCACTCGTCCACCCTCACTTCAACTCCTCCACTCATTCACCTCCACTCCCTCCTCCACACTCATTGGGTCCTCAATCATCCACCTCCCCTCCCCTCCAACTCCACCCATTCACCATCACTCATACGCCCTAAATCCTCCATCTTCACTCATTCACATCCCCTCCACCTCCACTCATCCATCCTCAATCTCATCCACCCTCAATCATCCATCTTCACTCATTCACATCCCCTCCAAATCTATTCATTCACCATCACTCATCCATCTTCACTCATTCACATCCCCTCCACGTCCACTCATTCATATTTCACTCATTCACCCTCAATCATCCACCTTCACTCATTCACATCCCCTCCACCCCTTCGCCCCTCCACCCCTCCACTCATTCACCATCACTCATCCGCCCTCAATCATCCATCTTCACTCATTCACATCCCCTCCAACTATACTCATTCATCATTTACTCATCCACCCTCAATCATCCATCTTCACTCATTCACATCCCCTCCAACTATACTCATTCATCATTCACTCATCCACCCTCAATCATCCATCTTCACTCATTCACATCCCCTCCACCTCCAATCATTCATCTTTCACTCATCCACCCTCAATCATCCATCTTCACTCATTCACATCCCCTCCAACTCTACTCATTCATCATTCACTCATCCACCCTCAATCATCCATCTTCACTCATTCACATCCCCTCCAACTCTACTCATTCATCATTCACTCATCCACCCTCAATCATCCATCTTCACTCATTCACATCCCCTTCAACACTACGCATTCATCATTCACTCATCCACCCTCAATCATCCATCTTCACTCATTCACATCCCCTCCAATACTACGCATTCATCATTCACTCATCCACCCTCAATCATCCATCTTCACTCATTCACATCCCCTCCAACTCTACTCATTCATCATTCACTCATCCACCCTCAATCATCCATCTTCACTCATTCACATCCCCTCCAACTCTACTCATTCATCATTCACTCATCCACCCTCAATCATCCATCTTCACTCATTCACATCCCCTCCAACACTACGCATTCATCATTCACTCATCCACCCTCAATCACCCATCTTCACTCATTCACATCCCCTCCAATACTACGCATTCATCATTCACTCATCCACCCTCAATCATCCATCTTCACTCATTCACATCCCCTCCAACTCTACTCATTCATCATTCACTCATCCACCCTCAATCATCCATCTTCACTCATTCACATCCCCTCCAACTCTACTCATTCATCATTCACTCTTCCATCCTCAATCATCCATCTTCACTCATTCACATCCCTGCCACCTTAACTCATCAACCTCCATTCATCCACCTCCACCCCTCCACCTCTACACCTCTACACCTCTACACCTCCACCCCTCCACTCCTCCACTCATTCACCATCACTCATCCGCCCTCAATCATCCATCTTCACTCATTCACATCCCCGCCACCTTAACTCATCAACCTCCATTCATCCACCTCCACCCCTCCACCTCTACACCTCTACACCTCCACCCCTCCACTCCTCCACTCATTCACCATCACTCATCCGCCCTCAATCATCCATCTTCACTCATTCACATCCCCTCCACCTCCACTCATTCATCATTTACTCATCCACCCTCAATCATCCATCTTCACTCATTCACATCCCCTCCAACTATACTCATTCATCATTCACTCATCCACCCTCAATCATCCATCTTCACTCATTCACATCCCCTCCACCTCCACTCATTCATCATTCACTCATCCACCCTCAATCATCCATCTTCACTCATTCACATCCCCTCCAACTCTACTCATTCATCATTCACTCATCCACCCTCAATCATCCATCTTCACTCATTCACATCCCCTCCAACTCTACTCATTCATCATTCACTCATCCACCCTCAATCATCCATCTTCACTCATTCACATCCCCTCCAACTCTACTCATTCATCATTCACTCATCCACCCTCAATCATCCATCTTCACTCATTCACATCCCCTCCAACTCTACTCATTCATCATTCACTCATCCACCCTCAATCACCCATCTTCACTCATTCACATCCCCTCCAACACTACGCATTCATCATTCACTCATCCATCCTTAATCATCCATCTTCACTCATTCACATCCCCTCCAACACTACGCATTCATCATTCACTCATCCACCCTTAATCATCCATCCTTAATCATCCATCTTCACTCATTCACATCCCCTCAAACTCTAATTATTCATCATTCACTCATCCATCCTCAATCATCCATCTTCACTCATTCACATCCCCTCCAACTCTACTCATTCATCATTCACTCATCCATCCTCAATCATCCATCTTCACTCATTCACATCCCCGCCACCTTAACTCATCAACCTCCATTCATCCACCTCCACCCCTCCACCTCTACACCTCTACACCTCTACACCTCTACACCTCTACACCTCTACACCTCTACACCTCCACTCATTCACCATCACTCATCCGCCCTCAATCATCCATCTTCACTCATTCACATCCCCTCCACCTCCACTCATTCATCATTTACTCATCCAACCTCAATCATCCATCTTCACTCATTCACATCCCCTCCAACTATACTCATTCATCATTCACTCATCCACCCTCAATCATCCATCTTCACTCATTCACATCCCCTCCAACTCTACTCATTCATCATTCACTCATCCACCCTCAATCATCCATCTTCACTCATTCACATCCCCTCCAACTCTACTCATTCATCATTCACTCATCCACCCTCAATCATCCATCTGCACTCATTCACATCCCCTCCAACACTACGCATTCATCATTCACTCATCCACCCTCAATCATCCATCTTCACTCATTCACATCCCCTCCACCTCCACTCATTCATCATTCACTCATCCACCCTCAATCACCCATCTTCACTCATTCACATCCCCTCAAACTCTAATTATTCATCATTCACTCATCCATCCTCAATCATCCATCTTCACTCATTCACATCCCCTCCAACTCTACTCATTCATCATTCACTCATCCATCCTCAATCATCCATCTTCACTCATTCACATCCCCGCCACCTTAACTCATCAACCTCCATTCATCCACCTCCACCCCTCCACCTCTACACCCCTCCACCTCTACACCTCTACACCTCTACACCTCTACACCTCCACCCCTTCACTCCTTCACTCATTACCCTTCACTCATTCCCCTACTCCTTCACTCGCTGCCAGGAGACATTTTTGTTAAATAGACACCAACATGTAAGATTTATGAATAAAACAAATGGCTACCTTTTTGATGTCCGTTTGAAGGTGGGATGATGTTGATGTTACCCTCCTCAGTAACGACAGGGGGCGACCATGGTTCGGAATGGGCTCGTAAACGAACAAGGCCGCGATGTCCGCATAATGTCTCTCGTTCCTGGATCAGACAATCGCCACGATCTGCTTTATGGACCATGAGGAATCGCTGTTACTGAGGGGAGAGAACATGATCCTGATGAATATGACGTCCAACGATGGTCGGTCCGTCTGTAGGTAGGTACGGATCATGTGAGGTGAGTGCACCTGTGCACCAATGGATCTGCTTCGTGTATTCAATTACTAGAGCAGGTTATTATAACATGTACAACGAGATATAAAATAATCGTTAACAACGTTCACTATGATTATTATTATACTGTACCGTATCTATAATTAGAATGAATTATATAAATACAATGCATTGTTTGTTGTCTTTATGAACCGACGTGACCCCTTGGGTGATCAGGTGAGACATGTAGCCTGTATACATACCACGCAGGTTGTGCACTCACTCGCACCCAGCCATGGTGCTCTCGGTGTTTTGCTATTATTATTATTATTATTATTATTTTTTTTTTTTAACCCGACTTTTTTTTTCTTTTTTTTTTTGTATACTGAATCGAGGCTCGTGAAAGAGCAAACATTTACTTCACAAACAAATCAACCAGACAAATAAAATATATCAAAAGAGGGAGCGGAAGACAAGATGGGGAGAGAAGGGGAAGCACACAAACACAACATTTGAGAGCAGCGAGATGTGTGGAAGGGAGAGGGCTTGGGGGGAGGAGGCGTGGGAAGAGGGGGGGGGGGGGGGTTGGTAGAAGTATAAAACGCAAGGACACCAAGGAATTCCAGGACAGAAGTTGGTATTTCAAAAAAGTGGAATTGGGGTGAAATTAGCGGGGGTAGAAAAGATCAAGGTTTTGGATGGGGGAAGATAAGAGATGGTGGTGAACAGCTGTTTTAAAGACCTGGAGGGTGGAGTGGGATTGAAGAGAGTGAGGGAGTTTGTTCCAGAGGTGGGAGAAAAGAGGAATGAAGGAGTGAAGGTGAGCAGAGAGTCGTGATTTTGGCAGTTTAACCATAAGAGGGTTGCAGGCAGATCTTGTGCGACCTGTAGGAATATTTGCGGGACAGAGCCCAGAGAGAGCTGGGGGGGGGGGGGCAAGGCCAGAGAGGAGTCGATAGAAGAAGGAAAGACCACCAACCTGCCTGCGGTGAGTGAGTGAGAGGCCCTTGGAGTTAGCTTCATCGCGGGAGATTCCAATGATTCTGAATGCTTTGGTTTCAACAGCGTGAAGACGAGCTAGGTGTGAGGCAGGAGCACCAGCCCAGAGAGGAGAGCAGTATTCCAATGAGCTGCGGATGAAAGCCTTGTATGTGGTGAGGAGCTCAGGTGTGCCAATGAAGGACTTCGCACGACCGAGGATGCCCAGTCGGCGACTGGCTTCGGAGGCCAGATTTGAAATGTGGTTTTCCCAGGAAAGATCATGGCAGATAGTGAGACCCAAAAGCTTGAGTGACAGAACTTCTTGGAGAGGATTATTCAGAAAGTAGATGGGAGGGTTGTCCAGTCAGTCTTTTCGGAGAGACATCGTAAGAGTGTGAGATTTGTCAGGATTGAAAGACATGTGCCACTTGTTTGCCCAGTCTGTGATTTTGTCCAGGTCTGCAGAGAGTGAGGAGGCTGCAGACTGCCGATCTGAGGGATGAAGAATGGAGCGACAGAGAGTAGAGTCATCAGCAAAGAGATAGAGAGGATTTTCAAGAGAGTCAGAGAGATCATTGATGAAGACCAGAAAAAGCACAGGGCCCAGAACACTGCCTTGGGGAACTCCAGCCTGAACAGGAAGAGGAGATGAGAGAAACCCATTCAGGGCCACACGTTGACTACGACTAGAGAGGAAGTCTGCCAGCCATGCGTGGAGATTTCCATGGATACCAAAAGAGGAGAGTTTGGTGTGCAGAGCGGGGTGCCAGACCGTATCGAAGGCACGTGATATGTCGAGGGAGACAGCTCTAATTTCCTGTTTGGCATTGAGGACCTCCATCCATCGTTGAGAAAGCAGAAGCAGCATGTCCAGAGTAGAGTGACCAGGTCTGAAACCAAATTGATGATCAGAGATCAAGCCATTGGAGAAGAGGAAAGATTTCATATCCGAAGCAATGATGGATTCCATGACTTTGCTGATAATTGGGAGAAGGCTGATTGGTCTGTAGTTGCTGGGATCTGTTTTTGCACCTTTTTTGTGCAAAGCGGTGATGTTGGCAGATTTCCAAGCAGATGGCAGATGATCTTGAGCAAAAGAGAGGAAGAAGAGGACAGAGAGAGGGAGTGAAAGAGCGGAAGAACAGGATTTTAGGACCCGTGGGCTGATGCCATCAGGTCCAGTTGCAGAATCAGAGTCGTGGGTTGACAGAAACTTTTCCACCTTGTCAGGAGGAAAGGACACAGAGTCCAGGAGCAGCTGGGTACGACTGGGTACGGTGGGTACAGAGAGGGATGGGTTTGGGACACAAGATTTAGAGGCAAACACAGAGTTGAGGCATTCAGCTTTTTCACGTGCGGAGTCAGCCGTGTGGCCGTTTGAGGTGAGGGAGGGGATGGAGGGGGAACAAACACCAGAAACAGATTTGACCAGACGCCACCATGATTTGGAAGAGGGAGACAGATAAGAGAGTTCTGTCCTGAGAACGGAGAGATATTGTTTCCTGGCTCTCCTGAGGGTGGACACACACTTGTTTCGGGCTTTGTGAAAGGAAATGAGATTTCCTTCCGTTGGATTTGCTTTCCAGGAGACGAAAGCAAGTTGTTTCTGGGCAACAGCCTCACCACAAGATTCCGTGTACCATGGACAGGAGGAAGGGTATGACAACTGAAGACGAGATGGGATAAATCTGTGCATGAGAGAGAGCAATTTACTTTGGAAGAATTCCCAGGATGAGTTGATGTCAGAGGCGGTAGAGATGGGAGACCAGTCCAGATGATTGATGGCTGCTTGAAGACCATGCCAGTTGGCCTGAGTGAAATGCCAGACTCGTCGACGCTGAGGAGGCTCTCTGAGAATGGTTAGAGAGATGTCCACTTTAACAAGGACATGATCAGATGAGCCGATTGGAGCAGAAGAAGAGCAGCAGACATTTTCAGGGAAGTTAGTCATAACCAAGTCCAGAAGAGAAGATGCTCCGTTGACTGAGATCCGGGTCGGGAAATTGACAGATTGTATCAGTCCCAGTGAGTCACAGAAGTCCTTTGCTGAAGAGCCATGGCTGATGAGAGAGGTACCTACACCAAGCCAACTGGCATGGTGACAATTGAAATCACCACATATGAGGAAGAGAGAGTTGGGATGGGTAGATAGAAGTTGGTCCGTATTATCAGACAGCGAGATGTAGATGGAGTCATCACTGTTTGGTGGACGGTACAACACACATATGAACAAAAGGTGGGAGCGAAGGGGAAGCCGTAGCCAAAGGTATTCCTGGGGGTGAGGTGGAGAGAGGGCAGTGCAGGGCGAGTGAGGAAGAGAGTTTTTTTATAAAGATAGCAACCCCACCTCCAGGACGAGGCTCAGGTCTATCATACCGGAGTAGGGAGTAACCTGGGAGAGATACCCAGGAATCAGAGACATCATGAAGGAGGAAAGTTTCTGTTGAGCAGATCACGTCTGGTTTGTCAGAAGCAACCTGTATGGAGAGATCAGTCAAGTTTGAGCGAAGGCCCCGGATGTTTGAGGTCCACACTGTTAAAGAAGAGGAAGGGTGAGCATCGGATACAGAACGGGGGGGGGGGGGGGGGGGGGGGGAGCGGTAGGGTAAGATGTGGAAGAGGAGGAAGAGGTAGGGAGAGCTGTTGAAGGTGTGTCAGAGATTTCAGAATAGCTTGGAGAAAGGGAAGAATGGGGCGGACAAAAGGTTTGATGGTGATTAGGTGAGGCGCAGTGAGGTGTTATTTGAGGAGGGGGAAGAGTGAGGCAGAAGGTTGGGGGAGATGAAGGTGAAAGTTGGAAGGGGGAAGAAGCAGGGAGGACGCTTTGAGGAGGAGGGGTGAGAGGGGAGTCTAGGCGGGGAGGAATGAGGGAGAGTCTCGGAGGGGAGGGGTGTGGGGGGAGTTTAGGAGGGAAGGGGCAAGGGGGGAGATCTGAAAGGGATGGGTGATGGGGAAGATTTGGAGGGGAGGGGCAAGGGGGAAGATTTGAAAGAGATGGGTGATGGGGATGATTTGGAGGGGAGGGGCAAGGGGGTAGATTAAGAGGGGAGGGGTGATGGGGAAGTTTTGGAGGGGAGGGGTGATGGGGAAGTTTTGGAGGGAAGGGGTGATGGGGAAGTTTTGGAGGGAAGGGGTGATGGGGAATTTTTGGAGGGAAGGGGTGATGGGGAAGTTTTGGAGGGAAGGGGTGATGGGGAAGTTTTGGAGGGAAGGGGTGATGGGGAAGTTTTGGAGGGAAGGGGTGATGGGGAAGTTTTGGAGGGAAGGGGTGATGGGGAAGTTTTGGAGGGAAGGGGTGATGGGGAAGTTTTGGAGGGAAGGGGTGATGTGGAAGATTTGGAGGGGAGGGGTGAGATTGGATTTTGAAAAGTGTACGATTAATGGGAAACGAACATTTATTGCAAAATGAGTTTCTTGAGACCTTCGAGTCAAAAATACGTTTGAGGACACTGAAGGATGGGTGGAGTGCTGGAGAGTTTAGGGAATGAATGAAAGAGGCTCTGTAGCTGTAAGAGATGGAAATTTTTTTGGGAATGAATAGAAACAACGACAAACACGTCATGACACCGAGGAACCAGACCGCAAACAGACATATGGTTTCGAACAAAAAACGGCTTCTTCATTTCGTGCACTTTTCTCTTGAAGTCCCCCATAATGATCATGGTGTACGTGTCAACTTGGCTTCGGTTGGATTCGGATTTCACTTCAACCTCACGACTCCTCGTTGGGACCATCGACTTGAATTGGTTTCAGATGGGATTTCTTTTTTTTTTCCTGGTCAATTTAACCAGCGCAGTTCGACCAGACAAACTCTTGTAACATAACATTTCCAGCCAAGTCGCGTTTTCTGAGGAATCAAACTCCACACACCCTTTCTTTGCAGAGCATGAGCCTGGTGGGTGTTAAGGTGGCTGGTTTGAGATGTTAGGGTACCGAGTTCGAGTGCTACATAACACCGGGTGGGTTGGCTCAACCTGGCATCTTCTGAAATCAGCAACTTGAGATGCCAGGGATTGAGGGCCATTCGTCTTTGGTATACTATACTCACCAAGGTTGATATAAAAGGAATTATCCTCCTCTGGTTTATATTCTTTGAACTCTCCAGCAGGAGTGACCTTTCTGCTATTGACTAAGTGACGATACTCCTGCAATACCTCTTGGAATCATCGAAACGCACAAACTTCAGCCCCACACTATGGTAGAGTTCCATTGCTTTTGTGTATTTACAATAATGAATTCCATCTGTAATGGTTACAACAGTAGTGACTTTACAAAACATGCAATGTAAATGTAATGGTTACAAAAAACAACGAGAGGTTCCAGGGAACCTGAACTCAACTGGTCTATATCAATATGGTGAGAATATGCATAATGCATCTGTCTTCTACCGACTCCTCTCCGGCCTTGCTCCCCCAGCTCTCTCTGTGCTCTGTCCCCCAAATATTCCTACAGGTCGCACAAGATCTGCCAGCCACCCTCTTATGGTTAAACTGCCAAAATCTCGGCTCTCTGCTCACCTTCACTCTTTCATTCCTCTTTTCTCCCGCCTCTGGAACAAACTCCCACACTCCCTTCAATCCCACTCCTCCCTCCAGGTCTTTAAAACAGCTGTTCACCACCATCTCTTATCTTCCCCCATCCAAAACCTTGATCTTTTCTACCCCCACTAATTCACCCCAGATCCACCTTGTTTGAAATTCCAACTTCTTTCCTGGAAGTCCTGGCAGTGTCCATATATTTTATACCTCTCCCACCCCCCCCCCCTTCCCATGCCTCCCCCCAAAAGCCCTCTCCCTCCCACAGATCTCTCGATGTCTCCATGTCTCCCGGTCCCTGCCCTCAAATGTTGTGTTTGTGTCCTTCCCCCTCTCTCCCCATCTTGTCTACCGCTCCCGATGTTATTTGTTTTATGTGTCTGTTTGTCTTTCTGTGTGATTAATGTTCGCTCTTTCACGAGCCTCGATCTTGTATACAAAAAAAAAAAAACAAAAAAAAACAAACCGTGATCGAAGAACGAACGAACAAATAAGAACGAACAACGGATAAGAACAGAGAAGGGATTTTTAAAATTTATTTTTTGAGTTGAGATGAAAACAGAGACAGAGACCGAACGTGACTGTGAAAAATAGAGACCGAAAGTAATTGCGAGCGCAATCGAAGAACCGCTGAGACAGAAACAAAGCCTCAAGCCAAGGTCAGACACGGTAGCCTACTCGTACTACACTAGGCCTCAGAATACGCGACACGAACTAACCGACGATTCTGTACACAGGTATGAAAAAACCAACACCAAGAATACTATTAAAGACACACCAATAGTTACACACACCGAAAGAAAGATACAGTTTCGACAAAAACACAATTGTGAACAGTTACTTAACTTCGAAAGCGTGCGCGCATGGACAGCTTTGAAGAGACGTGACCTCCAATCTTGCGCATGCGCAGAATTTTTCAACTTAAATTAAATTGATTCCTTGATTTGATTCCTTGACTTAAATTGATTCCTTGATTTTATATATCGACACGCACGTGCACAGACAGACAAACACACACACATGCACAGACACACACACACATGCACAGACAGACAAACACACACATGCACAGACAGACACACACACATGCACAGACAGACACACAAGCACACCTTTGTGTCAGACTTGTTTTCGTTATAATGGGTCATTTGTTTGAATCATCCTCCTCCATTAGTCGTCGTCCTCCCCGCTCCCTAAACACGGTGCATAGGTGAGTATACCTGCCTCATGACTGTTCAGTAAGCACGGGCGGCGTTCGTCTTTCGGGGGCCCCATGCAAGATGCAATAGTGGCCCAGGTGGGCACCTGCGAGCCCAGGAGGGCACCTGTGAGCCCAGGAGGGCACCTGTGAGCCCAGGTGGGCACCTGTGACCCCCATCTATCTGTCATCACTAAAATACACAATTTGGAATCCGTCTGTCTGACGTTGATGTATTCAGTCGTTACTTATACAATCTCAACGAACTAAACTTGCTAACAGGACAACAGGTAATATGGTAAACTTGCTAAGAGGACAACAGATAATATGGTAAACTTGCCAAGAGGATCACAGGTAATATGGTAAACTTGCCAAGAGGACAGCAGATAATATGGTAAACTTGCCAAGAGGACCACAGGTAATATGGTAAACTTGCCAAGAGGACCACAGGTAATATGGTAAACTTGCCAAGAGGACCACAGATAACATGGTAAACTTGCCAAGAGGACCACAAGTGATATGATAAACTTGCCAAGAGGACCACAGGCAATATGGTAAACTTGCCAAGAGGACCACAGGTAATATGGTAAACTTGCAAAGGGGACCACAGATAACATGGTAAACTTGCAAAGAGGACCACAGGCAATATGGTAAACTTTCCAAGAGGACCACGGGTAATATGGTAAACTTGCCAAGAGGACCACAGGCAATATGGTAAACTTGCCAAGAGGACCACAGGCAATATGGTAAACTTGCCAAGAGGACCACAGGCAATATGGTAAACTTGCCAAGAGGACCACAGGTAATATGGTAAACTTGCAAAGAGGACCACAGATAACATGGTAAACTTGCAAAGAGGACCACAGGCAATATGGTAAACTTGCCAAGAGGACCACGGGTAATATGGTAAACTTGCCAAGAGGACCACGGGTAATATGGTAAACTTGCCAAGAGGACCACAGATATTCTTACTATAATTCACCAAATGTCTCCGTCCGTCTGTCTGTCTGTCCGTCCGTTCGAAGGTACCTCAAAAATGGCTGAACCGATCCAACGATATTTTGGGTGGGTAATCCTGGGATCTCCTGGAGTAAAATAGGGTATATTGATTTTCCAATTTCAGCTATGGCCTCCAGCATTTTCAGGTTTGGACTCCCGCATAACGTTATTTTGCTGGGTGCCGCACAAACGGCTGCACCGATCGCTGCTCAGCTGCACCGATCGGACTCGGTGACCTCGGACAAAGACCATTTATAAGGACATGGGTTGAATCCCTGCTTGAGAGAATGCCAACCCCCTCCCCGCCATCACGGTCGTCTCTCCAACTCACAATCCCACGAGATATGCGGAAAGGACGACCCAAAACCAATTATCCTCTTTTTGATTCGTAAATAAACATCATTAAAAGTAAATAATGACCTCGGCCAAAGTTCAAATGACATGAGTTTAATCTCGACATGAGAGAATTCCACATAGCTATTTGGGCGATGTATAAGCTAACAGATCGCTGTCTCCATCGATCTTGCCAAGGCCGTAACACCTATTGGCTCAAAATCCTTTTAACTGTTGATTTGGTAGTTTTTACAATGAAGGAAACATTAACAAAGTTGTTAAAAGTTTATTTTGTGATTAATTTGTGATTGGAGTTGTTGTTTGGAATGAAAAAAAAGATATCGAGTTCAAGTAAATGACGACATACGGTGATGGTTTCTACTTTCTAAACGTGAACTTCATGGATCGCCATATGCAGATTCGCCGCGGACCCACGATCAATGTTTCTATACGTGAACGTACCCGTTTGTTTGCGAACAGGTACGTTTTTCATGGAAGTCCTTCACAAACTTTCTGTCTATCAGTCCATGTCTGATGTGCGACTGAAGGTGCTACATGAATGTGGAATTTATTGGTTTCATGCTTTAGCATTCGCCGTATCTGCATTGCATGTATGCTTCTGGCCTCCCACCCGTGCGTAGCACGGGTATCTCACTAGTATAGATAATATAGAAAACAGTCCTCACCTTTTAGCTGTCTATACTGGGTTCGCTTTCCAATCCGATGATTAACTGTCAGATTTGTGGGGCTAGTGAGATACCCGTGCTACGCACGGGTGGGAGGCCGGAAGCAAATACCCAATGCAGATACGGCGAATGCTAAAGCATGAAATCAATAAATTCCACATTCCTGTGGCACCCTCAGTCGCATGACAGACATGGACAGCAAGTTCGTGAAGGACTTCCATGAAAAACGTACCCGTTCGCAAACAAACGGGTACGTTCACGTATAGAAACATTGATCGTGGGTCCATGGCGAATCTGCATATGGCGATCCGCAAAGTTCACGTTTAGAAAGTAGAAACCATCACAGCATGTCGTCATTCACTTGAACTCGATATCTCTTTTTTTCATTCCAAACAACATAACTCCAATCACAAATTAATCACAAAATAAACTTTAAACAACATTGTTAATGTTTCCTTCATTGTAAAAACTACCAAGTCAACAGTTAAAAGGATTTTGAGCCGATAGGTGTTACGGCCTTCGCAAGATCGATGGAGACGGCGATCTGTTAGCGTATACACCACCCAAATAGCTATGTGGAATTCCCTCATGTAGAGATTTAAACTCACGTCGTTTGAACTTTGGCCGAGGTCATTATTTACTTTTAATGATGTTTATATACGAATCAAAAAGAAGATAATTGGTTTTGGGTCATCCTTTACGCATATCTCGTGGGATTGTGAGTTGGAGAGACGACCGTGATGGCGGGGAGGGGTTTGGCATTCTCCCAAGCAGAGTCACCGAGTCCGATCAGTGCAGCCGATCGGTGCAGCTGTGCAGCGCAGCCATGCAGCGATCGGTGCAGCCGTTTGTGCGGCACCCGGGAAAATAACGTTATGCGGGAGTCCAAACCTGAAAATACTGGAGGCCAAAGCTGAAATTGTCAAAACAATATACCCTATTTTACTCCAGGAGATCCCAGGAATACCCACCCAAAATATCGTTGCAGTGGGTTCAGCCGTTTTTGCGGTACCTTCAAACAGATGGACAGACAGACAGACGGATGGACATTTGGTGAATTATAGTAAGATATATATATATATATATAATATATGTATTAACCGCCAGTAACGTTGCAGTTACTACAAATGGATTAGTGTTATGATTAGATTTACTATAATATTAACGTTACGTTATTATTACGAAAATTATATTATTTTTTTAAACCCGAGGTAAATTCCTTACTTCTGTGGTTACACCGCTTCAATCCATCAACTTTCCATTCACGACATTGGGATTAAAAGTGTTGTGGTTATATTTACTATAATATTATTATTATTACGAAAACGATACTACTAAAACGATACACTAATGTATTAAGAAACCTGGACTTATTTTGTCCGCGGACGGTGAGTCATATGGCCGATACATACCGTATTGTTGGAAGACCCGTAACATCTATGCTTTCGATATTTGATGGTCATTTTAACAATCGGTTTGTTTGTGTTTCACACTGAATGAAAATCGTAAAGGTAGAGCATGGCGATTGTAATATATGACAGGTTCGACGATATTGTCGCGTGATTCCCCTCGGTGAAGACCGGGAAATCACGAATGGCAATCTAGCTTACTTTGAGGCGTTATTCAATGGCGGATTTGGTTATATACATGGGCGGGGGAGGAAAAGATAGAGGAAGAAGAAGCGGGAGCTTTTACCTGTGGTCCCGAGCAGTCTTCAAACCTGCAGGAAATTGAACTCACGAACACGGATTTTTAATGTACAAGAATAACACGGCTTTTTAATGTACAAGAATAACACGGCTTTATTGCCGGACCCCGAGAACAAAGAACGCGACGATATCTAAAACCCCGAATGAGCGCTCCTATATACACATACTTCAAAGACGTACAGATGGGGAGGATATGAAAATAAATGTTTTGTTGTGTTCTGTGTGATGCGAGCTTAGCTCCTTCTGGCTGAGGTGTGTTGGGGATCGTCAGGCTCGTTGGCGTCGTCCAGGCCCCAAGCGTGCAAGCCCGCCGCGGCACTGGTGTTGGCTGGAAGAAAGGCCGTCGTCCACCGTTCGCGCTCCATTAGGCCCTACCGAGCCACTCGCTTGCCCCGGCCTCGTCTACTGGCGTGCCACCGGCCCTCTGCGCGACTCGAACGGGTCGCATGCAGCTCGCTCCTCCGCCCATGACTGGCTCTGAGCGCAGTCTTCCGACGCGGCTCCGGTTGTCGGGAATAAGGTCCCCAACGCGCCCCCGTTCACCAGGCCTCGATAAGGCCTCTCTCGCCAAGTGAGCGAGCGGGCGTGCAACCCGCCTCTACAACCGTGCAATGTTCTCCCGGATTCGGCACGGTCACAGTGTGCTGCAGCCAATGTTCGGATCAGAATGGGAGAGGGAGTCGAGGGTGGAGGAAGGCGTGAGGGCAGCAGGAGAAACAAAGAAAAGCGTCTACGGCGAGGGGAAGGACGTCCGGGCACAAAGGAATTCCAAAACGAGAAGAAGAAGGGGACGTCGATGCTGGCGAGCCAAGATGCGACCGTTCGGTATTGTCAAGATTCAGAAGAAGCGAGAAGGGCACGAGAGAAGGAGGTCCAAAAACGAGAAGAAGCGAGAGAGATAATGTCGGTCACGACCATCTGCTATTGCATCCAGAACAACAAGAAGGAGAATGTCCGTTCGCGGTTCGCGGTCTGGCTCGTCCTCTGATGTCACCGGCCCTTCCCATTTGCCGAGCGCTTCGAGCTCCTCCCCCCCATGCCATCGGTCCGTGGTCAATCAGCCCGTCTCTTCCTACTCTGCCAATCGGCGGCCTGCTTCTTACTCGCCCCTACCCCCGGTCAATTACGAATCCTTCTGGGCATGGCTATGCTTGCCTTTTCGATGTTTCATTGCCATGCTGGCGTAATGCACGACCGCTTCCGGTCTGTTCTTCTGGTAAGTCTTTTGTGAGAGGGAAGTTTTTATTAATGTGTGCGCTAATGGTGGGATTCCTAACCTAAGTGTCTATATGCGTTGCCATACGGGCAATGGGTAGCTCACAGAGAGAATGATGTACAAGGAAATTTTATCCTCATGCCCTAATCTAGTTAACAAGCCCCGCACCCTCGTGACGGGGATGAAGACACAAGCTTAATCCGACATTTGGGCTAGACAGGTCCCTGACTTACTGTACATCAAAGTGGTTCTTGCTATCCACGATCATTGAAGCACCTACCTATGCAGATCTACCTAAATCTATATATGTCCCTACCCAACATTCATAACAATATGTTCGTCATGAACGGCATATAAATCAAAATGGCGGAGCGTGGAGAGTCACCCACAGCACTGCCGTAATGACATCAGACGTAATCACATCACCCTGTCATGTGATCAGATTCTCAGCTCTGATTGGTATATGTTTGAGGGGACATACATATACATACATACATACATACATACATATATATGGACATGGAGGCCGCATTCCAGTGGATTGGGAACTGAGTACCCTCGTCCCTCTATACAAGGGGAAAGGTGACCCTCTGGAGTGTGGCTCGTACCGAGCGATAAAGTTATTGGAGCATGGAATGAAGGTATTGGAAAGGGTGTTGGAGAGGAGGATAAGGAAGAAAGTGAAGATCGACGAAATGCAGTTTGGATTCATGCCAGGAGGAGGAACGACAGACGCGCTTTTCATTGTGAGGCAGTTGCAGGAGAAGTACATGGAGAAGAGGAAGAAGTTGTTTCTTGGGTTTGTTGATCTGGAGAAAGCATTCGATAGGGTACCATGCAAAGTATTGACATGGGCATTGAGGAAATTAGGAGTGGAGGAATGGTTACTCAGAGTAGTGATGGCAATGTACAAAAGAGTGCGCACAGCTGTAAGGACGAAGGACGGGAACAGTGGTGAGTTTGAGGTGAAGGTGGGAGTGCATCAGGGGTCGGTACTAAGTCCACTACTATTTGTAGCTGTGATGGAGGTGCTGGCTCAGAACGTAAAGGAGGGTTTACCGTGGGAGTTGTTGTATGCAGATGATCTGGTGTTGATTGCGGAAAGTATGGATGGACTGAAGGAAAAGATGAACACGTGGAAGGAATGTATGGAGACAAAAGGTCTGAAGGTGAATATCGGAAAGACGAAGGTGATGGCAAGTGGTAAAGCATGTGGTGAGGTGGAAAGAACTGGGAAGTGGCCGTGTGCTGTGTGCAGGAAGGGTGTCGGAGTGAACTCCATTCAATGTACAATGTGCGCTGAGTGGGTTCATCAAAAATGTAGTGGTCAGAGAGGGTCATTAACCAGTGTGGCAGCTACATTCAAGTGTAAGGTGTGCACAGAGGGAGCTGCAGATGGAGGAGATGTTGAGTTGGATCTTGGAGACGGCGTGAAGCTGGAAGGTGTGAAAACATTTTGCTACCTCGGAGACATGCTGAATGGAGAAGGTGGATCAGACTCGGCAATGGTTGCTCGAGTGAGATGTGCATGGAAGAAGTTTCGGGAACTGAGTGGCATGCTGATGATGAGGGGAGTGTCGTTGAAGCTGAAGGGAAAGGTGTATGCTGCATGTGTGAGAAGTGTTATGATTTATGGGAGCGAGACATGGGTAATGAACGTAGAGCAGCAACGAAGGTTGGAAAGGGTGGAAATGCGAATGGTTCGACGGATGTGCGGAGTATCGTTTAGAGAGAGGAAGACAAATGATGAATTGCGAAAGATGATGGGAATAGAGCCTGTGATTGATGCTGTGAAGAGGAACAGGTTGAGATGGTTTGGTCATGTGTTGAGGAAGGATGAAAGTGACTGGTTGAGAAGAGTGATGGAAATGAATGTAGAAGGAAGCAGAGGACGGGGAAGACCGAGAAAGACTTGGCTAAAGATGGTGGAAGAAGAAATGCGGGCAAGGGGGTTAACAAGGAGAGATGCAGAAAATAGGGCAAAATGGAGAAGATTGTCATGGGGACCGCAAGGCTAACCCCCGCTCTAGCAAGGAAAATGGCCTTTAAAATGCATGTTGTTGTTGTTGTTGTATATGGACAAACACTGTTCTAGACGGCTCTGCCCGATGGGCGTAAAAATTTTTTTCCTCTGCAACTGTTAGTCTGATGGACACGAAATTTTAACCATATGAGCGACCCCTCCTGTAGAGTTTTTTTAAATTGATAATTATGACGTAATGGGTCACATGGTAAGGTGCCATCTTGGTAAAATCGAAAAACGTTGCACCTCTATATCTCCAAAACCACTCCCAAAACCACTCTATATCTAAAAAAATTGAAACATGGCTCATTGTCAAGTACTCCCCATGGGGAATAAGATATGTTCATGATTATGTCATCGGTACCTTAATTATGACGTCATAATTCGACAAGTACAATGCTTGATTTGATCAGTATGAATTTTTTTTTCTCTGCAATTCTTGGTCCAATTGACACTAAACTTCACCATAGGAGCATTTCCTCCTGTAGAATATTTTTATGATAATTATGACGTCATAGGTCACGTGATACAAGCGCCATCTTGGAAAAACCAAAAAAGATTGCACCTCTAAATCTCCAAAACCGCTCCATGGAAAAAAACGTAAACATGGCTCATTGTAAAGAACTCCATATGGAAATTGGTATTAACGATGACGTCATTGGTGCCGTTATTATGACGTCATAATTCGACAGGTACAACACTTGGTCTGATCAGTTTGAAATTTATTGAGCATGATCTATGCAACAATTATATTGGAGAATATAAATCTATGATGTCTTCGCTCACGTGGTCCGGCAGCCATATTGGATCAAAGAAAAAAAAAACTTCAAAAACAGAAGAGTGGGCTCGCACCAAGTTGACTGCGCATGGAAAGTATTCTATGAATACCATCTAGTTGAAGGTTCAGCAATTGTTGCTGAGCAGGATGAACAATTTCCAAAATTCCTGCCAAGTCGGCTTCAGTCGAATGTCAGGCCTGGTCAGCCGGTTCGTGAAAGAGCACGATAAGTGGGAGTAATTGAGGCCACTTAATAAGGAGTACCAGTGGTGATTTTATGGGACAAGCTGGATTGTTTTTCTACAATGGGGTTTGAGGAGTTTTCTTTACCAGGGACTTTGGTCCGACCGACGACCGCTCTGTTTTGGGATCATCACCAAACCACAGCTAACCGCTTCCAGCTTCAGTTCATGTTTGTTATTGCATCCACCGGTACCTGTTTAACATGTCCCTTGAGGTTATTCCATTTAATCACTCCATTCACTTGAGAAGGTATTGATATGAACTCTATTGGCATCATTTTCAAAAACAACTCAATTTCGCTTTTGATTTCCTTGTATTTGATGGTCTTGGTTCTTTTTTCACCGTTTCCATTTACATCGTAGTGAAGATCAGCAATTGTAGGGCTGAGGTTACAGAGAGGAGGTGAGGAGGTGATGGAGAGAGGAGAGGAGGGGAGGGAGAGAGGAGGGGAGGGAGAGAGGAGAGGAGGGGAGGGAGAGCAGAGGGGAGGGAGAGAGGAGGGGAGGGAGAGCAGAGGGGAGGTTGAGATGAGGAAAGAGAGATGAGGAAAGGGAGAGAGGAGGGGAGGGAGGGAGGGAGAGAGGAGGGGGAGGAATTGAGGAGGGGAAGGGAGAGATGAGGAAAGAGAGAGATGAGGAAAGGGAGAGAGGAGGGGAGGGAGAGAGGAGGGGGAGGAATTGAGGAGGGGAAGGGAGAGATGAGGAAAGAGAGAGATGAGGAAAGGGAGAGAGGAGGGGAGGGAGAGAGGAGGGGGAGGAATTGAGGAGGGGAAGGGAGAGATGAGGAAAGGGAAAGATGAAAGGGAGCGAGGAGGAGAGGGAGAGAGAAACAGACAGAGAAAGATCGAATACACAGGATATGTCGGGTGAAAACGAGTTGACGTCACATTGAGGGTTCTCGCAGGTGTTTGGGACGAAACCCAAACACCGCACCTTTTCTCTCGCGACTCCGAGAATAACTTCCCTCTCCAACAAACCAGTGGATTCGAATTGGAAATGGAATCTACATTGAGGAATATCAAAGGCTTCCAGTGACACGGAGGATGACGAAGTGTCACTGCTTAATGGAGGCTTTAATTAATATTGAGGATGCATTCAGATGCAAACAATGTGACGTACAGGTGCAATTCACACACAATTACAGCTCCGCCGTACAGCTCCGTCGGTGCAATTCGTCCGACTTGTAACAGTCATGTCGTCAAATCCAATTTTTGTGACACAATCATTAGTAAAGCCAACGAGCTTCCATATAATGTCTTTATGACCATTAATCTGAACACAAACATCACCCATTCACATGAAATGAGCATTACAATACTTCCGATATACGGATTAAAGTGTTTGGCAATTTTCTCCCGGATTAATTTTAACATTATTGCATATTTATTATATTAATTTGATGTTTTGTTTCGAGCCAAGTGTAAATGGGAACCAAAGGAAGATATTTGAGCTTGCCCTCAGCAACCACGGTGTGTGAGCACGAAGAAATAGAGCACGGTGTGCGAGCACAAATAAATAGAGGACAGTGTGCAAGCACGAATAAATAGAGCACGGTGTGCGAGCACAAAGAAATAGAGCACGGTGTGCGAGCACAAATAAATAGAGGACAGTGTGCAAGCACGAATAAATAGAGCATGGTGTGCAAGCACGAATAAATAGAGCACGGCATGCGAGCACGAAAAATGGACCACAGCATGCGAGCACGAAGAAATAGAGCACGGTGTGTGAGCACGAAGAAATAGAGGACAGTGTGCGAGCACGAAGAAATAGAGCACGGTGTGCGAGCACGAAGAAATAGAGCATGGTGTGCGAGCACAAAGAAATAGAGGACAGTGTGCAAGCACGAAGAAATGGACCACAGTGTGCGAGCACGAAGAAATAGAGCACGGTGTGCGAGCACAAATAAATAGAGGACAGTGTGCAAGCACGAAGAAATAGAGCACGGTGTGCAAGCACGAATAAATAGAGCACGGCATGCGAGCACGAAAAATGGACCACAGCATGCGAGCACGAAGAAATAGAGCACGGTGTGTGAGCACGAAGAAATAGAGGACAGTGTGCGAGCACGAAGAAATAGAGCACGGTGTGCGAGCACGAAGAAATAGAGCATGGTGTGTGAGCACAAAGAAATAGAGGAGTGTGCGAGCACGAAGAAATAGAGGACAGTGTGCGAGCACGAAGAAATAGAGCACGACATGCGAGCACAAAGAAATAGAGCACGACGTGCGAGCACAAAGAAATGGACCACAGTATGCGAGCACGAAGAAATAGAGGAGTGTGCGAGCACGAAGAAATAGAGGACAGTGTGCGAGCATGAAGAAATAGAGCACGACATGCGAGCACAAAGAAATAGAGCACGACGTGCGAGCACAAAGAAATGGACCACAGTATGCGAGCACGAAGAAATAGAGGAGTGTGCGAGCACGAAGAAATAGAGCACGGTGTGTGAGCACGAAGAAATAGAGGACAGTGTGCGAGCACGAAGAAATAGAGCACGGTGTGCGAGCACGAAGAAATAGAGCATGGTGTGCGAGCACAAAGAAATAGAGGAGTGTGCGAGCACGAAGAAATAGAGGACAGTGTGCGAGCATGAAGAAATAGAGCACAGTGTGCGAGAACGAAGAAATAGAGCACGACGTGCGAGAACGAAGAAATAGAGCACGACGTGCGAGCACAAAGAAATGGACCACAGTATGCGAGCACGAAGAAATAGAGGAGTGTGCGAGCACGAAGAAATATAGGAGTGTGCGAGCACGAAGAAATAGAGGAGTGTGCGAGCATGAAGAAATAGAGGAGTGTGCGAGCACGAAGAAATAGAGGAGTGTGCAAGCACGAAGAAATATAGGAGTGTGCGAGCACGAAGAAATAGAGGACAGTGTGCGAGCACGAAGAAATAGAGGACAGTGTGCGAGCACGAAGAAATAGAGTGTGCGAGCACGAAGAATTAGAGTGTGCGAGCACGAAGAAATAGAGGAGTGTGCGAGCACGAAGAAATAGAGGAGTGTGCGAGCACGAAGAAATAGAGGAGTGTGCGAGCATGAAGAAATAGAGGACAGTGTGCGAGCATGGAGAAATAGAGCACAGTGTGCGAGAACGAAGAAATAGAGCACGACGTGCGAGCACAAAGAAATGGACCACAGTATGCGAGCACGAAGAAATAGAGGACAGTGTGCGAGCACGAAGAAATAGAGCACGGTGTGCGAGCACGAAGAAATAGAGCACGGTGTGCGAGCACAAAGAAATGGACCACAGTGTGCGAGCACGAAGAAATAGAGGACAGTGTGCGAGCATGAAGAAATAGAGCACAGTGTGCGAGAACGAAGAAATAGAGCACGATGTGCGAGCACAAAGAAATGGACCACAGTATGCGAGCACGAAGAAATAGAGGAGTGTGCGAGCACGAAGAAAAAGAGGAGTGTGCGAGCACGAAGAAATATAGGAGTGTGCGAGCACGAAGAAATATAGGAGTGTGCGAGCACGAAGAAATATAGGACAGTGTGCGAGCATGGAGAAATAGAGGACAGTGTGCGAGCACGAAGAAATAGAGGACAGTGTGCGAGCACGAAGAAATAGAGGACAGTGTGCGAGCACGAAGAAATAGAGGACAGTGTGCGAGCACGAAGAAATAGAGGACAGTGTGCGAGCACGAAGAAATAGAGGAGTGTGCGAGCACGAAGAAATAGAGCACAGTGTGCGAGCACGAAGAAATAGAGCATGGCGCGTGAGCACAAAGAAATGGACCACAGTATGCGAGCAGGAAGAAATAGAGTGTGCGAGCATGAAGAAATGGACCACAGTATGCGAGCACGAAGAAAGAGTGGAGTGTACGAGCATGAAGAAATAGAGCACGGTGTGCTTCTTAAATGAACCGAGGATCAAGTAAGTCACATAATTAGGAATGTCACTCATGACACATATTTGAGTGTTACACCTAAATTATTTCCTGAAGCTATTTGTTTCCTTTGTTGGGGAAGCTAAGCTGACTGTGCTGGCAGGATTGGTGAGAGATATGCGCACTCACCTTTGAGTTGTATATGCAGTCATGTGAAAAAGCATGTTGTATATACAGTCAGCCATGCAGCGATCGGTGCAGCCATTTGTGCGGCACCCGGAAAAATAACGTTATGCGGGAGTCCAAACCTGAAAATGCTGGAGGCCAAAGCTGAAATTGTCAAAACAATATATCCTATTTTACTCCATGAGATCCCAGGAATACCCACCCAAAATATCGTTGCAGTGGGTTCAGCGGTTTTTGTGGTACCTCCGAACAGACGGACGGACGGGCGGACATTTGGTGAATTATAGTAAGATATATATATAAGATATATATTAACCTCCAGTAACGTTGCAGTTACTACAAAGGGATTAGTGTTACGATTAGATTTACTATAATATTAACGTTGCGTTATTATTACGAAAATTATATTATTTTTAAAAAACCGAGGTAAATTCAGGTGCAAATGGTCGTCAGGCTCGTTGCTCAGGTGCAAATGATTAGAACATCGTTAGAGCGGATCTTGGAGGCACCTGTCTTATTTAAACCTCAGACATTTAGTTTGGTTTGCTCTTTGTTGTTGAAGTGTGCGGCGTCACCATGCCGAGATCAAAAGATCTCTCTGAGGCCTTCAGAAAGAAGGTTATAGATGCCTACGAGTCTGAGAAGGGATTTGAAAAGTTCTCCAAACAATTTGAAATCAATCATTCGACTGCCCGGAAGATCATCTACAAGTGGAGAAGATTCCAAACATCTGCCAACTTGTTCAGGCCAGGCCGCCCCAGCAAGTTCATCCCGAGAGCAGACCGCAAGATGCTGAAAGAAGTCTCTAAGAACCCCAGAATGTCATCACGGGACCTACAGGTAGCTCTTGCCCCTGTTGATGTCAAAGTGCACGAGTCTACCATTAGAAAGAGGCTGCACAAATTTGATCTACATGGGAGGTGTGCCAGGAGGAAACCTTTGCTGTCCAGAAAGAACATCAGGGCAAGACTAAAGTTTGCCAATGAACACCTAGGCAAAGACCAGCGCTTCTGGAACAATGTGCTCTGGACAGATGAGTCAAAGGTAGAGCTATTTGGCCACAGCACCAGAAGACATGTTTGACGAAAACCAAAGACAGCATTTGACCACAAGAACCTGATACCAACTGTAAAGCATGGTGGTGGAAATGTTCTGGTTTGGGGCAGCTTTGCTGCATCAGGGCCTGGGCAGCTCACCATCATAGAATCCACGATGAATTCTTCATTGTACCAGAGGGTGCATGAGGATAATGTGAGGCCATCTGTCAGATGGTTGAAGCTCAACCGAAGGTGGACCTTGCAACATGACAATGACCCGAAACATACCAGTAAATCCACCAAGGAATGGCTGAAAAGAAAGAAATGGAGGGTTCTGGAATGGCCAAGTCAAAGCCCGGATCTAAATCCCATCGAGATGTTGTGGGGGGATTTGAAACGAGCTGTGCATGCAAGAAACCCCTCAAACATCGCACAGCTGAAATAATTCTGCATGGAGGAGTGGGCAAAAATTTCTCCCAGTCGATGTCAGAGACTGGTAGACAGTTATAAGAAACGCCTACTTGAGGTTGTTTCTGCCAAAGGGGGCAATACCACCTATTGGAGCCAAGGGTGCACTTACTTTTTCCACATGCGAAATTTGCATTTATGTTTATTTAAATTATACAATGGACTACAAAATGTAAATGTTTCATGATATTTGTTATATTATATCACCTTTATCTGTCAATGTTGTTGAAATGAAGATCAAATAGCTGTATGTTGAAATATGTTGAAAAAGTCAAAACTTTACATGGGGTGTACTTACTTTTTCACGTGACTGTAGCTTGGGTTCGAATCCAGACCAAACTATAAACTGTCATCCTGGTGTTTAACAGGCAGGGGGATTCATCAATGTGTGTGACGTGTCTCAGATGGATGTTAAATGGGCGTCCTGTCTTCCGACATTAGTTGGTGGATGTTAAAGATCTTATGGTGTCCTTCGCGAAGAGTAGGCGAGCTATCACTGGAACCATGAACAAAGCAGACCAGAACTCCGCCAGGCTAAACAGTTTACGTTTGGATCCCACTAAAAGGCCAGATCTGGATCCAGATTTTCACCAAAATCAAGTCAATTCGTCCTTGTCATACACCCAACCTGTCCACCAAACTTTGTCTGAATCTGTCAATAACCTTTAGAGATATCGTTCTCGCAGACAGACAGGGGTGAAAACATAACCTCTGCCCACCTTTGGTGGTGGAGGTAGTTACAAATTCCTGTTCTAACCTCCAGGGGGCACTGCTGTGCCCCGGCAAGGTTTGATGCTAACCCACAGCCAAGTGCTGCATACGAACGATGACTACCAGGTTGACATTAAGCTGGCTGTTTAATCTGCCAGCACTCAATGATGTTCTCGACAAATTTATACATCCCTTCTTTGGACTTAGACTAGGAAGGAAATGGCAAACTACCCTGCGTACACCTTGCCCAGGTAATGCAATTTGGCAGAAGCATCTGTTCTACTGAAGATTGTGTTGTTTTGATTTTCCTTTACCTTGATTTCAGCCTCATGGAGTACTTTATACATATCGAGGACAAGGAAATAGGGCGATACCACGATACATACCTTGGCATAAATTACATTAAAATTTGTACAAAATGGACACGTTCACACTGGGAAATCCTTTACAGAATTAGTCGCATGTGGTCGCATCACGTGAGAGGTGTAATTTTTTAAAATCTTGCTCGAATTTTATATATCCTTCATATTTAGGTAAAGCAGTTTTTGAAGTTGGTGCAAACCTAAAACTAATGACACTTGTTCTGTCTCTACTCAGCAGAGTCATATATTGGAACCACTTGAAGTTCGTCACCTCACTACCTCACCGACATGTATGAAGTAGATGAATACCGTGGATATGGACGCCATTTTTGAAGAAATCGAGCCAAGGCAAAGGCTTCACACGGATAAAGATGGCGGAATGGAAGGAAAAATAGGAGAATGTGTCATTGAAGAAGAAATAAATTTAGTTCAAGACAACTTATGTCAACCTCATGAAGAGTCTACAATTGAGATTAATCCAAGAGCAACCGTATCACGGTCTTCAGGAGACGGAAGCGTTAAGGGTGAAGACCGGCAACATATTGAGACGAAGACCGGCCAACCATTGCCCACAAAGGTGTATCGTCGTCGGTGGCTCATCGTTTTTATCTTCTGCTTGTACTCGCTCGTCAACGCGTTCCAGTGGATCGAGTACAGCAGCATCAGCAACATCATCCGTGAATACTACCAAACCAAGCACGTGGCCGTGGACTGGCTCTCCATGGTCATCATGGTCGTGTACGTGCCGCTCATCTTCCCCGTCACCTGGCTGCTCGATAAGATGGGTCTTCGGGTCATCGCCCTGTTGGCGGCCTCGCTCGACTGCCTCGGCGCCTGGCTCAAGACCGCGAGCGTTCGGCGCCACCTGTTCGGCGTCACGGCCCTGGGTCAGTTTGTTTGCGCCGTGGCCAACGTTTTCATCTTGGGGATGCCGTCGCGTGTCGCTGGACTCTGGTTTGGTCCTCAAGAAGTCTCCACCGCCTGTTCAATCTGCGTGTTTGGGAACCAGGTATGCATGCATCATGGCAATCCCATCCACAATTCCTCCTCCATGCTCGTTTTGGGGGGCTGAGGGTGGTGCAACTTGTAGTTGCATTAACATTCTTGAAATAAATCAGGAGGGCTGTGGGAAGTGAACCGAAGCTACCTGCCTATTATCCTTAACATGCTACCCCCTTAAACAATCAGTCTTTTTTTTCTTTTTTTTTGTACACAAACAACATCGAGGCTCGTGTAAGAGCTAGCACATTAAACACACATCAGCACAAAAAACACAAAAAACATAAACGGATACATAAAACAATAAAGGGAGGGGGAGACAAGATGGGGAGAGGGAGGGAAGCACACAAGCACAACAGTAGAGAACAGGGACATCGGGAGATATGTGGGAGGGAGAGGGCTTGGGGGGGAAGAGGCATGGGAAAGGGGGTGGGGGGGGGGGGGGGAATGCATGCCATGTCCATTTTGGTTTTGTGCATGCCATGTTAGTTCCTAAAGTAAGTACAGGACATTTTTACTCTTCTCTCCGAACCAGTCACGGCATTGGGGTAGATGTCATGTCGGATGTATCAGAGATATGTTTTATTGTTATCATACCTTTTTGTATTTTTCCATTTAACTTCTTGCACTTGCATTCAAACATGGTATTTGATGGAGAGACGGATTGGTTTGGAATTGCGAAAGGGGTTAAGACAGGGATGCATTCTCTCCCCTTACTTGTTCAATCTAATGAGTACATCATGAGAAATCAAACCTGGATTACAAAGAGACTGGAGTCAGGATTGCAGGAATACGTATCGGCAATTTCAGGTAATATGATGACACCAATGTGTTGGCAGAAAGTAAAGAGGACTTGATGAAACGGCTGCAAACAGTGAAGAAACGAAGTCATTATTTAAACCTAAATTAAGATTAAAATCTTAGCAAATGAGAATATGGAAGAGGTGGTTTGGAAATCTTTACTATAATTCACCAAATGTCCATCCGTCCATTCGAAGGTACCGCAAAAACAGCTGAACCGATCGCAACGATATTTTGTGTGGGTAATCCTGGGACCCCCTGGAGTAAAATAGGCTATATTGTTTTTCCAATTTCAGCTTTGGTCTCCAGCATTTTCAGGTTTGGACCTCCGCATAACGTTATTTTCCCGGGTGCCGCACAAACGGCTGCACCGATCGCAACTTGACAAATGAAAACGCAGTTAAAAACAATGACCTCAGATAAAGACCTTTTATAAGGACATGGGTTGAATCCCTGCTTGAGAGAATGCCAACCCACTCCCCGCCATCACGGTCGTCTCTCCAACTCACAATCCCACGAGACATGCGGAAAGGACGACCCAAAACCAATTATCTTCTTTTTGATTCGTATATAAACGTCATTAAAAGTAAATAATGACCTCGGCCAAAGTTCAAACGACGTGGGTTTAATCTCTACATGAGAGAAATCCACATAGCTATTTGGGCGGTGTATAAGCTAACAGATCGCTGTCTCCATCGATCTTGCCAAGGCCGTTACACCTATCGGCTCAAAATCCTTTTAACTGTTGACTTGGTAGTTTTTACAATAAAGGAAACACGTATCGGGAGTACATACGACATAGCAATTGTGAATGTGACAGCTCTGAGGCGTCTTTCCCTTCACATCGCAGTGACGGCGAGCACCAACATGGCGGCTGTAAGATTAACATCTGGCTTCAAGCCCCCTCACCACCCAAAGCCTTCAACCAGACATATTAACGCGCTCCTCCCCCTTCATTCCCATTATTCAAAGCAAAGCGGTAAAAATTGTTGTATTGCCATTAATTATATATTGCAAGCAACGGTACCCGCCCTAAGGGCGGGGCTTCAATTGGGAGGCGCAAATGATTATTTAAACGATTTATATAAACATCCGTTAAATCATATCACACGCAAATCATATCACACGAATTTCAATTTAAAAAACTACATCACTGTTCATATCGGTAAATATTATTCCATCGTGTTTTAAATCGTGAAAGCAACTGTACGCTTTTCTTTCGGAAAAAAAATGGAATGATTTTGTACCTCTTCTTCAGCTTAGAACTTCAGGATAGACGACATTGCTGATAAAAGTTCCTTTTCTCTCTTTGAAGTTCTTGGCAAATATCTTTATACTGTCGCTGCTGCCAACGCGACGCCATGGCATTATTCATAACATTCATTCATTCATTCATTCATGTAATGATCATTAAACATGATTCTTACGCTCATTAAACATTCATTAAACAGTAAACGTTCATTAAACGATTACGAAAATAAAAACGAAAAACATTACGAAATTCACATTACCTCAGCATAATTCAAACCGTGAACACATCGAATATTGGAGAGGCCATTGCCCAAACGATTTCTTTTCTCTGGTACGTGTTTCTGGGCGGGTACCGTTTCAGATAAACCGGTAAAATGCCTCCCAAACGGAAATCTTCATTGACGAAAACGACCAAGGAAGCTTCCAGACTGGGCCCTTGACTATCCTGAAAGACTTCCAGCTTCCTAAACCGAACAGGGCCCTTGCGGAGCAACTTGAGCAGTCGAGAATCATAGAAGAAGAGACCAACTACAATGTGCAAGAACTGGAAGAGTACGTCTAGTCACTTGGAATCAGCCAAAGCTGAACGAGGAGCAGCAACTGTTCTATGAAGCAGTCGTCGACTCGGTGAGGAATGAGAAGGGTCAGTTGTTTAGCTTGGATGCTCCTGGAGGTCCTGGAGAAACCTTCCTCATCTGTATACTGCTGGCTCAACTTCGCTCTGAGAAGAAAGTTGCGTTCACCACAGCTATGAGTGGAATTGTAGCAACCCTCTTCCAAATGGTCGTACGCTTCACTCTCGCTGCATTGTACCACTGTCAATCAAGGAGGACTCTGTGTGCAACATCACCAAGAGAGACAGTACAGGGCAATTGATCAAGCAATGTCATCTCGGTCATTGATGAAGTCTCCATGTGTGACAGGCGTATCATCGAAGCGTTGGACCGGACATTCCGTGATATCCGTGAGACAGATCGGTCTTTTGGAGGTATCACCATCATCTTCTCTGGAGACTGGAGAAAGATCCTGCCTGTCATCCAAAGAGGAGGCACGGCTCTCCTGGCACGGTTGCTGCAACCCTGAAGCACTGAAGCAGTCCCCCCTCTGGAGTCCAGGTGTCCAAGTCCAGGTGCATCGCCTGACGAAGAACATGCGTGTTCATAACACAGGAAGTGGAGATGAAGAGTTTGTCAAGGAACTTTTGTGAATTGGAGAGGGAAGGCTACCCATCGATGCAGAAATCGGCGAGTTCAAAGTTCAAGTCAAGGAGGACTACCTGACCCAAGGAGAAAACGTCAAGAGCCTCACTGACATCATATTCAGCAACCTGAGCACCTTGCATGCTGACAGGAACTGGCTTTGCAGCCGAACCATCCTCTGTCCCAGGGCCGGCCCAAGGATTTCGGTGGCCCGAAACAAGATTTTGTTTGTGGCCCCAAAACACTCCCAGCGCAACCACCAAATCACACACTGCTCACAACTGAGTGGACACACACACACACACACACACACACACACACACAAAAATATTTTGACAATTAAATAGCAATGAACAATCAATATGAGTGCAAAATATTCAAAAGAAATAAAGTGAATACTACAAAAGTGTTAACTATTGTACAAAACAACAGCTATAGGCAACTGTGGAAACTATAGCTATCCATACCTTCACCACCATCCAACATCAGTGAGAAAGTCCTCAAAATCTTTGCCTCCTTGAATTTCTTGAAGCAAAATCGTGAATGACGTCATCGTAAGACACCTGCCTGCCAACCTCATGGTTCATACTAATGATGGCAAGTCCAGTGAGGCGGTCTTCTGCCATAGATGATCGCAGGTATGTCTTTATGCTTTGAAAAGCTTCTTTCAGCTGATGCCACTGTCACTGGCAGGGTTCAGGCAATCGTCAGGGATATCCAAAGATTTGGATACAACTCTGTCAGTTCCTTCTTGTGGACAAAGTCCAGCAATTCAAATGCAGTCATCCTGTTTGTGGGAAAGGTGAATGCTGGGTCAACCTGAAACGGCCCTCTGCGTACAATATCTGTCCTGTCTGCATCTGACAGGATAGATGGCCAGTCAAATGGATCTTGCGGTTGTGCTGCAACTGGATATTGGGAGGTGGCACATGGAATATCAGTGGATGATGAGAAGGCTGTGGTACCTCAGTTACGACCTCTGCAGCAGACGCAGTCACGTCAGAGGAGGGAGTAGATGCCCCTGAAGTCTCTGAATCTGACGATGATCCCTCTGCAGCAGTCATGTCAGCTGACGAGGTAGATAGTCCTGGAGCAGCGGAGGTTGCTCCAAAATATTTCAATAACGCCCTGAAAAGATTATACATTAGATTTTTTTTATTTTTTTAAATATAGGCTGGAAGACATTGCATGGCTATGTTATATGTATCTTCCAGGCCTATTTATATGTAGTCAGTTTATCCAAATAATGCCTATTTGGAACAGGCATGTTTTGAACGGGCACTGCACTAGTTATTTTAAAAGAAGACTTTAATGTTGCAAGAAAAACGACTTTCAGATTCATTCAATCAGAACAAACAAACAAACAATCACAAACCTTTATCCTGTGTTCTTTTTACCATCTCCAATTTTCTCTTCTTCCGCCCTTGAGCGCCAGACATGAGTTTTCTTTTAGGAGCCATTCGTGTACTCTGTTGGTCAAAATAAGTTGCGAATGGGAGATTGGGAGAGAGAAGGCAGGTGCTGGCGATGGCGCTGCTACATAACAACAAAACGTTGACGGCAACGTTACCCCCCAGCGTTACATGGCTACACGTTGAGTTAGCCGTGTGTGGCTCCCCCTAGCGGTTGTGGCCCGAAACTACCGCATTGAGTGTTTATACCGGCGGCCGGCTTTGCTCTGTCCTTCGAATGAGGCGGTTGATGAAGTGAATGCGATCGTATTGCGGCAAAACCCTGCGAAGGAATCCGTCTACTTGAGCAGCGACGAGATAAATGGAAGTAGAGAACAGACACCAATATCCAGTAGAATTCCTTAACTCGATATGCGCATCAGGAATGCCTCCTCACAAACTCTGCCTCAAGAAGGGAGGAGTCAGGTTCACTATGTTAACAAATATAATTTCGTTCAAAATTTTGGGATTAGCAAACCTGTACATTTTTGGAATCATCAGAGCATGGAGAATCCGAAAATCAATGTTGGCATTTGCACAGACACCTGCATGGCCGCCATTTTGGATTTTCAAAAATGGCCGCCATAACATACATATTTTGCGCTATCTCGGCTTCTCGTCAACCTAGATAGTGCGGGAGCCCAGAAACATTTGTTTCACATCTCGAGTACAAAAGGTTTGAGGCCTGGAATATATGCATCTATGATAGGAGACCCCAAAAAGGCAATTCTTAAGTTCTGCAATTCTGCACAGCAACCAGGGGGCGCCACCAAAGACCCCTAAATGTGACTCTTAATTCACAATTTGAGTACATCTTTCAAACTTGTCTTAAAATGTTCTCTATAGGAGTGGAAATCAGAATTCCCAATTCTTAAGTTTTCAATTTGTGTATTAGGTCGCTTAAGAACGACCTAATTAATGCTAATTAACGCTAATTAGCATTTTTAATTCACAATTTGAGTACATCCATGAAACATATGGCAATGTATTCCTTAGGTCATCCTAAATCAAGATCAGTCATTCTTAAGTATCCATTTCATGTATTAACCCACTTAAGAACGCAAAATGTACTCATTGACCCCGTCCCTGGCAAGGTGAGTGTTAATTCACAATTTGAGTACATCTTTCAAATTGGTCCCAAACTGTTCAGTAGATCATCGTGAATCAAGAACAGCAATTCTTATGTGTCCATTTCATGCATCAACCCACTTAAGAATGCAGTCAGTATTGTAACGGAATTTGGGTTGTCACTGGCTGCTATCCCCCCCTCCACTCCCTGGCTGGCCCTCCCTTATATGCAAGGGAGGGGCTGGAGTGCTGACCTGAGGGCAGGCCCCAAGTAGACACCCACACCAGTGCTGAGCATGCACACACCTGTCTGGCTGGCCGGATCGAGGGTGTTCAGTTTTGGTTAAGGAAGGAGTTTTGGCCTCCCAGCCAATGGGGAGGCTTCTTCCCTAACTTGAGCCAATTACACCCTAAACAGGAAGTGCCTCTCTACAGAAATGACTGTCCTGCAGTGAATAACTGGGACCAATATACAACATTGTTTGGGGAATAATAACCAGTGACTTAAAGGGAAATATTAACACATTATCAATCCAGGTTTGTGACACTATCTTGAGGGACGAACTTTCTGGGACACCCTGTAGAGGGAGTTGTCGGTTTATCATAGGACCTAATCATGGGGAATCTCCTGCTCTTTCCCTCCATAGATTCTCTGAATCGGCTGCAGAATGTCTGATGTTGCCTGCAATGCCTAGATCACTGCTTAGGTAAGTCAACAAATAGGGTTAGGGTTTGGGGTTAGGTGGCAAAACCCCGGCAGAGGTTGTAGAAGGTGACGACTCCTTGGATGGACATAAATGTGGGGCATTGCTATGGTGAACATCACTGGCGGCTTTAACAGGTGGCGTTTGGGATGAGATGGCGGTAAAGTTCTTGTAACAAGAAACATGGTAACCCTAACCCTAACCCTAACCCAACCCTAACCCTAACCCTAACCCAACCCTAACCCTAACCCAACCCTAACCCTAACCCAACAAACAATACTATGCTGTAGGCCTAATAAGCATTCGGGGCCGATACAGAATTATGTAGCCCTAGGCCTAGGTGGCGCGCAGGAAATGTCCAGGCAGATGAGGGTATCCAAAGTTCTGTATGCATACCGATTTCAGGTTCGAACCACAGCTGAGTAGAAAATAATGACTTATTGCCTCAAAATTTGAAATAACTTCTTTTGGATTTCACTGACCAAAACTGACTGACTCGCCATGCTCACTGACCACCCGCTGTGATTTTATTTTTCAGACAATGATTTGAAACATGCAACCATGGAATCGGCCACCAATACTACGCCTACTGTCCAGCCTACTGTCCAGCCTACTGTCCAGCCTACTGTTTCATCATTGGAACGCAGATGTATTCTTCACATCCAACGCAGTGCAGACAAGAAAGCTCGTCCAGACGTTCTACCTTTCAAGGATACGCAATGGGAAGCAGTAGAAACAGCAGCAGCTAATAGACGGCAAAAGCAACATTTCCAGGACTCTGTCTATTGTGGTGTAGTTCAGAGATTGCCTACGTCTCCTGCTGAAATGGATGGTTACCATGTTTCTTGTTACAAGAACTTTACCGCCATCTCATCCCAAACGCCGCCTGTTAAAGCCGTTGTTTTGGAAGGTGGTCACTGCAAATGCTTGCATTAAACCCAACCCACATAATAGGCAATACATCATTGCCAATGGCATGGCTCATCATCCACACGAGGTCCAGGTGGCGAGCCTTGTTGCTAACATCTGGAAGGCTGTAGACTGCAGTGTTTTTGTAACTGAACTTCGTCATCTTTGGTATCTTCCTATATGGCTGGAGTGCAGTATCTGTACTCTCAAGGGTTCTCTTCCTTTTGCCTGTCTTTACTTGCCGAGCACTAGTTGAGGTTGAAACTGCCATGACAGCAGATGCTTCACGTTCTTCATCAGGTGCTGGCACATTTTGGTACAGAATACCCATGGTATCGTGCAGCGAATTGGCTCCAGACATGGTTTGAGTCATCTCATCGAAATTGTCGAAGGCTAATCCGACTGGTTTACCTACGACTGTTCCTTTTGGACAAGCAAGCTTCTGTTCTTGAATGGATTCAGCTGTGGCAGTTTCAACTTCTTCCAATGTGTTGTAGCTTAAACAGTGACCAAACCTGTTCAGGACTTGAACCATTTTTTTACTGCCAGTGACCGACTTAACACTCATACCAAGAGCTACATGTTTTGCAGGTTTTGCGCGACCCCGTTGTACAATGAACAAGGCATCCTGACTAGACGAATTTGCGCGGCGCTTTACTGACTCTGTATATCGCTCTGGTTTTAGCCCTCCGTACAAAATATTGAAAAAATCTACTACAAGTTTTGGGGGTGACGAGTCCCCGTTTCTTAAATCCTCCAATGTCGGACATTCAGGAAGGTCGACCTTTTCAACCTTGAGCAACTGGTTGCGCAAAAGCAATGCTGCTTTGGCGATTGTTCTCTCATCAGTAGATGTGTAATCATATACAACACGAATTGCATCATCTGCGGTTTCTGCATTATATAAGATGTTTCCAAGCCTTTTCCCAAGTGAACTCTGTATCTTTATGCGCGCTTTGAAGTGACTCATCAATGTCCTAGAGAGGCTGAAGGCGCTTCCCCTGGGCGTTTCTGCGGATGCCGAACAAATATCAAGATAACGTTCATATACAGAATTAAGAAGTTCAGGTCTGTTGTCTATTATTACAGATTGCTCAATGTATGCAAAAATGTCCAACACACTGGTCTCAGAAGGCGTTTTTGTTTCACGTGTGTCCTTTTGGGAAACTCGATTGGCTGACAACAAATACGCACTTTTACATGAATGATGGTAGTGGGCCTCCTTGGCAATTAAATCCGTATCAACTACTTTTGGAATAACCTTACTGTCATTTAATGTCTTTGCTGCATTTTGGATCGATACACCGGCTTCAATGGTTTCACATCTTCCCAACAGTTCGACGCTTCCACCTTTGAGTCGTTTTATCTTTTTCTCACAGAATAGACAAACAGGTGGCAAAATCCCGGCAGATGATGTAGAAGGTGCCGACTCCTTGGATGGACGTAAATGTGGGGCATTGCTACGGTGAACATCACTGGCGGCTTTAACAGGCGGCGTTTGGGATGAGATGGCGGTAAAGTTCTTGTAACAAGAAACATGGTAACCATCCATTTCAGCAGGAGACGTAGGCAATCTCTGAACTACACCACAATAGACAGAGTCCTGGAAATGTTGCTTTTGCCGTCTATTAGCTGCTGCTGTTTCTACTGCTTCCCATTGCGTATCCTTGAAAGGTAGAACGTCTGGACGAGCTTTCTTGTCTGCACTGCGTTGGATGTGAAGAATACATCTGCGTTCCAATGATGAAACAGTAGGCTGGACAGTAGGCTGGACAGTAGGCTGGACAGTAGGCGTAGTATTGGTGGCCGATTCCATGGTTGCATGTTTCAAATCATTGTCTGAAAAATAAAATCACAGCGGGTGGTCAGTGAGCATGGCGAGTCAGTCAGTTTTGGTCAGTGAAATCCAAAAGAAGTTATTTCAAATTTTGAGGCAATAAGTCATTATTTTCTACTCAGCTGTGGTTCGAACCTGAAATCGGTATGCATACAGAACTTTGGATACCCTCATCTGCCTGGACATTTCCTGCGCGCCACCTAGGCCTAGGGCTACATAATTCTGTATCGGCCCCGAATGCTTATTAGGCCTACAGCATAGTATTGTTTGTTGGGTTAGGGTTAGGGTTGGGTTAGGGTTAGGGTTAGGGTTGGGTTAGGGTTAGGGTTAGGGTTACCATGTTTCTTGTTACAAGAACTTTACCGCCATCTCATCCCAAACGCCACCTGTTAAAGCCGCCAGTGATGTTCACCATAGCAATGCCCCACATTTATGTCCATCCAAGGAGTCGTCACCTTCTACAACCTCTGCCGGGGTTTTGCCACCTAACCCCAAACCCTAACCCTATTTGTTGACTTACCTAAGCAGTGATCTAGGCATTGCAGGCAACATCAGACATTCTGCAGCCGATTCAGAGAATCTATGGAGGGAAAGAGCAGGAGATTCCCCATGATTAGGTCCTATGATAAACCGACAACTCCCTCTACAGGGTGTCCCAGAAAGTTCGTCCCTCAAGATAGTGTCACAAACCTGGATTGATTAATGTGTTAATATTTCCCTTTAAGTCACTGGTTATTATTCCCCAAACAATGTTGTATATTGGTCCCAGTTATTCACTGCAGGACAGTCATTTCTGTAGAGAGGCACTTCCTGTTTAGGGTGTAATTGGCTCAAGTTAGGGAAGAAGCCTCCCCATTGGCTGGGAGGCCAAAACTCCTTCCTTAACCAAAACTGAACACCCTCGATCCGGCCAGCCAGACAGGTGTGTGCATGCTCAGCACTGGTGTGGGTGTCTACTTGGGGCCTGCCCTCAGGTCAGCACTCCAGCCCCTCCCTTGCATATAAGGGAGGGCCAGCCAGGGAGTGGAGGGGGGATAGCAGCCAGTGACAACCCAAATTCCGTTACAATACTGACTGCATTCTTAAGTGGGTTGATGCATGAAATGGACACATAAGAATTGCTGTTCTTGATTCACGATGATGTACTGAACAGTTTGGGACCAATTTGAAAGATGTACTCAAATTGTGAATTAACACTCACCTTGCCAGGGACAGGGTCAATGAGTACATTTTGCGTTCTTAAGTGGGTTAATACATGAAATGGATACTTAAGAATGACTGATCTTGATTTAGGATGACCTAAGGAATACATTGCCATATGTTTCATGGATGTACTCAAATTGTGAATTAAAAATGCTAATTAGCGTTAATTAGCATTAATTAGGTCGTTCTTAAGCGACCTAATACACAAATTGAAAACTTAAGAATTGGGAATTCTGATTTCCACTCCTATAGAGAACATTTTAAGACAAGTTTGAAAGATGTACTCAAATTGTGAATTAAGAGTCACATTTAGGGGTCTTTGGTGGCGCCCCCTGGTTGCTGTGCAGAATTGCAGAACTTAAGAATTGCCTTTTTGGGGTCTCCTATCATAGATGCATATATTCCAGGCCTCAAACCTTTTGTACTCGAGATGTGAAACAAATGTTTCTGGGCTCCCGCACTAAGAGACTTAATTAAATATGCCAATCCTATGTTTTCTGGGTTTCTGGGTTTTCTGGGTTTCTGGGTCGACCTCCCACACTCACAGCACAGTGGATGATCCCACCATTATACCCACCAGTCTGGTGTTTATGAAATTTGTTTTATACGTATTCCACCTTTTATAGTTTGCTTCAATCATCTGCACATTTAAAGTTATCGAAGTCTTGAGTTGCACAAGGATTTTATAAACACCATGCATGTATTTTTGTCATGGAACGCCTCCATATGTGTGCTTACTCAATGATGTCCGTTCTGTATGAAACAGCTGGGTGTCGCTCTGGGCTTCCTGGTGCCCCCCCTGGTTGTACCCAATTCCGGGGACATGAACCAAGTAGGCGAGCGCCTGTCCATGCTTTTCTACGGAGTTGCGGCTATAACATCCGTCCTCTTTCTTCTTGTCTTTCTTTGTGAGTGATACTCTTCCTTGAACTCATTCCTCCTTGTGAATGCGGTGTAACCTTTCCATGTCATGCATGCCCTGATACCAACTGATGTAGTCGAACGTTTATTTGCTTTGATTGTGATGCATTGTATGAAAGGTCCTCATGCTATCCTGAAAGAGAGGTTCGTTATTTATTTACTTATGTCTAGTGTCGAGGCTCGTGGAGGAACTAGAACACAGAACTGATCAGGACGTAACAGAACGAAAAGAACAGTAGAAGGAGAGGGACTATTAGCAGGGTTGAGGGACAAAATAACTAACCTAACCCCTGCTCTAGCAGGGAAAATGGCCTTAAAGTGCCTGTTGTTGTTGTTGTTGTTGTTGTTGTTGTTGTTGTGTGAGGGACAAAATAAAGGGAGACTTGCACAAGTAATAAATGAGGGCTAGCGGAGGACACAGAGGGTTAACGAGATGGAGTCCCCTGGGAACTCTCAATCACAGAAGTGGAAGGATGTTACCTCAGAGGGTGGAATAATCAGAAAAGAGATAGAAGATTTTCCAGAGGGTCAGAGAGATTATTATCAGGAATAGGACTGGGCCCAGAACCCAGTGGGATACAAAACAAACTCTTCAGCCTGGCGGAGGTATGCGCTCTACTGAGTGCTGTTCTAGATGTTTCTCTTTTTCTTTATCTCTGTGCCGAGGGAGAAGTGAATCAGTGCAGAGAGTTTTCTGTAAGGTCACTTGGCTGCACCTGGATGGGTTTGAGGGTTGTGTAATAGCAGCTGAAACCCAAATCTTACCCAGGTTCCTCCTGATGACTCCATCTTTGCTCTTTGCTTCTTCTGGTTCCTCCTGATGACTCCATCTTTGCTCTTTGCTTCTTCTGGTTCCTTCCGATGACTCCATCTTTGCTCTTTGCTTCTTCTGGTTCCTTCCGATGACTCAATCTTTGCTCTTTGCTTCTTCTGGTTCCATCTCTTTGCTTCTTCTGGTTCCTTCTGATGACTCCAATGTAGTATTTCGTCTTCCATTTGATTGTGTAGCTCTGGATTTTTTTTCCCTTGAAGACCATTTCATTCACCTCTGGATTCTGGATCTGCTTTACCTCTAATCACAATGTTGGCAATGTGGCATGGCCTTGCCTGGGCCTTGCTTCACCTCCACCCTTGTAGAATGGTTTTAATCTCCTTTCCTTCCCCTGCTGCATGATCTATTTTCATTTCCCATTCAAAGAATACATAATCCTCTTGTACATGTTTCTGGCACTAATGCAATAATGCATCAAAAGACGAAATTAACCTACTAACCACATCGGCTTGCATTTGCCTGATTTGTGGAGTTGAATTAAGGTAGAATGTTATATTCCAACCACTATGGCCCTATAATGACATCATTTAAGGGAATTGTACCAGAAATACTGGATGTCCATTTGATTGCCTATGGCTGCACCATATTTGTACATCACGAGATGGTGATTTCATTGACACCTTTGTTTCCCAAGTTCTGTTTTTTTGTGACTGGGATCTACATTTGATCTACTTTATGTAACGTAGCCAATAGTTTCTGTCAATAAATTAGATGTGGATTCAGATTCCTGGACAGTCGTCACATGACGTCATA
>NC_136269.1:13318528-13425907 GCF_964187855.1 Myxine glutinosa | reverse complement strand
CCACAGGGAACAACATATGTTAATGATGATGTCATCAGTGCCTTATGACGTCATAATTCGACAAGTACAACGCTTGATTCTAGTAAGTAATTAATTATTTTTTTTCTTAGCATCTCTTGGTCCGATGGACACTAAATCTTCACCATAGGAGCGCCTCCTCCTGTATAATTTTTTAAATGATAATTATGACATCATAGGTGACATAGTACACTCACTGACTTACCTACGGACATTGCTCGATCGCATAAACTCACCGGACTAAAGTCCAGGTGAGCTCGTAATTGTGTCAAAAGGGCAAAGGTCACAGTGAGAGTAAAAATCGGTTGTATTAACCCGTTCGCTGCGCAGTGCAAGATGGCGGGGATTTTTTTTATCACCTCATTTTTTTTTTTTTTGGTGATGTCATCAAATTTTCAACACCTTGAAATTATCGAGAACACCAATGAATCCATATTCCTTTTTTATGCCTCCGCCAGATGCCCGGAGGCATCATATTTTCAGGTTGTCCGTCCGGATGGATCTCAGTTCGTCTGTTTCCGTGATAGGTTTGCCTTTCCGCGATAACTTGAGAACGGCTGAAGGGATTAAAGTCAAACTTGGCACAGGTTTGTACTATGATGTAATATTGAACTCATTAGATGTTGGGGTCAAGAGATCAAAGGTCAGAGATAATGTGAGGAGAAAATCCTGCAACCGCAATAACCTGTGAACCAGCGATGGGATTTTGACCAAAGTTGGTACAGGTGTGTATTGTGATGTAGAGATGAACTGATTAGATTTTGGGGTCAAGAGGTTAAGAGGTCAAAGGTTGTGTGTGTGTGTGTGTGTGTGTGTGTGTGTGTGTGTGTGTGTGTGTGTGTGTGTGTGTGTGTGTGTGTGTGTGTGTGTGTGTGTGTGTTTGTAATACTGTAATAGGTTTTCATTGCCACGATAACCTAAGAACGACTGAATGGAACTAAGTCAAACTTGGTACAAGTATGTATAATGATGTAAAGAACAGATTAATAAATGTAACAAGCATTCTGAGTATTGCGCTGCAATACATGTCCCCTACCGGCAGTCTGTCGTCCGGAAAACCGCAAGGTCGCTCCGTGGAGCAGCCTGGACGTATTGCACTATGTGTGAATTATATAATTACCAACTCACGGTCTGAGGCAACTCGGCTAAAAATTATCCGATTTGCACCAAATATAGTTCATGAATGGTTGCACAGACCCCTACTTCTCACTAAAAGGGGAAAAAGAATGTAAATCGGAGTTAAAATAAGCCCGCAAGGTCGCTCCGTGGAGTAGCCTGCATGTATTGCACTATGTGTGAATTATATAATTACCAACTCACGGTCTGAGGTAACTCGGCTAAAAATTATCCAATTTGCACCAAATAAAGTTTATGAATGGTTGCACAGACCCCTACTTCTCACTAAAAGTGGAAACAGAATGTAAATTGGAGTTAAAACAAGGAATATTAACAGCTTTGACTTACCGCACTCCAAATTATAGTACGGAAAACTGTTGGGGAAATTACCTCAGCTCAAACTGCCATAACTTTGTCAAAAATGATCGAAACGTCGTGAAGTTCGAACTTGACCTGTAACTTATCATGAGGAAACCATGTGCCAAGTTTGAAATCATTAGCATTAAGAGTTTAGAAAAAAGTCCGGAAAACTGTTCTTTGCGTGACGGACGGACGGACAGATTGACAGACGGATGGACAGACGGAGGGACGGAGTGCAAACCTATAGTCCCCTCCGGTGTACACCGGTAGGGGACTAATAAAGTTCATACTAAAGTATCATGGAGTACGATAGCACTCCATATGTAGGGATGGCACTGGAAAATTATTAAACTAGTTCACTGCATTAATATTGTCGTATCACCACCATTACTATTGTATTGGTATATTCTATGCAGTATTTTAGGATGGCCGAGAGGTACGCGTACTCTCCTCTCAGCTGACCAGCCTGGGTTTGAATCCCGACCCGGCTACAAACTGTCATCCTGGTGTCTCGTTAAACCGGGCGTTCCATCTATCAGCATTAGTTGAATGAATGAATGAATGAATGAATGATCGTTTTAAGGCCATTTTCCCCGCTAGAGCGGGGGTTACCTTATCTATCAGCATTAGTTGGTGGATGTTAAAGATCCCCTGGTGTCCTTCGTGGAGAGGATGCGAACTATCGCCGACACCCTGAACAATTTACAAATTCCTGCCATAACCAGCAGAGGGAACTGCATCAGCGGCACAACTGCGCCTTCAGCCAATATTGCTACTTGCAGCCTTGTGCTGCATTCGAAAAGAAGAAGAAGAAGAGAAGAAGAAGAAAAAGATGATACAGTTTTCTGGAAATATACCACAGGTTTTTTTCTTCAATTTTTTTTCTTCAATGAACCAGACTCGGTGGTGTTATGGTTGGACCACCCGCTCCGAATCTGGAAGGCCGGTGGTTCAAACCTCGGCTGAGACATAGGAATACGTGCTGCTTCCTCAATTGACGTTCGGCATTTAAAATGAGAAGAGTGGGGACAATCCTCATAGGTTGGTGTCCATGGGAAGGAGGAAATTCCTCTTAAGGAAACGCCCCGCTGCGTGCGGTGAGAAAGGCGACGCCGTTGTTGTGACGTCACTGGTACCCAGAGTGCCCCAGGAAGTGACAAAACTTCACACGAGCTCAGTGGCTGTACTTGTCTCATCTAACAGTCCTGTGTTGTCTCGTGTATTCGTCTGTATGTCCGTGTGTGACAATTCCAGTACGAGCATCCTATTTATTATTTTTTTAAACTTCAATAATGCTGTTGTCTGGGTTGATCCTCACCGTGTGAATTGAAGGGGTGAATGAGCACATATCTCGTATTGTAACATTCTCATGTCTCGTCCAGACGACGTAACTAACAAGCTGAGAATGTCAGTAATAACTGTCCGTTAGGGTTCCCTCTCACTTTTGTGTAAGGATGTTGTGCAATGGTTTCTTGTGCCCCAAAAACTTTTTGGAATGTTCATTATTAGCTACTACCAGAGCCTGGTGTTGGCTTAGCGGTTAGGGTGCCGGCTTGGGATCCTAGGATCCTGGGTTCGAATCCCGGTCGATCGCTGAATTAACGCCAGGGGGGTTGACTCAGCCTGTCATCCTTCCGAGATCGGCAAATTGAGTACCAGCTTGCTGGGATGAATGATCACGGTGTGTACCCGGATTCAGAATAGGTACACCGTATCCCTGCGTATCGTAAGAGCATGACCAAGGGTTGGCGTCAGGAAGGGCATCCGGCCATAAAAACATTTCCTCAAAAAACAGGGAACCATGATTGTCATGGGGCCCGCAAGGCTAACCCCCGCTGTAGCGGGGAAAATGGCCTCAAAACGATCATTCATTCATTCATTCATTATTAGCTACTAGCAACGGAACCCGCCCTATGGGCGGGGCTTCAATTGGGAGGCCCAAATGAAAAGGCAAAATATCAGAAATTTAAGGGTTTTTTTTATATTTTAAACGATTCATATAAACATCCGTAAAATCATATCACACGCAAATCATCAAAATCTAAACAGTATTTGTAGAATTTCAATAAAAGCCACATCACTGTTCATATCGGTAAATATTATTCCATCGTGATTGGAAAATTGGAAAAATTGGAAAAATTGGAAAATTTGGGAAAAATTGGAAAAACAATATAGCCTATTTTACTCCAGGGGGTCCCAGGATTAGCCACCTAAAATTTCGTTGCGATCGGTTCAGCCGTTTTTGCGGTACCTGGGAACGGACGGACGGACGGACAGACATTTGGTGAATTATAACAAGATAAATCAGTGTGTTCGATTAAGAAAGAACCTTCAGTAAAGAGGGAAAAGGTTGGATGAAAGGTAAACCAAAAGAAACACTTACCGCCAAATATTTCAGGAAGTTTACATGGAAAAGTGAAAAGATTTAATGAATTACAGGTGTCTTGTGTCCCAAAATGTTTGTCCAACTTTTATATAAAGTAAAGCCTTTCATCGATAAGTCAAGTGTGGAACTCATTTGAGAAAGTCCATTCCATCTACATCTCCAGTTCCGATTGGCGAGAGCAATCTCTGATGAAAACTGATGGACAGGACAGGAAAATGACACTCTGTCAAACCATTTCAGTTACAACTGTCATTTGAAAGAACTGCCAGTTTTATGGCCACAATATCCTTCGTATCTGTATTCTCAGTTTGTCATTTGCTAACTATAGTCTGGAAGAGAGAAACCTCCGACTCATCTGAGAATACGATGATAATGATGATAATTGTGTGAATCGTCATCATTTTGACCTCTAACCTTTTACTCTCGTTTCCCAGTTTTTAAAGAGAAACCAGCATTGCCACCCAGTCCAGCCCAGGCGGTCGTGTGGTTCAACAGGCCGGATGAGGATTACTCTTACCTGCGCTCCATTCGCAGGCTCACAAACAACCCAAACTTTATAATGCTCACCATTACTTATGGTAAGCACTCAGCTCGGCCGTCAATTCCACGAAGAACGTTCATCCAGACAGGAGCAAACAGAAGGGACCCTTTGGCACATCAGGCACACATAAAATTTGCGCCTTAAGAAATTAATCGATTTATTAATTTTTCTCTTCTGGTCACACCTACCTACCCTGTGAATCTTTACTTAAATTTTCCTTCCGATAATGGGAATTGGTTTAATGGATGAAACCGGATCTTCAGCATATCCAAGCTGGATTGATCTGTAACTCCCGGAATACAAGTTGAAGTCAGGCCTGCTCAGTGCTGAGCAATCATGATCAGGCCTGCTAAGAGCTGAGAAATCATGATTAGACCTGGTAGGTGCTCAGCAATCATGATCAGGCCTGCTAAGTGTTGAGAAATCATGATCAGGCCTGCTAAGTGTTGAGCAATCATGATCAGGCCTGCTAAGTGTTGAGCAATCATGATCAGGCCTGCTAAGTGTTGAGCAATCATGATCAGGCCTGCTAAATGTTGAGCAATCATGATCAGGCCTGCTAAGTGCTGAGCAATCATGATCAGGCCTGCTAAGAGCTGAGAAATCATGATCAGGCCTGCTAAGTGCTGAGCAATCATGATCAGGCCTGCTAAGTGTTGAGCAATCATGATCAGGCCTGCTAAGTGCTGAGCAATCATGATCAGGCCTGCTAAGAGCTGAGAAATAATGATCAGGCCTGGTAGGTGCTCAGCAATCATGATCAGGCCTGCTAAGAGCTGAGAAATCATGATCAGGCCTGGTAGGTGCTGAGCAATCATGATCAGGCCTGCTAAGTGCTGAGCAATCATGATCAGGCTTGCTAAGTGCTGAGAAATCACGATCAGGCCTGGTAGGTGCTTAGCAATCATGATCAGGCCTGCTAAGAGCTGAGAAATCATGATTAGGCCTGGTAGGTGCTGAGCAATCATGATCAGGCCTGCTAAGAGCTGAGAAATCATGATTAGGCCTGGTAGGTGCTTAGCAATCATGATCAGGCCTGCTAAGTGTTGAGAAATCATGATCAGGCCTGCTAAGTGTTGAGCAATCATGATCAGGCCTGCTAAGAGCTGAGAAATCATGATCAGGCCTGCTAAGTGTTGAGCAATCATGATCAGGCCTGCTAAGTGTTGAGCAATCATGATAAGGCCTGCTAAATGTTGAGCAATCATGATCAGGCCTGCTAAGTGCTGAGCAATCATGATCAGGCCTGCCAAGAGCTGAGAAATCATGATCAGGCCTGCTAAGTGCTGAGCAATCATGATCAGGCCTGCTAAGTGTTGAGCAATCATGATCAGGCCTGCTAAGTGCTGAGCAATCATGATCAGGCCTGCTAAGAGCTGAGAAATAATGATCAGGCCTGGTAGGTGCTCAGCAATCATGATCAGGCCTGCTAAGAGCTGAGAAATCATGATCAGGCCTGGTAGGTGCTGAGCAATCATGATCAGGCCTGCTAAGTGCTGAGCAATCATGATCAGGCTTGCTAAGTGCTGAGAAATCACGATCAGGCCTGCTAAGTGTTGAGCAATAATGATCAGGCCTGCCAAGTGCTGAGCAATCATGATCAGGCTTGCTAAGTGCTGAGAAATCATGATCAGGCCTGCTAAGTGTTGAGCAATCATGATCAGGCCTGCTAAGTGTTGAGCAATCATGATCAGGCCTGCTAAGTGTTGAGCAATCATGATCAGGCCTGCTAAGTGCTGAGCAATCATGATCAGGCCTGCTAAGAGCTGAGAAATCATGATCAGGCCTGGTAGGTGCTCAGCAATCATGATCAGGCCTGCTAAGAGCTGAGAAATCATGATCAGGCCTGGTAGGTGCTGAGCAATCATGATCAGGCCTGCTAAGTGCTGAGCAATCATGATCAGGCTTGCTAAGTGCTGAGAAATCATGATCAGGCCTGCTAAGTGCTGAGCAATCATGATCAGGCCTGATACATGCTGAGCAATCATGATCAGGCTTGTTAAGTGCTGAGCAATCATGATCAGGCCTGGTAGGTGCTGAGCAATCATGATCAGGCCTGGTAGGTGCTGAGCAATCATGATCAGGCCTGGTAGGTGCTGAGCAATCATGATCAGGCCTGCTATGTGCTGAGCAAAATGATGATCAGGCCTGCTAAGTGCTGAGAAATCATGATCGGTCCTGGTAAGTGCTGAGAAATCATGATCAGGCCTGCTAAGTGCTGAGAAATCATGATCAGGCCTGCTAAGTGCTCAGCAATCATGATCAGGCCTGATACGTGCTGAGCAATCATGATCAGGCTTGCTAAGTGCTGAGAAATCATGATCAGGCCTGATACATGCTGAGCAATCATGATCAGGCCTGCTAAGTGCTGAGCAATCATGATCAGGCCTGGTAAGTGCTGAGCAATCATGATCAGGCCTGATACGTGCTGAGCAATCATGATCAGGCTTGTTAAGTGCTGAGCAATCATGATCAGGCCAGGTAGGTGCTGAGCAATCATGATCAGGCCTGGTAGGTGCTGAGCAATCATGATCAGGCCTGGTAGGTGCTGAGAAATCATGATCAGGCCTGGTAGGTGCTGAGCAATCATGATGAGGCCCGCTAAGTGCTGAGCAATCACGATCAGGCCTGATAAGTGCTGAGCAATCATGATCAGGCCTGGTAAGTGCTGAGAAATCATGATCAGGCCTGCTAAGTGCTGAGAAATCATGATCAGGCCTGCTAAGTGCTGAGCAATCATGATCAGGCCTGGTAGGTGCTGAGCAATCATGATCAGGCCTGGTAGGTGCTGAGAAATCATGATCAGGCCTGGTAGGTGCTGAGCAATCATGATGAGGCCCGCTAAGTGCTGAGCAATCACGATCAGGCCTGATAAGTGCTGAGCAATCATGATCAGGCCTGGTAAGTGCTGAGAAATCATGATCAGGCCTGCTAAGTGCTGAGAAATCATGATCAGGCTTGCTAAGTGCTGAGAAATCATGATCAGGCCTGATACATGCTGAGCAATCATGATCAGGCTTGTTAAGTGCTGAGCAATCATGATCAGGCCAGGTAGGTGCTGAGCAATCATGATCAGGCCTGGTAGGTGCTGAGCAATCATGATCAGGCCTGGTAGGTGCTGAGCAATCATGATCAGGTCTGGTAAGTGCTGAGCAATCATGATCAGGCCTGATACGTGCTGAGCAATCATGATCAGGCTTGTTAAGTGCTGAGCAATCATGATCAGGCCAGGTAGGTGCTGAGCAATCATGATCAGGCCTGGTAGGTGCTGAGCAATCATGATCAGGCCTGGTAGGTGCTGAGCAATCATGATCAGGCCTGGTAGGTGCTGAGCAATCATGATGAGGCCCGCTAAGTGCTGAGCAATCACGATCAGGCCTGCTAAGTGCTGAGAAATCATGATCAGGCCTGCTAAGTGCTGATAAATCATGATCAGGCCTGCTAAGTGCTGAGATATCATGATCAGGCCTGCTAAGTGCTGAGCAATCATGATCAGGCCTGATACGTGCTGAGAAATCATGATCAGGTCTGGTAAGTGTTGAGCAATCATGACCAGGCCTGGAAGGTGCTGAGTAATCATGATCAGGCCTGGTAGGTGCTGAGCAATCATGATCAGGCCTGGTAGGTGCTGATTAATCACGAGTGTGTTGTCTTTCCCACAGGTATAATCACTGCTGTATTCTACTCCATCTCGACACTTCTCAACCGAATGATTGTAGAGCAATACGCGGTACCTACATTTTCTTTCATTTCAAAAATACAATGTCTTGTACCTTCTTAAGCTTGAACACACACATAAACATACACATTATCTCTACAGTCCATTTGGGTCCACTGTAGGGTGAAGATCTCCCACCTATAGAGAGGTGTTTGGCATATTTGCTCTGCTTGTCAATCATGTGTCAGGGAGAATGGTACCAGCAATAACTTGTCTACCCCTCATGAAATGTACCGTGGGATCTTTAATATCCACAAATTAATGTGAGGAACTGGATCCCAGCATAACGTATATCCAAGGGACCCCACATTTATGATGTAATACACACTATCTGTAAAACACCAATCTGACAGTTTATAGCCAGGCTGACAATCAAACCCAGACCAGACAGCTCATGAGCAAGTGTGCTACCTCTGCACCATCCTATTATCTATATAATAATAGCGTAAGGACTCGACTTTGTTATCCCTTTTACGCCGCACCCAGTGACCCGATGCCCACGGCACTAATGGATTTACGATCTACGAACCGCGCTCTTTGTTTATCACGTACAGCCGTACTTGAAAAATCTGAATTAGCCGACGTTGGGGCCCAAAAGCATCCGATTAACTGCCGATACGACGCCATCTTACGACGCCATCGTATTGGCGTCTGCTGGGCGAAGGCGAAGCAAGCCGTCCGCTGATTGGACAGGCGAAGGTGAAAGCAAGCCGTCCACTGAGTGGACAATCCAGAGCATGCATTTGTGCCGGTGTCGGCGATCGTTGTTCATATACGCACTCTTCATTCTCATCTTTCTTCCTAACTCTTACTCGGACAAGCAAATCCCCGATGCCATCCATAATGGTACACTCTATCCATACACCACATCCTCCCTTCCGTGGATGTTCCACGGGTTTCGTCTAGTACATATATATTGTTGTGCGAATCCCTCCGGTTAATACCAGAGACCGCGGATGACCAGAACGGCTTTAACTGGAGGCGACGACCAAATACGGATTTGACTATGAAGCGCGGGAAGAAGAAGGGAAGAGGAAGAAGCGGGAAAAGCGCTTACCTGGAGCGCGCCGACTGCAGCTCCGGTCCTGTCGGGAATTAATGAAAAACGGGAATGCAGGGTAAAATGTACAAAAATAATGATTTCTTAACAAACCCGATAACAAGGAACATGACGGTAATAAAATAATGAGCCTAAATTGGGATCCCACTCACCTCACTTCAGAAACGAGACAGGGGCAAATTAATTAATAAAAGAACACGTTCGTAGTGGGTTTGGGTAATGTAGTGTGAGCTTATCTGTCCGTCTGTAGTCGTGTCGTATCCACCACGGCTCCAAACTCCGGTGCGGAGAAAACCTCCGACCACCTCGCACGCTTCGCTAGGCCCGAGCCAACGCCCTCGCTCCAATCCCCTCGCCGTTCGCACACGAGATCCTGCCCGTTCACAGCACCGAAAGCACCGAGCACCGCTCCAAGCACCATGAAGATGGCGAACCAACGACCACCAGGGACCTCCCAAGACCAAGAAGGGAAGCGCAGAGACAAGCTACCAGCGAGGATAGAGAGCGAGACAGAGCCCAGATGAGTCGGAGAGTGTGCAGCGCAAGAGCGAGAGAGCGCAAGAGCCAGAGAGGGACGCAAGAGCTAGAGCTGCTGAAAGTGTCGTGCAGCGCCCTTTTATAACCTGCCATGGTGACGTCAGCCTTGGCGCTCCACCCAATCAGCCCCGTCCAGCGTCCCGCCGTCCACCGAACCTTCTCCAATGTTCCCTCCAATGAACCACCTCCTTCTCAGTTGCGTCTTCACGCCTCCCGCCCTGATTGGCTGGAGGTTCGCGCCTTTCGCGCCAACCAATCACACATTCCCTGTAGCGTGGTCATAGCTCGTGTCACTCGATCTTGCTAGGCCTGCCGGAGCTGTAGCTGACGGCGGCCATCCGGCAGTGCCCCGATCTGGCTTCCTGCCTGTTTTCCAAAGTCGTTGTAAGGGAAGGGGATTTAATTACTGTGTGCACTAAAGGGCCTATCTAAGTGTTTATAGGAGTGCGTTGCTATAAGGGACAAAGGTTTGGCGACAGGGACGACGACGAACAAAGGAATCTTATCCATAATCCCTGGACTATTTAGCACACCTTGCTCCCCCGTAGCGGGGACATCAATACAGCTTATCCCGACAAACCGGACTACACATGGAACTTATTACAGGGGAGATTCCCCATCGCGACAGTCGAATACCTACCTATACAGATCTACCTGACTCTAGATATTCCTTTACCCCACCGACATAACAATATATATATACATATATATTGTTACAGACACGACTTTGATGTTAAGGTGGGCCGAGCGGAATGGCCGTCGTGTCCGCACAAATTACCCGATTGTACTCGAACGTTGACGGAGCCGCGCTACGCTGGATCAATAAGGAAAAAGAAGACACACGGCTGGATTATAATGACAGACACCAATGTTTCGATTCTCAATTATATTCGTACGGAAAAGGTTAGATTACAGGGGCTAGAGGTAAAGCACAGAAAAGATGGGCACTTAGACACAGGCTTATCTTAACCCCGGACAGACGACAGGTAAACGGGACAACGGCTGACTCACACGGGGATTGATGGCCAGGAAAGGCAAGTAGCGATGGCTCAAGGTGCACTCTTGGCTCAAGGCAGGGTACAGTCCGGTCCAAAGATGCGGGGAGGTCACAGCGCTCGGAGGTAACGTTCTTTCCCAGGCGGGTTCGCTTCCTCTCCGTGATCGCAGGCAACGTTCTTTCTCAGGCGGGGCGCCTCTCACTCAGCGCGCGCAGGTACTTCTTTCTCTTCAGCTGGGGGGCGCATCTTACGTCACATCCGGCGCGGGGCCGCGTATATCCGGCGGGGAGTGACACGCCCTCGGCTCGCTAGCGCCGCCCCAGATGGAATCGGTCCGCCCTTCTGATTGGGTGCGGGGGGTTACCAGGCTCCGCCCTTGAGGAGGAGCTGACAGCCAGCCCCTCCGTGGTAACCCCGTGGAGCGCGTGGTCAATGGCGCTAATCGAGCCGGTGTGAGGACGCATCCTCCCCCGCGCCGCCGCCATCTCCTCTGTTGTGGTTGTAATTGTTGGGGAAGAAGATGGAAGGAGGTATGGGAAAGGTCCTAAACTCACTACTGGTGCCATATAATCACATTCTGGTGCAACGAAGAGTCATAATTAATGGAAACGAGGCCTTAACTGACATAGACTAAGAATAACTAGCAAGATGTCCGAAAGTTGTCTACGTGTGGTGCGGTGGACCTGGGCACGACATTTAATGGGGGAATAAGGGGAAGGTCGGCTCTACTGATTGTTGTTTACAGACAATGGGACTAGGGAATGGGGGATTGGGGATAGTTGGGGAGTATTGGGGAAAATAGGGGAATATTTACAAGCGGATATGGAGGCCAAATTCCATATTCGCAACATTGCACCCTTCTCTACCCTCGGGGCGTCCCGACCCGATAAATTTTTACCTACTTTAGTGTGGCACGCAATGTAGTTCCCTCTACTATTAACTCTACCCTGAGTGCGACAGTTTTACAGATATTCACAAATGAGTAAATATTTCCCCCTGCGACGTTGCACCCTTCTCCTCACAGAAACACACCCACAGGATAACCGAATCCGGAAAGAATTCGCAAACTAAACATACAGCCGGTAGGGAGCATTATTTACACGACTACGCTGCTATTTACACTACGATCCAGGACCTGTTTTTGGAGGAACACATGCAGATGTTATGCATAGAGAGAGCGCGCTTGCCAGCATCGATACACCAACCCACGAGTGCTCTGTGGCCGACGGCCTTTAATAACGTGCAGAGCACCCTTTCCCAGCATCAAAAGCACCACCCCACCACACAGTCAGCACCATCCGGTGCAGTCACCATTGTTCATTGGAATAAAAATAAATTCGACAACCCCTAACCCTGCAGGTGTCTCTTGCTCTTCTTGTGGTGCACTTGGTGTTAACTAAAAGTGGTTCACCTGTATGGCATAGGTGCCACGTTGACCCATAGGTCCATCCCCGGGTGGTGCTTGGCCGCAAACGAACTGCGGTCCATTGTGGGTGGCCACAAACATTGCGGTCCATATGGTGTATCGATCCCGGCAGCAAACAGCGAAAGTGCAGGCCCACAACTGCGCAGCCAGCACCTCTCTCTCCTCTCTCTCTACCCCAAAGCCAGATCCTCGGAGGTGGGAGACAAAAGAAGCAGACAAGTGAGTAAGGTGGTAAGGGCGCAAAAGTGCACGCAATGTAAGGTGATGCACACTGGGGGCACATGGGAACCAGGTGAGACAGGTACGTTCCTATCGTACGCCCCCCCCCCCCCCCCACCAGGTAACCTACATGGCCCCTCCCTTACCCCTTACTGTATCCACAAAACACAACACTACCCATAAACATCTACTTTACAAATCAACAAACATCCCTACTGTCTTCCCCGTTCCTCCCATAAACCAAATTCGTCTTCTCTCCCTCCTAACCAATCAAATTTGCCATTTTCAACTCTCATCAAAATTTGCCATCTCCAACTGCACATCAAAATTTGCCATCACCAATTCATCATCAGTCCCTCCTAGGGAGGGAGAGATGGAATCACCCCAATGTCTCATCCACGTCGTGATGCGTCTCACAAATCCACAGCAATCTCATTTCCTGCAACAAAACAAAGAAAACACAGGTGTGGAGTCATCATCATCACCACAGGTAAGTGGCTGCGTATGGTGCGACAGGTTCATCAATCCTAACTATTTCCTAAATGACTTTAACAACTTTACACTACCCGGGGTCTTTCTCCGGCCAAACCATTGGCCCTCTTACACTATGGGTTCTAAAAACCAATTCCCATTGGCCAAACTGTGGTGCGCTTCAATTTGGGGTCTCACTCCCCCGATTCATCTCACGGTGCCCTCGCACAATTTCTGGGCTGCGGCGTGTACCTCTCCCAGTGGGTCTACCCACCTGCACACCTCCACCACTGCAGTTGCCTCCGAGCTTACCTGCTCCTTGCCCTAACCTAACTACCTGGGGAAGGCCCTCTGGCACTCTCCCCACTCGGTGCCCTCTCTGGCACTGGGCTACCCGATCCACACCCGGGATCCTCAGGCACCCACTCACAACTACCGGCTCCCAGAGCCCACCTGCGGCCTCACCTGGCCGACATCCTCACAGTGGTGGAGTGCCCAACCAACTACACACACTAACAGGCTACACGCCCAGCCATTTCCACAACACTAATGCACCCATCCACAACACCATTCTGCAACCGCACCACAAATGCCAATATCCAACCACAATTTACCTGTACCCTCTACCTAACACTTACACTACCCGCCCCGGGTATCCGTGATGGGGGTCCACTCTTCCCCCATCCACACCTTCGCACCATGCACACCACTCCGTACCACTTACTCCAACTCTCTCCACACACCTGTACTTGCACACCTGTGCTCTCACACCTGGTGCCACCTGCACCCTTCTCTCCCCAAGCGCATTCGCGCTGATCCACACACTCACTACTCACACACTGCTCCACACACCTGTCCAGTTGCACACCTGTGCAATCACACCTGTTCCATCCTCACACACACGGCATCATCTCAGCTAACTACTCCCTTCTGAAACTTGCGCTTCCCAGTCGTCCCTTTAAACTATTGCGCTCCCACGTCATTATCATCCACACTAATCTACCTGCGTCCCCACTACAGGTATCAGTCACTAACTAACCTTAACGTTACCTAAGGTCATCTTCTCTAGATCCCTACACACAATATCCTAACCCACCCGGGCTAGTTTTCACTGCCATACACCCCATAAGCTATTGCTCCTTTGCCCCCACCTGTGAGGGATGGTGGATTTGCCATCCCACCACATCGGGGGTCTCTCACTATCAATTTTGCACGTCAAATTTCAACAAATCAAAAATTTGCCAATCCTACTCATCATCTGCCAATCACTACTGCCAATCCTTTGCCAATCACCAAATTTTGTTTTTCTCCAATTTTGGGTCCAAAACACTAACCTCATCACCCGTCTACTCACTAATACCTCTCGGTGCGCCAATTCCCGTCCAAAGCCCGGCTTCGTAAAGCCAAGCAATGGATGCTGGTTGTTCTGTGCCAGTGGCTGGCTGCATCCTGCCTTCGGTGCAGGGAAGGAGGTTTACCCGGGCCGAGATCCCACGCACCATCTCGGCACGGAGCCATCCCATGGCTCGATCTCGGCCTGCCGGAATGCCTCACCAAAAAGTGGTCGCCATGACGACCCTTCCTATCCTGCCGCCCGCTCCGCCTAGTGGAGCACGGACGCGGCCGTTCAAAGCGAGGCCCGGCACGCACCGAGGGCCCGATTCGGCTATAAGTCGTTCTAAACTCTACCCCGTCTAACGTCGATGCTTCACCTGGATTCTTACACCCCGCAGCCCGTTCCTTGCTCACACATCCCGCCGTGCCCATGCTCCTCGTACCTTTCCTTACACACCCAGGTACACCCATTCCACTCACAGCCTTGGTCACACACCTGACCACCGAACACTTTGGCACACATTCGTTGCTCGCACACCTCACCAATACACCGCTTCGCACCCCCTCCTCGGTCACCTCCTCTGTGACAATCACAGGTGTGCTCTCATTCGCACACCCAACCACGTGCCTCACCACCAACTCCAGCGTGCATTCCCACTCACGCTCTACCATTCCAGGTGTGCATCCTTCCATCCCAGGTGTACATCCTCGCTCACCTGTCACAACTAACTCACGCTCCATGTCACTCTCACTACTTTCACCTCCATTCCTGACAGCGCACTCACCCTTCCTCTTGACAGCGCACTCTTTCCTCATGTACCTGTCCATCACACACCTTTCTCGCGCACACTCTCCCGTTACACCCTCTGTAACACTCACCACACCGCGCTTCCATGTGCTCCCTCGCACACACGCTACGACCGACTCATTCTCGCCAACACCCTCACTCCTTGGCACACACTTTTTCCTCACACACCCCAGAGTCGGACTTTCTCGCACACCTCCTCTTTCGCACACCAGACCTGTCACACACCTCACCAACGGCCTTTCACGAACACCCGGATCCAAACCAATCCCCAAGCTTCTTAAATCCCCTGGCGCATCATACGCACGACCATATTGGTCACCACTTACACCGGGTCCTCTTCCTCTTCGCTTCTCCTCCATCACCTGCGAATCCCTCATCCGGTTAATGAGCACATCATCACGATCCAAACACAGACTTTGGACCAATTCTTTTACCTCCTCTTTTATCTCTTTCTTATCCTCTCTCCGTCGCTTTTTAATTTCGCTCACCCCCTCTTCCACTTCTTCTAATTTCTGCTTCACCTCCTTCATCTCCTTGTGCGCCCCTTTAAGTTCTTCCTCTAACTCCACTTTATTTTTTTCTATGTGCTCCCGCACCTCCCGCTCTTTAACCTCCATCACCTCTACCACTTTGTTCATTTTTTTCGTCAAGTCCTCATGTACCGTCTGACACTCTTTTTTAATTACCCCTACGTCCTTTTTCATCTCCTTCTGCGTCGATTTTAACCCCTCTATTACCGCTGTGTTCTTCTTTACCTGTTCCCCCAACTCCTTTTGTCCCACTGTCAGTTGTTCTACTCCCAGCGTCAACTCCTCTATACCCCCTTGCAATTTTACAGTCCCCTTTCTCACCTCCTTCTCCATGCGCTCCTTACAGTGCCTCACCTCCTCGCGCACTCCTCCGACCTCCTCACTCACTCCTCTTCTGATCTCCTCTCCCATCACTTGCATCTCCTGCCCAGATGCCACCCTCATCTGCTCCATTTCCTCCCTGTGAGCATCCAATTTCGTTTCTACCCCCATTCTGACCCCCTCTATCTGCTGCTCCATTTGTTTAACTTCCCTTTCCGCTTGGTCCCTCATGTCCCTCAATTTGCCTTCCATACTGTTTTCTAACCCCTCTAACCCATTTTTCACTCCCTCTATCTGATTCTCCTGGGCAGCCATTCTATTTTCTACCCCCATTAACCCATTTTTCACTTCTTTTATCCCGTTGTCTAACCCCTCACCGGTACCCCTCGCTTCGTCCCTCATTACCCCCATTTGGTTTCCCATTACCCCCAATTGCTTACTCTGAGCATCCATCCGGTTCCCCATTACCCCCATTTGGTTTCCCAAGTCATTCCTCAGGTCTTCACTTGTCTGGACCATGAGCGCCTTTATTTGTTCCATAAATAGGCCCCAATCCATCGGCGGCGCTGCTACGGTCGCGGGCGCGGTGACCAGCGAGGCGCCATTTTGTGCGTTTGCTACCCCCGCTGTTTCGCTCTCCTCACGTGTCTCAATTTGGTCCTGGACCGACCCTGCTTCACTCTCCCCTACCGGACCCCAGCCGTCTTGATCCGCCATAGCGCGACTTTCAAAATTCGAGTTTCGTAACACAAATCCAAATTTTGCTGTTATAATTTCGTCGAGCGCAGTAACCGCGGGACCGCGCTCCGGATCGATTTTGTCGAGCGCTGTACGCGCTCCGAATCGATTTTCCCTCCCAAAATTTGGGCCTAACTAATTTAGTCCCGGGTCCGAATCCCACTCCTGACACCAATTGTTACAGACACGACTTTGATGTTAAGGTGGGCCGAGCGGAATGGCCGTCGTGTCCGCACAAATTACCCGATTGTACTCGAACGTTGACGGAGCCGCGCTACGCTGGATCAATAAGGAAAAAGAAGACACACGGCTGGATTATAATGACAGACACCAATGTTTCGATTCTCAATTATATTCGTACGGAAAAGGTTAGATTACAGGGGCTAGAGGTAAAGCACAGAAAAGATGGGCACTTAGACACAGGCTTATCTTAACCCCGGACAGACGACAGGTAAACGGGACAACGGCTGACTCACACGGGGATTGATGGCCAGGAAAGGCAAGTAGCGATGGCTCAAGGTGCACTCTTGGCTCAAGGCAGGGTACAGTCCGGTCCAAAGATGCGGGGAGGTCACAGCGCTCGGAGGTAACGTTCTTTCCCAGGCGGGTTCGCTTCCTCTCCGCGATCGCAGGCAACGTTCTTTCTCAGGCGGGGCGCCTCTCACTCAGCGCGCGCAGGTACTTCTTTCTCTTCAGCTGGGGGGCGCATCTTACGTCACATCCGGCGCGGGGCCGCGTATATCCGGCGGGGAGTGACACGCCCTCGGCTCGCTAGCGCCGCCCCAGATGGAATCGGTCCGCCCTTCTGATTGGGTGCGGGGGGTTACCAGGCTCCGCCCTTGAGGAGGAGCTGACAGCCAGCCCCTCCGTGGTAACCCCGTGGAGCGCGTGGTCAATGGCGCTAATCGAGCCGGTGTGAGGACGCATCCTCCCCCGCGCCGCCGCCATCTCCTCTGTTGTGGTTGTAATTGTTGGGGAAGAAGATGGAAGGAGGTATGGGAAAGGTCCTAAACTCACTACTGGTGCCATATAATCACATTCTGGTGCAACGAAGAGTCATAATTAATGGAAACGAGGCCTTAACTGACATAGACTAAGAATAACTAGCAAGATGTCCGAAAGTTGTCTACGTGTGGTGCGGTGGACCTGGGCACGACATTTAATGGGGGAATAAGGGGAAGGTCGGCTCTACTGATTGTTGTTTACAGACAATGGGACTAGGGAATGGGGGATTGGGGATAGTTGGGGAGTATTGGGGAAAATAGGGGAATATTTACAAGCGGATATGGAGGCCAAATTCCATATTCGCAACAATATATATATATATATATATATATATATATATATATATATATATATATATATATATATATGTATGTATATGTATAGTGCCTATAGAGTGTACACCCCCTTTCAAAATTTTCACCTTTTGTTGGCTTATGGCCTGGAATTAAATCAGACTTTTTCCACCTTTATTTACACATCGGAACCCACAGCTTCCAAGTGAAAAACAAATTCTACAAATTTCAGAAAAATTATTAAAAACACAAAACTATAATATCTTGGTTGGATAAGCACCTCATCATGCCGCCACCTGTATCTTCCTGCTGCCAATGCTACTGTGAGCATGCCTTCAGTACCTGCTGCACCGTTCCCAAACCTCCACACAAATAACATCTCCCCTCCTGCAACAACCCCCCCCCCCCCCCCCTAATCTCAAGTTTACTGGTGACGGAAGCACATCATACGTTGCCCGCAACAGGAAATTCAACAATATTGGCTCCATCCTCCAAATTTCTTGCCACTTCAATGTCCTCACCCGCACACCTTCCCACCTTGTCCAAGCACCTTGCTGTGCCTGTCTGACTGCTTCAACACGTCTGAGGAAGAGAACTAGTTTGTTCTCCAAACGTCAGGTGATTATTAAAGAATTTTAAATTATTTTACTACTCAGTGTGCTGTCTTTTACTATATGAATCCTGAGCTGCAAATCTTTCGACATGTACGTATATATATTCATATATATAGCCACGTTCTGATACAACCAAACGAGGTGGTGTAATGGTCAGAGCATCCGCCCTGATTCTGGGAGGTCACAGGTGAGAATACCGGCCGAGTCACGCTAAGGACTATTGGTATCCTGGCCGAGGAAAATTCAGATTTCTTCACCCCACATCACCCTGACCTACCTTTTGCGAAAAAATATGGATGGCCACAAAGTGAAACAAATGGTATGCTTCACAAATGTGATACATTTTGGGTGAAGGAGCTTTCGACCGTTATGAATCGAGGATTTTGTGGAAATCAGACAGACAGCAGATACCACAGCACTTGACATTGGACAAACACGACCGTTGACCTTTCGGAAGTTACTACCTTGGAACACACCAGGTGCCGGATGCTGCAGCGCATGGCAGTGCTTTTTCTGTCCATAGTCAGCAGGGCAATTTAATAAATAAATCTCCACCCCTCTCTCCAAGGGATACCCCTACCCACGGGGTTTGTTTGTGTTCTGTCATCTAAATGTAGAGCATCAAGTGTACAAGGAAGTAGCATGTACCGTTTTAAGTCTTTGCTCTGCCTCCCAGACTCGGAGGAGAGTTTCTAACCCCAGAGTTAGGTGGATTGTGAAAATCTTTTGAAACCTGTTGTGTGTTTAAAAAAAACAAGGATTTTGCTTGTGTTTTGTGTGTCTCTTGGGTTTCTGTGATTAAATTTTCTTAACATTGCATTTTTTGATTAAATAAAGGGACAGCAATTAGAAAGGGCGAATTGTACCTGTTCCTGTGCTGCTTGTTTCAGGGAGAAGAGGTGAGTGCTGGGAAAATCGGTCTCACCCTTGTTCTTGTTGGAATGATTGGATCCGTTATCTGTGGCTTTTGGTTGGACCGAACCAAAACCTTCAAGTATGATTTGCAGCTTTTATACCCAACGCTACAACCAGTAGGAACATTTATGATACTCTGCCACAATGAGTGCACATACACTTGAATCATGTGACCTGATTTGTAATGTTTCAGCTTTAAGATGTTCACTCTGAAGCACTCGTTGTCTGACACTGCACACTCATCCCCACTAACCCCCAATTGCTCCTCCAATCCCCCACAATAGGCAAACAACTTTAGTTATGTATGGCATCTCCTTGCTGTCCATGATCCTGTTCACCTTCACTCTCAGCCTGGGCCACCTTTGGGTCGTTTTCCTGACTGCGGCCTGCCTTGGGTATGTCGTATGATGTGAACAATCCCATAACATGTACATGGCGTAATGCAAATGAAGCACAATCACAATGATTATGACTGAGTAATTCAGGCCCATGAGGGATTTAAATCTTTGAATACTGCATATTATTTCTATAAACTTATTGTTCAATGAAACATCGAATCTGCAATTGGGTTGATCGTCAAATTACACAAATAATTATAAAATAAAATAACACAGAGCCTGGTGTTGGCTTAGCGGTTAGGGTGCCGGCTTGGGATCCGAGGATCCTGGGTTCAAATCCCGGTTCGATCGCTGAATTAACGCCAGGGGGGTTGATTAACGCCTGTCATCCTTCCGAGGTCGGCAAATTGAGTACCAGCTTGCTGGGATGAATGATCCCGCTGTGTACCCTGATTTAGAATAGGTACACCGTATCCCTGCGATAAGGGTTGGCGTCAAGAAGGGCATCCGGCCATAAAAACATTGCCTCAAACAGGTAACCATGATTGTCATGGGCCCCGCTCTAGCGGTTTTTTTTCAACAGTCGCTGCTGCTGTTTAACACAAAACTGAAAGAAATCTGGAGGAATCCCGACATCCTTAAGATGTTATATGCTTATCATGTCCACCACAGACGAATGGACTGGAGCCTAGATCTACTATAATCTAGATACCTTAGAGAGGATAATAACATGACACTTCCTGCTGCTCCCGTAGTTAACTTAAACATCCCGTTTAGTCTCAGGGCCCAAGGTAAGGCTGGTGTACTGGCACATACTGGCCTTTACTTTTCAAGAGATAGTGTGGGATATTTAATGTCTGTAACTGAAATGAAGATCACACAGAGTATGTGATAGTCTGAAATGCAGCACTGCATTAACAAAGCCAGTCAGGTCAAAGGGTAACATACTGTCTCGGTCTACAAACACCCGGTCTTCCACTGAGGTCTACCCTTTTAAGTACGAACCAGACTCCATTCGGCGTTGCTACTGAGATCCGACTGTATGGGGGAATTTGAACTCTGACAAGTAAATTATTCCTTTTATCTCTCCATCATAGTTTTAGGTTTTGATGAAAGACAAACAAAACAAGGAAAATGTTGTGCAGATCACGATACTTGCAAAATCCTTCAAAGAAATTTGGCCTCAAAAATAATTGTGCACCTGATGTGCAAGTCCTCTTCAATTTTCAAATCAAACCAATAAATGAAAATATGGGGTTTTTCAAAATGGCCGCCAGTCTATCAGTCGGCCATCTTTGATTAGATCCCAAAATAAAGTGAGGGGCAGGTTTATGCCATTATGTACCATGCTTGTGCCAAGGTTGAACAAAATCGGACCATGCATGTGCGAGAAATGTCTGGGGACACGTTTAACTTATGAAATGGCCGCCAGTCGGCCATCTTGGATGTGATCTTGAAGAAAAATGAGGTGCGTATGTAAGCAACCATTCATTAACTGTGTGCTAAGTTTTGAACAATGTTCTATGTTCTAGGCTAATCTCACAAATCCAGTGCGAGCTAGGGAGGGTGACACTTGTCCAATTTCTCCAGGTTCTTTGTGGCCGGCTACATCCCTGTGGGTTTTGAGTTTGCAGTGGAGTTGACATTTCCGGAGTCCGAGAGCACCTCTTCGGGCATTTTGAATGCCTCAGCTCAGGTCGGTCCAATATCGGGTCGATACACCGCAGTGCTCCCACAGGTGCACTCTTTCCATAGAAGGAAGCTGTTGGTTATTGTGGGAGCTGAAAGTGTCCTTTGTCTGTAAGGTGCACTGATCATTGTATAGAATGATTTAGATTTTGGCATGAAGGTGATTTACTCCATCTCGTGCGACGAAAAACGATATTGCACAACTTGCATCAACAACAATCTATCATTCACCACAGTATAAGGAGAGGAGTGACATGTGCGTCTGACTGTCTCCATGGTGACCCAGTGCTCAATGCTGCTTTCGGTTCTCTCCATTTGAGTGACTCATGTTGTGGAAAACCAATCAGGTCCACACAACTTTAGTCCAACTTGTGGTTTAATTCCATTTAGATCATGACATCATCCTGTAATGCAGGAAATGCAATAAGTATACGATGTGGCATCACATGGGACCATTCATAACATTCAATGCAAGCAAGCTGGATATTCTATGCTGGCGTACCGTTAGCGAGTCTACCAGATGTAACGTGTCACAGGAGAAGTCTCGGAGCACCGTCCGCAGCAGCGGGTCTTATAGTCACGCCCCTAGCGGTGTCAACGAGCAGCGAGCATCACCCCGGGTTCAGTACGAATACGATTTCACTACATTCTCCCCCCTGTCAGAATTATACGGCGGTGCGGCAAGAAGCGAGCGAGCGTCAGCACGAACAGGGTGCGGAACATCAGTCGACCCAACCGTATCGGGCCGGGCGGCGAATTTCTCTGCCAGCACGCGTCCGAAATTCCCCGGGTACGGCATCACGTATCCCTGTGTCCCCGGCGTCGGAGGCGCCATCAGGGTCGGGTGACGAAGGGGGTAACTCCAAGTCGTCGGGCCCAGGTAGACCCGGCGAGGGGAGAGTCGGTAGACTTTCGGCGATGGGAGCGTCGGGAGAGGCCATAGTCTCATAGATGGGTTCGGTCGGTCCGTCCGATTCCCTACTCAGGTCAGCGACCCCGCAAGGGGCAAGGTGACGGACGGAGACAGTAGTCTCATGGCCATCAGTCGTCATCACACGAGCATGCTCAGGATTAGCCTGGAGAATCTGCACTTTGTCCACTAGGGGGTCGTACTTGCTCGCGCGAACCGCCCGTTTAAGGTAGGCCGGCCCAGGCCCAGCGAGCCAACTGGGCAAAGACCGTATACACCCCGTGCTCCTGGGGTGGTGGAAAAGTCGCTCGTGGGGAGTTTGATTGGTTGCCGTACACAGGAGAGCCCTGATCGAGTTCAACGCCGCAGGTAGCGACCAAGCCCATTTATCGAGGCCCCGGCCGAGGGTCCGGAGGTTGAGCATGACGGCCCTCCAGATAATCCCGTTGAAGCGTTCGATCTGCCCATTAGCCTGGGGTCTGTACGGCGTGGTGTAACTAGAAGCAATGTTATTTTGGAGCAGATAGCCACGCACCTCCTGAGACAAGAAGACCGCACCCCGGTCGGTATGGACATAGGCCGGGTACCCGAACATTGAGAGCAAGTTCTGTAAGCATCGCATCACCGTGGCAGCAGTCATGTCCGCACACGTATAAGCAAAGGGGAATCGGGAGTACTCATCGACGATAGTGAGCAGATAGCGAGAGCCGCTCGACACCGGCAATGGGCCCTTGAAATCCATCGCCAAGCATTCCCACGGTCGCGTAGCCTTAACCAGAGTCCCCATGGGAGGGTTATAGAAACGCGGTTTGATTTCCGCGCAGATAGCGCAGTCGCGACAGATACGGCGGATATCGTCAATCGAGTACGGGAGATTGCCACGCCGCACAAAATGAGCGAAACGCGTTACGCCGGGATGGCCCGCAGTGGCATGCAGCACACGTAGGCCCTCCAAAGAGGTGATACCCGCGCATGTAGCCGGTCGTGATAAGGCATCGGCGGCCCGGTTATCCTTCCCCGGGCGATATTTGATGGTGTAACAGAAGTCGGCGAGTTCGATACGCCAGCGAGTGATTTTCTCATTCTTAATGCGCTGGGCGTGTAAGGTGTCGTACATGAACGCAACGCTTTGCTGGTCCGTGATGATTTGGAAGCACCGCCCGAGTAAGTACGGGCGCCATCGCCGAATAGACTCGACGATCGCATACGCTTCCTTTTCGACGGACGAGTGTCTCCGCTCAGCGGTGGTAAGAGTCCGTGAAAAGAAAGCCACGGGACGCCCCCCCTTGGGAGAGGGTCGCCGCGATGGCCTGATCCGAGGCGTCACTTTCGAGGACGAAAGATCCGCTCTCGTCGATTGTCGCCACGGCGGCTCGGGCGATGTCGGCCTTAAGGCCTTCAAAGGCCGCCAATGCGGCCGGACTCAGTGGGAAGGTGTCGTAGGCCACGAGGGGGCGAAGTTTCGCGGAGAAATTTTGCACCCATTTGGAGTAATGGGCGAATAGCCCGAGGGCGCGCTTCAGGGACGCCCGATCACAGGGAGGGGCCATGTCGAGCAAAGGTCGCAGACGCTCCTTATCCGGAGCGACAGAGCCATGGGTCACGGTGTACCCCAGAAGATCTATCGTGCGTAGGGAGTATTGGCACTTATCCTCGTTCATAGTTAAGTGATACCTCTGCGCGACCTCAAGGAAGCGCTTCAGATTAGCATCATGGTGCCCTTGGTCATATCCACAAACCGTAAGATTATCGAGGTAGACAAAAACATCGGTTAAGTGCTCCCGCGCAATGAGGTCATCCATGGCCCTCTGGAAACAAGAGACCCCGTTCGTTACCCCAAAAGGCAATCGCGTAAATTGGTACAACCGCTGCCCCGACTCAAAAGTGGTATAGATACGATCCGCCCTAGAGATAGGGATCTGGTGGTACGCACTACGGAGATCGAGAGTGCTATAGACCGAATACTGGGACACCTGTTGCACCAGCGCGTCCATCCCCGGAAGGGGGTAGGCATCCAGCTGTGTAAAGCGGTTAATCGTTTGGGAATAGTCGATTACCATGCGTCTGCGGTGGGCCTCGCTGCGCACCACCAAGACCTGGGCGCGCCACGGTGACCTGCTAGGTTCTATGATGCCGTCTTTCAAGAGCTGAGCTGTTTCGTCCGCAATGAATTGCATGTCTGCGCGAGAGTAGCGCCGTGATTTCACCGCGACAGGGGTACAGTCGGAGGTTAGATTGGGGAACAGCGAAAGTGGCTGGATGTCCATTTTCGCTAGGGCGCACACCGCAAGCGCGTCGTCCGCCCCCACAACAAGCGTGTCAGGCCCACCAAACTCCATTACCAGACGTCCATGCAGCTTAAGAAAATCGTGTCCTAACAGAATATCAGCACATAAAGCGGGTAAAACCATAAGGTGTACATCAGGAAAAACCCGTCCCTTTAGCACGAGTTTCAATCGGCATTCCCCCTTCGTGCTGAGTCGAAGCCCCTGGGAAGCCATGAAGATCCGTCTCGTAGACCTCCAGATCCGCCATCCATGCCTGAGCACAAGTCGCTGGTCGATAAAACTATCCGTAGACCCTGTATCCACCAAGGCCCGAACACAATGGCCTTCGACCATGAGGGGAATATGGGCTTGAGCCAGGCCAGACGAGGCTGCTGGGAGTGGGACTGAACCCCCCGAATGGGTCGGACAAGCCTCGCGGGTGGATCCTATGCCAGCAGCAGTTTTGCGGTCGTGGCCGGAGTATGCGTTGTCCATGGGGAATCCATTAATGCCATCAGAGGGCTTTCCCAAGCATTCCGGTGTTTCGCGATTCAAAATCTGACAATTCTGATGGGGAAAGGCCTCCGTAGTATTTGAAAACGCCTTTTGACACTTTTGGCAGGAAAAGGCCTCCGTAGTATTCGAAATCGCCTTTTCCGGGGTGAGGGCCACCGTTAGCTCGTGGACGACACGAGGAGAACGTTCCGCTGGGGCTTGGCGAGGCTTCAAAGCCCCTTGCGTGGCCCGGAGTTTGGTCAAGGACACGTACTTCGTGCCCGATTGAGGATGAGACTGTGGTGGCTGTCCGGTGACGCCTGCCAAGGACGTCTGAGCACCCAGGGGCCCGCAGAGAGGGGCCCTCCCCTTCGAAGACGGGTAAGGCGCCGGGTTTCGGGCTCGGCTCGCAGGCTCCGCAATGAGCCCATTCAAGGTCGCCGCGACCGCGCGATTCAATGAGCCGCGAGCCGCGTGCCGTTTTCCTGCACACTTTCGCGTAATGTCCCTTTTGCGAGCACAAATGGCATATAGCGTCTCGTGCCGGACACACGGGCCGGGCATGGCGTGGCCCCCCACAGAAAAAGCATGCGGCCCCGCGTAAGGCCTAGGGTCTGGCCGTAGCGGCAGCCGTCAGGACTGGGTCTTCCTCCGGAGCATCCCGGAGTTCCGCGAGCAGGTCCGCGTCCTCGGCGGTAGCACTCTCCGGCCGGGCGTGTAGTGTAGTGCCCGCCAAGAGGCGCGTGCGATCATAAGTGTTCGATTGCATCCGCGCTTCGGTGTATAGGCGCGTGCGACACCTGGCTCGGCTTCACGCTGTTGAATCCAAAGCTTTCAGAATCATTGGAATCTCCCGCGATGAAGCTATCTCTGAGGGCCTTTCACTCACTCACCGCAGGCAGGTAGGTGGTCTTTCTGTCTTCTACCGACTCCTCTCCGGCCTTGCTCCCCCAGCTCTCTCTGTGCTCTGTCCCCGAAATATTCCTACAGGTCGCACAAGATCTGCCAGCCACCCTCTGATGGTTAAACTGCCGAAATCTCGGCTCTCTGCTCACCTTCACTCTTTCATTCCTCTTTTCTCCCGCCTCTGGAACAAACTCCCACACTCACTTCAATCACACTCCTCCCTCCAGGTCTTCAAAACAGCTGTTCACCACCATCTCTTATCTTCCCCCATCCAAAACCTTGATCTTTTCTACCCCCACTAATTCACCCCAGATCCACCTTGTTTGAAATTCCAACTTCTTTCCTGGAAGTCTTGGCAGTGTCCATATGTTTTATACCTCTCCCACCCCCCCCCCCCCCCTTCCCATGCCTTCCCCCCAAAGCCCTCTCCCTCCCACAGTTCTCTCGATGTCTCCATGTCTCTCGGTCCCTGCTCTCAAATGTTGTGTTTGTGTCCTTCCCCCTCTCTCCCCATCTTGTCTACCGCTCCCGATGTTATTTGTTTTGTGTGTCTGTTTGTCTTTCTGTGTGATTAATGTTCGCTCTTTCACGAGCCTCGATCTTGTATACAAAAAAAAAAAAAAAAAAAAAAACTTTCCCTTGCTCGAGTGCCGTAGCGAAGGTCAGGTCGGTCTTCTCTAGGAGCTTGAGCCTTAGTTCCTGGGAGGAGACCCCTGCAATAAAGGCATCTAAAAGAAGATCATCCTGAGACTGCACGGGAGTCCGTGGCTCCTTGATGCTGTCCAGCAAGAGCTGCCGGAGCTCCTGGGCGTAGTGGTCCATCGCCTCGTTGGGTTGCTGACGTCGCGTTAGCAGCAAATATCGTGCATACACCGGGCTTTTTTCCTTTATGTACAGCCGTTTGAGCTCCGCGATCGAGAGGTCATACGTCGCGAATTGAGCGATGGAATTGTACACCTTGTAGTCGATTTTTGAATGAAGCGTTGCTAGCTTCGCGGCAGCCGTCGGCGCGGTCTCAGGCTCCTCGAAATGATTCTCCAATGTTCTGAGCCAGTGCTTCAGTTGCAAGCCACCATCCGGGGCTTGCGGGTCGGCGCAGAATACGGCAACCGCCAGCATCTTGTTGCCAGCCATGTCGGTAGATGTAAATGGAATTAAGTGTTGTGGAAAACCAATCAGGTCCACACAACTTTAGTCCAACTTGTGGTTTAATTCCATTTAGATCATGACATCATCCTGTAATGCAGGAAATGCAATAAGTATACGATGTGGCATCACATGGGACCATTCATAACATTCAATGCAAGCAAGCTGGATATTCTATGCTGGCGTACCGTTAGCGAGTCTACCAGATGTAACGTGTCACAGGAGAAGTCTCGGAGCACCGTCCGCAGCAGCGGGTCTTATAGTCACGCCCCTAGCGGTGTCAACGAGCAGCGAGCATCACCCCGGGTTCAGTACGAATACGATTTCACTACAACTCACATTGGCACTTTTGTAAGTTCGTCCTGCAAACAAAACTAAAATATTTTTTGCAAATGGCCACATCAAATCATGAGTGCTTTGATCTGTGAAATCGGTGGAGTCAGAACATCTGTATTATATAGCAGGATTGTCTGTCCATCTGTCTGTCCGTCCTTTCCGGACTACTCCCTAAGTTTTCGGTGCTAGCCCTGCCAAACCTTCTGTGTAACATTTTGGGGTCCGAGCGGGTTTTCTAAGGATTTTCTAAAGATACAATTATGATTTTGAATTTCCACCCATATGACGCTGCTCCCGATCCAGAAGTAAACACGTCTCCATGGCTTCGGCAGAAACATTCGCTGGTTTGATAATATCTCAAAACAATTGTAATTTTGATTTTTGATCCATACGATCCATGTGTTTCATATCCGCCCTTTCTCGCTGGAAGATTCATCTGTATAGATTACATGTCAGAACGGATTTAAATATTAGTTTACCTCATGAGTGTTTGTAACATTATATTTTGTTACATTAACGGTATAGTATTAATTTGTGATTGGAATGATGCTGTTTGGAATTAAAATACAGAGATTGAGTCTAAAGGAAATGATGTGAGCGTTTCCACCCATGACACTCGCAGATTGATCCGCCATCTGCAGTTTCACCATTGACTGCGTGTAGAAACATTTTTCTGCAAGTCCTTCACGGAGCGGCTGTCCGTGCCTGGCGTTCGACTGAAGGTGGCACAGGATTGTGGAATTTATTAGTTCATGGCTTGCCACTCACCGTTTCCTCAATATCTGTTTGCATCTGGCCTCCCACCCATGTGTGGCACTATGCGTAGTGCGGGTGTCTTGTTAGTATCGTTATATTTGTCGGCCTAGAAACTTTTTGAATATCTCTTGGAGGGGCATGGGCAGGGGAGCATGATGTGAGAATCGGAATGGGTTGAAGAATGAGGGAGAAGAAAGGGACAAAAAAACAGCAAAAGATCTTCCATTTCTCAAACTAGGGGGGTTAGTGTGACCTGAATACACAGGAATGGCATAATAGATGAAGAGAGAATGAAAATGAATATTACGGTATTTTCTGATGAGCAGGATGGAACATGAGGGTGAAAGGAAGAAAGAAAGTTGGAGAGAAGCAAAAAAAAGGGGAAGCCAATAGAGCTAGGAGGGTAATCGGAAAAGTAGAGGGTTGATGGGGGGGAACATGATAGTGGGGGAGAGGAATGGTTGGGGTATGAACTTCTTTGAGGGAGAGAGAGGTGGTTGGAGAGTTATTAAGGGGATGGAGAAGAGCAGAGGAACAGAAGAATGCCGCAGGGCAATAAAAGAAGGCCATGTGCCCACCTTTGTTGGCTCGTGAACAAGTCACACAGAAGTGGATATTGGAAGGTCAGGACATGTACAACAAGAAAGAGCAGAGATTGCAGACCCTCGCCAGGATGTGTTTTCAGTGCTTTTTAAGGCTTTAAAACAAATATGGCGGCCGAATCACGTGACGGATGACGTCATTATTATTTTTTTCTCCACCAATTTATCCCTAGATTATGCTCAAGACATTTCATCTTGATTGGATGAAGTTTTGTACTTGTCGAATTATGACGTCATAATGGAGGCACCTATGACATCATCATTAACATATTTTATTCCCCATGGAGAGTTCTTTACAATGAGCCATGTCTCAATTCTTTCTATTCAGTGCTTTCGGAGATAGAGGTGCAAAGTTTTTCGGTTTTTCCAAAATGGCGGCCGAACCACGTGACCGATGACGTCATCATTATCATGAAAAAATTCTGCAGGTGGAGTTGCACCTACGGTGAAAATTTCCTGTCAATCAGACCAACGGTTGCAGAGAAAATCATATTTATTCTGTGCGGACAAACAGACAAACAGACAGACAAACGATGACAGACAAACGGACTCAAATGCAATACCCTATCCTCTGGCGAGGGTAAATATGTACAGGATTTGCTGACAGGAGGACGCAATCTATCCAATGGACAGAACTTAAAGGGAAATGCAGAACACCGTCAATTTTCTGTGAACTTGAAACCGGAAATCATTTCTCGAATGCGTTCATGGTGCAAATTGAGGAAACCACATTTACACATGTTCAGCAGCATGCAGCACCTGACCTTTGGTAAGGTAGAGCACAGGAGATTAGTAATTAGGGAATTAGTGATTTGGTCAGGGCACCGATGATAACTCGTCTACTCGTCACGAAGGACACCGTGGGATCTTCAACGTCCACCAACTAATGTCGGACTGATGTAGAGTACCAAACAGGAAATTATGACATTAGGTTCTGCAACATACAGTGCAGAGGCACATTATAGTACGTTTAATGATGAGCTCCAGTTATCCACCTTCATTTAGGCCTTCATCTTCAGCTTGACTGCTCTCCTCTCTGGGCATGCTCCTCACACCTTACTCAGCTTGATGCTGTAGAAACCAAGGCCTTCAAGATCATTGGGATCTCTCGAGATGAAGCTGGGTCTAGCTGAGCTGAGTCTCTGGGTCTAGCTGAGCTGAGTCTATGGGTCTAGCTGAGCTGAGTCTATGGGTCTAGCTGAGCTGAGTATATGGGTCTAGCTGAGCTGAGTCTATGGGTCTAGCTGAGCTGAGTCTATGGGTCTAGCTGAGCTGAGTCTATGGGTCTAGCTGAGCTGAGTATATGGGTCTAGCTGAGCTGAGTCTATGTGTCTCGCTGAGCTGAGTCTATGTGTCTCGCTGAGCTGAGTATATGGGTCTAGCTGAGCTGAGTCTATGGGTCTAGCTGAGCTGAGTCTATGGGTCTAGCTGAGCCTGTCACTTTTCCTTTCCTAGTCAAGCTGAGCTGAGTCTATGGGTCTAGCTGAGCTGAGCTGAGTCTATGGGTCTAGCTGAGCTGAGTCTATGGGTCTAGCTGAGCCTGTCACTTTTCCTTTCCTAGTCAAGCTGAGCTGAGTCTATGGGTCTAGCTGAGCTGAGCTGAGTCTATGTGTCTCGCTGAGCTGAGTATATGGGTCTAGCTGAGCTGAGCTGAGTCTATGTGTCTCGCTGAGCTGAGTATATGTGTCTCGCTGAGCTGAGTATATGGGTCTAGCTGAGCTGAGTATATGGGTCTAGCTGAGCTGAGTATATGGGTCTAGCTGAGCTGAGTCTATGGGTCTAGCTGAGCCTGTCACTTTTCCTTTCCTAGTCAGGCTGAGCTGAGTCTATGGGTCTAGCTGAGCTGAGTCTATGTGTCTCGCTGAGCTGAGTATATGGGTCTAGCTGAGCTGAGTATATGGGTCTAGCTGAGCTGATCTGAGTCTATGTGTCTAGCTGAGCTGAGTATATGGGTCTAGCTGAGCTGAGTATATGGGTCTAGCTGAGCCTGTCACTTTTCCTTTCCTAGTCAAGCTAAGCTGAGTCTATGGGTCTAGCTGAGCTGAGTCTATGGGTCTAGCTGAGCTGGGTCTATGGGTCTAGCTGAGCTGAGTCTATGTGTCTCGCTGAGCTGAGTATATGGGTCTAGCTGAGCTGAGTATATGGGTCTAGCTGAGCTGAGTCTATGGGTCTAGCTGAGCTGAGTCTATGTGTCTCGCTGAGCTGAGTATATGGGTCTAGCTGAGCTGAGTATATGGGTCTAGCTGAGCTGAGTCTATAGGTCTAGCTGAGCCTGTCACTTTTCCTTTCCTAGTCAAGCTGAGCTGAGTCTATGGGTCTAGCTGAGCTGAGTCTATGTGTCTCGCTGAGCTGAGTATATGGGTCTAGCTGAGCTGAGTATATGGGTCTAGCTGAGCTGAGTCTATGAGTCTAGCTGAGCTGAGTCTATGTGTCTCGCTGAGCTGAGTATATGGGTCTAGCTGAGCTGAGTCTATGTGTCTCGCTGAGCTGAGTATATGGGTCTAGCTGAGCTGAGTATATGGGTCTAGCTGAGCTGAGTCTATGAGTCTAGCTGAGCTGAGTCTATGTGTCTCGCTGAGCTGAGTATATGGGTCTAGCTGAGCTGAGTATATGGGTCTAGCTGAGCTGAGTCTATGGGTCTAGCTGAGCTGAGTATATGGGTCTAGCTGAGCTGAGTCTATGGGTCTAGCTGAGCTGAGTCTATGGGTCTAGCTGAGCTGGGTCTATGGGTCTAGCTGAGCTGAGTCTATGTGTCTTGCTGAGCTGACTATATAATAATAATAATAATTCATTTATTTTGTATAGCGCTTTTCATGAAGCCCAAAGGCGCTTTGACAGAGTGCAAAACATAATGCATAACAAAACATGAAAACAACAATTGCAAAAAGACAAGAATCAATAGGGAAATATTTAAAGCAAAAGGAGGGAGAAGGAGAAGTGATAGTCAGGGGTTAAATGCTGTGGGTTGAATGTTGAATGCAGTGCTGAACAGGTGGGTCTTTAGTGATGTTTTGAATGTGGTGAGTGAGGAGGAGTCTCTGATGGTGTGAGGTAGTGAGTTCCAGAGGGTGGGAGCAGCGATGGAGAAGGCCCTGTCCCCCCAGGATCTGAATTTGGTCCGGATGGGGGGTGGTCAGGAGGTTGGTACCAGCAGAGCGGAGGTTGCGGGTGGGAGTGTGTCTGGAGAGGAGGTCAGCCAGGTAGGATGAGCTGAGTCTATGTTTCTTGCTGAGCTGAGTATATGGGTCTAGCTGAGCGGAGTCTATGGTTCTAGCTGAGCTGAGTCTATGGGTCTAGCTGAGCTGAGTCTATGGGTCTAGCTGAGCTGAATCTATGTGTCTAGCTGAGCTGAGTATATGGGTCTCGCTGAGCTGAGTCTGTGTCTAGCTGAGCTGAGTCTATGGGTCTAGCTGAGCTGAGTCTATGGGTCTAGCTGAGCTGAGTCTATGGGTCTAGCTGAGCTGAATCTATGTGTCTAGCTGAGCTGAGTATATGGGTCTCGCTGAGCTGAGTCTGTGTCTAGCTGAGCTGAGTCTATGGGTCTAGCTGAGCTGAGTCTATGGGTCTAGCTGAGCTGAGTCTATGTGTCTTGCTGGGCTGAGTATATGGATCTAGCTGAGTGAGTATATGGGTGTAGCTGAGTTGAGTATGTGTCTTGCTGAGCTGAGTCTATGGGTCGAGCTGAGTTTATGGATCTAGCTGAGCTGAGTATATGGGTCTAGCTGAGCTGAGTCCATGGGTCTAGCTGAGCCTGTCACTTTCCAATTGCGGAACAGGTCGGTGGTCTCTGTCTTCCACCACCTCCTTTCTGGTCTAACACCCTCTGCTCCTTCCGTGCTTTGCCACCCCTCAAGATTTTCAGGGCATACACAGTCCATCATCAACCCCCCCCCCTCCCCCCTCTCCTGGTGAAACTACCTAAATCCAGGATCACTGATCACCTCCACTCATTAGTTCCTCTTTATTTCCCACCGGTGGAACCAACTTCCACATTCTCTTCAATCTCATTCTTCCCTCCAGGTCTTAAAGGCAGGTGTTCCCCAACATCTCAGATCATCCTCAATCCAAAACCATGATCTTCTCTTACCTGTGATAATTCCCTACCCCTCCTCCCCACCCAAGCCCACCGCTTTAATCCCCTCACCCAACGTGGCAGATTGACGCACGGGCACGTGCCCAGGATGCCCAACCTCAATGAGGGTCCAATGAGGATCAATGAGGCGTGCAACCAATGGGGCCCCGAGATCACGAGAGATCACCGATCGTGGTTCACAATCTTTGGAGATGAGACCGAATGTGGGTCTCACCTTGCCGACAAAACATATTACCTTGTGAGTGGTGATGGACACAGTGAAATGGGAATAATGCTCCGTCTCGAGGAAAGAAAGAACTGTCACGTGATGAGTCGATTAAAAAAACTTTTGTTTAACTGGACAAGACTATGAGAACATTTGGGGGTGAGGTTAGTATAAGTAGGAAAAGCAGGTGAAGTGGAATAATAATGTTTAATGTGTACGAATACAACAATAATCACAATGCAATTTGTATAATTCCTAATGTTAATCCATATCGATATTGTTTATCAAATCCACATTATAATATATTGTATGTTCACAAAACACCCCCTCATTGGTAAATGGACTAACCCGTGAGCACGTGGAACGTTGCGGTTTATCAAATCAGAACACCTGTCTCAAGGATAAAACGAACAGTTTATGTTTCATATCCCACTGATGGGTCAGATCTGGATTCGGATCTGAACCAAACTCTAATCGCCTTGTTCTCGTCACTCACCCAACTCATCCACGAAGTTTGGTTATAATCCGTCCGTAACTTTTTGAAATATCGTGGGAAAATCTCGTTTTGGGCCAAATCACTCAATTGTGAAGAATCACTTGGGATTTTAAAAATTCTCGGACCCGGATTCTGATTCAGATCTTCACCAAAATCTAATCGATTCTTCCTTGTCAGACACCCATCCGGTCCACCAAATCTTGTCGAAATCTGTCCACAACTTTTTGAGATGTCCTGCTATGTATCGATCTTGGCCCTATCTCTCAATGGTGAAGAATCAATTTTAAAAAATTAAAATTCTGGTTTCCGGATCTGTATTCGGATCTTCCCCCAAATCGAATCATTTCGTCCTTGTCACACAGCCAACCTCTCCCCCAAATGTTGTCAGAATTTGTCCACAACGTTTTGAAATATCGTGCTATAATATCGATTTTGACTCTTATCTCTCAATGGTGAAGAATCACTTAGAAATTAAAAAAATTCTCGGATTCGGATTCGGATCACCACCAAAATCGATCCATTGCGGCCTTGTCAGACACACAACCTGTCCACCAAGTTTCGTCCGAATTTGTCCTTGACGTTTTGAGATATCGTGCTATATATCGTTTTTAGCCCGATCACTCAATGGTGAGACATCCTGTTCAAAAACAAACGGGCGAGGGTGAAAACACAACTTCCATCCACCTTTGTTTGTGGAGATAACAAAAGACGAAAAGGGTTGAAAATCACCTGAAATTAACGTTTTTTTCATTACACAAGCGGCAGAACCAGAAAAGGGTCTTCGGTCTGTCTAGCTCACCTGGGGTGTGTTCCATTAGCAATCAGCTATTCTTAGTCTTAGTAGATGTACCTAGTCCGACAGTATGCTTTATTGATTTAACCTTGAATCGAGTCCATGTATTAATGCATTTTATATACAGTACTTAAACCTTGTTTATGCAGTACTTAAACCTTGTTTATACAGTACTTAAACCTTATTTATACAGTAATGAAACCTTGTTTATTCAGTACTTAAACCTTGTTTATTCAGTTATTAAACCTTGTTTATTCAGTTATTAAACCTTGTTTATGCAGTAATTAAACCTTGTTTATTCAGTTATTAAACCTTGTTTATGCAGTAATTAAACCTTGTTTATTCAGTTATTAAACCTTGTTTATGCAGTAATTAAACCTTGTTTATACAGTAATGAAACCTTGTTTATTCAGTTATTAAACCTTGTTTATGCAGTAATTAAACCTTGTTTATTCAGTTATTAAACCTTGTTTATGCAGTAATTAAACCTTGTTTATTCAGTTATTAAACCTTGTTTATGCAGTAATTAAACCTTGTTTATTCAGTTATTAAACCTTGTTTATACAGTTATTAAACCGTGTTTATACAGTAATGAAACCTTGTTTATTCAGTTATTAAACCTTGTTTATGCAGTAATTAAACCTTGTTCATACAGTACTTAAACCTTTATACAGTAATGAAACCTTATTTATACAGTAATGAAACCTTGTTTATTCAGTTATTAAACCTTGTTTATACAGTAATTAAACCTTGTTTTACAGTAATTAAACCTTGTTTATACAGTACTTAAACCTTGTTTATACAGTAATTAAACCTTGTTTTACAGTAATTAAACCTTTATACAGTAATTAAACCTTTATACAGTAATTAAACCTTGTTTATACAGTACTTACATCTTGTTTATACAGTACTTAAACCTGGTTTCCACAGAACTTAAACCTTGTTTATACAGCACTTACATCTTGTTTAAACAGTACTTAAACCTTGTTTATACAGCACTTACATCTTGTTTAAACAGTACTTAAACCTTGTTATACAGTAATGAAACCTTGTTTATTCAGTTATTAAACCTTGTTTATACAGTAATTAAACCTTGTTTTACAGTTATTAAACCTTGTTTTACAGTTATTAAACCTTGTTTATTCAGTTATTAAACCTTGTTTATACAGTAATTAAACCTTGTTTTACAGTTATTAAACCTTATTTATGCAGTAATTAAACCTTGTTTATTCAGTTATTAAACCTTGTTTATGCAGTAATTAAACCTTGTTTATGCAGTAATTACATCTTGTTTAAACAGTACTTAAACCTTGTTATACAGTAATGAAACCTTGTTTATTCAGTTATTAAACCTTGTTTATACAGTAATTAAACCTTGTTTTACAGTTATTAAACCTTATTTATGCAGTAATTAAACCTTGTTTATTCAGTTATTAAACCTTGTTTATGCAGTAATTAAACCTTGTTTATGCAGTAATTAAACCTTGTTTATGCAGTTATTAAACCTTATTTATGCAGTAATTAAACCTTGTTTATTCAGTTATTAAACCTTGTTTATGCAGTAATGAAACCTTATTTATACAGTAATGAAACCTTGTTTATTCAGTTATTAAACCTTGTTTATACAGTAATTAAACCTTGTTTTACAGTAATTAAACCTTGTTTATACAGTACTTAAACCTTGTTTATACAGTAATTAAACCTTGTTTTACAGTAATTAAACCTTTATACAGTAATTAAACCTTGTTTATACAGTACTTACATCTTGTTTATACAGTACTTAAACCTGGTTTCTACAGAACTTAAACCTTGTTTATACAGCACTTACATCTTGTTTAAACAGTACTTAAACCTTGTTTATACAGCACTTACATCTTGTTTAAACAGTACTTAAACCTTGTTATACAGTAATGAAACCTTGTTTATTCAGTTATTAAACCTTGTTTATACAGTAATTAAACCTTGTTTTACAGTTATTAAACCTTATTTATGCAGTAATTAAACCTTGTTTATTCAGTTATTAAACCTTGTTTATGCAGTAATTAAACCTTGTTTATGCAGTAATTAAACCTTGTTTATGCAGTTATTAAACCTTATTTATGCAGTAATTAAACCTTGTTTATTCAGTTATTAAACCTTGTTTATGCAGTAATGAAACCTTATTTATACAGTAATGAAACCTTGTTTATTCAGTTATTAAACCTTGTTTATACAGTAATTAAACCTTGTTTTACAGTAATTAAACCTTGTTTATACAGTACTTAAACCTTGTTTATACAGTAATTAAACCTTGTTTTACAGTAATTAAACCTTTATACAGTAATTAAACCTTGTTTATACAGTACTTACATCTTGTTTATACAGTACTTAAACCTGGTTTCTACAGAACTTAAACCTTGTTTATACAGCACTTACATCTTGTTTAAACAGTACTTAAACCTTGTTTATACAGCACTTACATCTTGTTTATACAGTACTTAAACCTTGTTATACAGTAATGAAACCTTGTTTATTCAGTTATTAAACCTTGTTTATACAGTAATTAAACCTTGTTTATACAGTACTTAAACCTTGTTTATACAGTACTTAAACCTTGTTTATACAGTAATTAAACCTTTATACAGTAATTAAACCTTGTTTATACATTACTTACATCTTGTTTATACAGTACTTAAACCTTGTTATACAGTACTTAAACCTTGTTTATACAGTACTTAAACCTTGTTTTACAGTAATTAAACCTTGTTTATACAGTACTTAAACCTTGTTTTACAGTAATTAAACCTTGTTTTACAGTAATTAAACCTTTATACAGTAATCAAACCTTGTTTATACAGTACTTACATCTTGTTTATACAGTACTTAAACCTTGTTATACAGTACTTAAACCTTGTTTATACAGTAATTAAACCTTGTTTATACATTACTTACATCTTGTTTATACAGTACTTAAACCTTGTTATACAGTACTTAAACCTTGTTTATACAGTACTTAAACCTTGTTTTACAGTAATTAAACCTTGTTTATACAGTACTTAAACCTTGTTTTACAGTAATTAAACCTTGTTTTACAGTAATTAAACCTTTATACAGTAATCAAACCTTGTTTATACAGTACTTACATCTTGTTTATACAGTACTTAAACCTGGTTTCTACAGAACTTAAACCTTGTTTATACAGCACTTACATCTTGTTTAAACAGTACTTAAACCTTGTTATACAGTAATGAAACCTTGTTTATTCAGTTATTAAACCTTGTTTATACAGTAATGAAACCTTGTTTATACAGTACTTAAGCCTTGTTTATACAGTTGTTAAACCTTGTTTATGCAGTAATTAAACCTTGTTTATACAGTTGTTAAACCTAGTTTATACAGAAGTTAAACCTTATTATACAGTACTTAAACCTTGTTTATACTGTAATTAAACCTTATTTATACAGTAATTAAACCTTGTTTAAACAGTACTTACACCTTGTTTATACAGTACTTACACCTTGTTTATACTGTAATTAAACCTTGTTTATACATTTTGTTTATACATTTTGTTTATATCGTTTTGCGTCATCTCGACCAATCAAATCTGCCGCTAGCACTCGAAGCCTTGGGGTATATCGAGATTCAAATGATTCACAAAATGGCCGCTCGTAGGAAATCTAGATCCTGCTCGGAAACCCAAAGTAAGGCATTCCATGGACTCGCTGCTTTTCATGGAAATAATTCAAATAAAGCAGAAACTTTTTAACGTCTTTTTCTTGTTTCTCTTTTTCTTGTTTCTCTTTTCCCCTCTTTGTGGAAGGCCTTTGGAGTGATTTTCATTCTAGTTCAAGGCCACCTGATGTCCGATTATAATGCCTTAGCTGGAAACCTTTTCCTGTGCACTTCTCTTCTACTGGGCTCCATAATGACAGGTGGGAAGACATAACCTTGTTAAACGTTGTTAACGATGTATGCCAAATCACAATTCTCTCTCACAATTGGTAAATGCACTTACCCACCCCAACCTAACAGGTGACTTCTGTAACGGTGATTGTCATGTTTTTGTGATTGCTTTGTTCACGAGACTTTTTCCTTGCTCTGTTTGTTCCTGCAGGTTTTATCAAGTCTGATCTCCGCAGACAAAAGGCGCACGAGGATGCAATAAAGAGACAGGTGAAGTGGAAATGTAATGATTGCCAACACACCTTGAGTCATAATAACAAGTCTCCATGGATTCTTTCAGCAAAGCTCGAGATGAAACGAATATTGAGCATCAGATTAAAAAAGGACTGACTTGAAGATGCTTCTAGAATTTCCATACTTTACCTGGTGGTGGTGGTGATTTGTCTGAATTTAAAATGACAATTTCTATCATTTTGATGCATTGCTTCAACTCTTCTGATAAACATTCACCAAACTTCCCGTTTCCCGAGTTATTATGTCCGGGAAAAGGTTATTTCAACCATGTTTGTGAATAAGTCTAATACCATGTTTTCACCATTACAATGGTTCTCCCCCCTTCCTTCTACTTATACTGTAAGCACCCCCATTCCACCTCTGCCATAAGCCCTTCCCATTCTGCTTCTGTCGTTAGCTCCTCCCCTTCCGTCGATGATTCAAGCCCCTCCCCTTACACTTATGCCATAAGCCCCTCCCTCTTTTGCAAAGTAAGCTGTGTCTTAACTAAGGTTGGTGCCCTTTCTCCATCAGAATGGTATTCTATATGATTTCAGGTGGGCGTGTTGTTTGGGCATGCATTTGTGTTATTGGGTTTGAAAGAGGCTTCACGATGAAGGGCGAATGCCTGAAACATCTGCATTACCTTGCATCCCAAGGCAGTTAGCACTTTAGTCAACTATCGGTTGATAAAACCTGTTGTTCAAATTGTCCACAAAACAGACCAATACTATCCGTGACCAAGAGTAGTCCCCTGTTAAAATCTTGCCCACCTGAATTGGGACATCGTCTCACTTTTGTTTTCTGCACGCTACCTCCTATTATTATTATTATTATTATTATTATTATTATTATTGTTATTATCCTCACACAAATTGCATCACACAAAACAAGGCTAACATAAGGAGTCTTTGCAATGTCGTGACAGGGTTATTGGTAGTCTGGGTGCAAAAATTATAACAATCACCTGATTACACAATGTGGCTTTATCTTTTCAGCCCATGAAAATGGCATCGGATGATACATTAGAAAATGAAGAAAAATGAAGCTGCTTGGTGTTTTTCGGATCGCCAACAGTCACGTGCCTGGTACACGTGCAGGAACCATCTCCGAACATGTCGGGTCATTGGAAAGATGGTGATTTGTATTATGAGTGATTAGAGGAAAGGATTGTGCTAAACATATATATATATATATATATATATATATATATCATAGGGGCCTTCACTGTAATATATATTTATATATGTGTGTGTATATATATATATATATATATATATATATATATATATATATATATATATATATATATATATATATATATATATATATATATATATATTGTTACAGACACGACTTTGATGTTAAGGTGGGCCGAGCGGAATGGCCGCCGTGTCCGCACAAATTACCCGATTGTACTCGAACGTCGACGAAGCCGCGCTATGCTGGCTCAATAGGAAAGAGAAGACACCCGGCTGGGTTATAATGACACAATACGACACCAGGGGTTCAGTTCTCAAGACCTCCGGAGGAGGTTATGTTAAGGCGGAAGGTTAGATTACAGGGACGAGAGGTACATCATAGGAAGACAGGCACTTAGACACAACCTTATATTATTCCCGACAGACCACAGAGAAACAGGACAAAAACTGACTCACACGGGGGTTGATGGCTAGGAAAGGCAGATAGCGATGGCTCAAGGTGCACTCTTGGCTCAAAGCAGGGTACACGGTTCGGTCCAGAGATGCGGGGAGGTCTCGTCGCAGCGCTCAGAGGTGACGTTCTTTCTCAGGCCTCTCCAAACTCAGGCGCATCTGTTTCAGCGCTCGCAGGTCCGTCTTCCTCCAGCTGGGGGCGAATCTCTGGTCACATCCGGCGCGTGGCCGCGTATATCCGGCGGGGAGTGACACGCCCTCGGCTCGTTAGCTCCGCCTCGTGGAATCGGCACGTTGCTTCTCATTGGGTGCGTGCGGGGGGGGTTACTGGCTCCGCCCCCGACGAGGAGCTGACAGCCAGCCCCTTCGGGGTAACCCCGTGGAGCGCATGGTCTGGAGCTAATCGAGCCGGTGTGAGGACGCATCCTCCCCCGCTCCGCCGCCATCCCCTCTGTTGTTGTTGTAATTGTTGTTGTAGTTGTTGTTATTGTTGTTGTTTGGGGAAGAAGATGGGAGGAGGTATGGGAAAGGTCCTAAACTCACTACTGGTGCCATATAATCACATTCTGGTGCAACGAAGAGTCATAATTAATGGAAACGAGGCCTTAACTGACATAGATTAAGAATAACTAGGAAGATGTCCGAAAGTTGTCTACGTGTGGTGTGGTGGACCTGGGCACGACATTTAATGGGGGAATAAGGGGAAGGTCGGCTCTACTGATTGTTATTTACATGCAATGGGACTAGGGAATGGGGGATTGGGGAAAGTTGGGGAGTATCGGAGAAAATAGGGGAATATTTACAAGCGGATATGGAGGCCAAATTCCATATTCGCAACATTGCACCCTTCTCTACCCTCGGGGCGTCCCGACCCGATAAATTTTTACCTACTTTAGTGTGGCACGCAATGTAGTTCCCTCTACTATTAACTCTACCCTGAGTGCGACAGTTTTACAGATATTCACAAATGAGTAAATATGTCCCCCTGCGACGTTGCACCCTTCTCCTCACAGAAACACACCCACAGGATAACCGAATCCGGAAAGAATCCTCAAACTAAACATACAGCCGGTAGGGAGCATTATTTACAAGACTACGCTGCTATTTACACTACGATCCAGGACCTGTCTTTGGAGGAACACATGCAGATGTTATGCATAGAGAGAGCGCGCTTGCCAACATCGATACACCAACCCACGAGTGCTCTGTGGCCGACGGCCTTTAATAACGTGCAGAGCACCCTTCCCGAGCATCAACAGCACCACCCCACCACCAATCGGTGCAGTCACCATTGTTCATTGGAATAAAAATAAATTCGACAACCCCTAACCCTGCAGGTGTCTCTTGCTCTTCTTGTGGTGCACTTGGTGGTGTTAACTATAAGTGGTTCACCTGTATGGCATAGGTGCCACGTTGACCCATAGGTCCATCCCCGGGTGGTGCTTGGCCGCAAACGAACTGCGGTCCATTGTGGGTGGCCACAAACATTGCGGTCCCTATGGTGTATCGATCCAGGCAGCCAACAGCGAAAGTGCAGGCCCACAACTGCGTAGCCAGCACCTCTCTCTCCTCTCTCTCTACCCCAAAGCCAGATCCTCGGAGGTGGGAGACAAAAGAAGAAACAAGTGAGTAAGGTGGTAAGGGCGCAAAAGTGCACGCAATGTAAGGTGATGCACACTGGGGGCACATGGGAACCAGGTGAGACAGGTACGTTCCTATCGTACGCCCCCCCCCCCCCACCAGGTAACCTACATGGCCCCTCCCTTACCCCTTACTGCATCCACAAAACACAACACTACCCATAAACATCTACTTTACAAATCGACAAACATCCCTACTGTCTTCCCCGTTCCTCCCATAAACCAAATTCGTCTTCTCTCCCTCCTAACCAATCAAATTTGCCATTTTCAACTCTCATCAAAATTTGCCATCTCCAACTGCACATCAAAATTTGCCATCACCAATTCATCATCAGTCCCTCCTAAGGAGGGAGAGATGGAATCACCCCAATGTCTCATCCACGTCGTGATGCGTCTCACAAATCCACAGCAATCTCATTTCCTGCACACAGAACAAAGAAAACACAGGTGTGGAGTCATCATCATCACCACAGGTAAGTGGCTGCATATGGTGCGACAGGTTCTTCAATCCTAACTATTTCCTAAATGACTTTAAAAACTTTACACCACCCGGGGTCTTCCTCCGGCCAAACCATTGGCCCTCTTACACTATGGGTTCTAAAAACCAATTCCCATTGGCCAAACTGTGGTGCTCTTCAATTTGGGGTCTCACTCCCCCGATTCATCTCCCGGTGCCCTCGTACAATTTCTGGGCTGCGACGTGCACCTCTCCCAGTGGGTCTACCCACCTGCACACCTCCACCACTGCAGTTGCCTCCGAGCTTACCTGCTCCTTACCCTAACCTAACTACCAGGGGAAGGCCCTCTGGCTCTCTCCCCACTCCGTGCCCTCTCTGGCACTGGGCTGCCCGATCCACACCCGGGATCCTCAGGCACCCACTCACAACTACCGGCTCCCAGAGCCCACCTGCGGCCTCACCTGGCCGACATCCTCACAGTGGTGGAGTGCCCAACCAACTACACACACTAACAGGCTACACGCCCAGCCATTTCCACAACACTAATGCACCCATTCACAACACCATTCTGCAACCGCACCACAGATGCCAATATCCAACCACAATTTACCTGCACCCTCTACCTAACACTTACACTACCCGCCCCGGGTATCCGTGATGGGGGTCCACTCTTCCCCCATCCACACCTTCGCACCATGCACACCACTCCGTACCACTTACTCCAACTCTCTCCACACACCTGTACCTGCACACCTGTGCTCTCACACCTGGTGCCACCTGCACCCTTCTCTCCCCAAGCGCATTCGCGCTGATCCACAACACTCACTACTCATACACTGCTCCACACACCTGTCCAGTTGCACACCTGTGCAATCACACCTGTTCAATTCTCACACACACACGGCATCATCTCAGCTAACTACTCCCTTCTGAAACTTGCGCTTCCCAGTCGTCCCTTTAAACTATTGCGCTCCCTCGTCATTATCATCCATACTAATCTACCTGCGTCCCCACTACAGGTATCAGTCACTAACTAAACTTAACGTTACCTACTGTCATCTTCTAGATCCCTACACACCATATCCTAACCCACCCGGGCTAGTTTTCACTGCCATACACCCCATAAGCTATTGCGCATTTGCCCCACCTGTGAGGGATGGTGGATTTGCCATCCCACCACATCGGGGGTCTCTCTATCAATTTGGCACACCAAATTCCAACCAATTCAAAAATTTTCCATTTACTGCCAATTCTACCCACTATTATTAATTTCGTATCAAATCACTACCATCATCATCCGTCTACTTATTACATCCTCTCGGTGCGCCAATTCCTGTCCAAAGCCCGGCTTCGTAAAGCCAAGCAATGGATGCTGGTTGTTTTGTGCCAGCGGCTGGCTGCATCCTGCCTTCGGTGCAGGGAAGGAGGTTTACCCGGCCCGAGATCCCACGCATCACCTCGGCGTGGAGCCATCCAATGTCCCGATCTCGACCTGCCGGCACGTCTCAACAAAACGTGGTCGCCATAACGACCCTTCCTATCGGGCTGCCAGCTCCGCCTAGTGGAGCCTGGACGCGGCCGTTCAAAGCGAGGCCCAGCACGCACCGAGGGCCCGATTCGGCTATAAGTCGTTCTAAACTCTACCCCGTCTAACGTCGATGCTTCACCTGCATGCTTACACCCCGCAGCCCGTTCCTTGCTCACACATCCAGCCGTCTCCATGCTCCTCGTCGTACCTTTCCTTACACACCTCGGTACTCTCATTCCACTCACAGCCTTGGTCACACACCTGACCACCGAACATTTTGGCACACATTCGTTGGTCGCACACCTCACCAATACACCGCTTCGCGCCCCCTCCTCGGTCACCTCCTCTGTGACAATCACAGGTGTGCCCTCATTCGCACACCCAACCACGTGCCTCACCACCAACTCCAGCGTGCATTCCCACTCACGCTCTACCATTCCAGGTGCGCATCCTTCCATCCCAGGTGTACATCCTCGCTCACCTGTCACAACTAACTCACGCTCCATGTCACTCTCACTACTTTCACCTCCATTCCTGACAGCGCACTCACCCTTACTCTTGACAGCGCACTCTTTCCTCATGCACCTGTCCGTCACACACCTTTCTCGCGCACACTCTCCCGTTACACCCTCTGTAACACTCACCACAGGTGGACACTCTTCCTTACTTCTGACAGCGCACTCTTTCCTCATGCACCTGTCCGTCACACACCTTTCTCGCGCACACTCTCCCGTTACACCCTCTGTAACACTCACCACAGGTGGACACTCTTCCTTACTTCTGACAGCGCACTCTTTCCTCATGCACCTGTCCGTCACACACCTTTCTCGCGCACACTCTCCCGTTACACCCTCTGTAACACTCACCACAGGTGGACACTCTTCCTTACTTCTGACAGCGCACTCTTTCCTCATGCACCTGTCCGTCACACACCTTTCTCGCGCACACTCTTGCGCACACTCTCCCGTCACACCCTCTGTAACACTCACCACCCCGCGCTTCCACGTGCTCCCTCGCACACGCGCTACGACCGACTCACTCTCGCCAGCACACTCACTCCTTGGCACGCACTTTTTCCTCACACACCCCAGAGTCGGACTTTCTTGCACACCTCCTTTTTCGCACACCAGACCTGTCGCACACCTCACCAACGGCCTCTCACGAACACCCGGGTCTATCTCGACCCCCAAGCTTATTAAATCCCCTGGCGCTTCATACGCACGACCATATTGGTCACCACTTACACCGGGTCCTCTTCCTCTTCGCTTCTCCTCCATCACCTGCGAATCCCTCATCCGGTTAATGAGCACATCACGATCCAAACACAGACTTTGGACCAATTCTTTTATCTCCTCTTTTATCTCCTTGTTATCCCCTCTCCGTCGCTTCTTAATTTCGCTCACCCCTTCTTCCACTTCTTCTAATTTGTGCCTCACCTCTTTTATTCCCCGGTACGTCTCCTCAAGCTCGTCCTCCAAGGCTACCTTGACCGTTTCCATGTGCGTCCTCACCTGCCGGTCCTTCGTCTCCATTACCTCTACCACCTCGTCCAACCTCGTTGTCAGTCCCTCACGTACCATCTGACATTGCCTCTGTGTCGCTATCAAGTCGTTTTTAATTTCTTTTTGTGTCGCCTTTAAACCTCCTAATACCGCAGTGTTCCTTTGAACCTGCTCCACTAACTCCTTTTGTCCCACTGTCAGTTGTTCTACTCCCAGCGTCAACTCCTCTATACCACCTTGCAATTTTACAGTCCCCTTTCTCACCTCTTTCTCCATGCGCTCCTTACAGTGCCTCACCTCCTCGCGCACTCCTCCGACCTCCTCACTCACTCCTCTTCTGATCTCCTCTCCCATCACTTGCATCTCCTGCCCAGATGCCACCCTCATCTGCTCCATTTCCTCCCTGTGAGCATCCAGTTTGGTTTCTACCCCCATTCTGACCCCCTCTATCTGCTGCTCCATTTGTTTAACTTCCCTTTCCGCTTGGTCCCTCATGTCCCTCAATTTGCCTTCCATACTGTTTTCTAACCCCTCTAACCCATTTTTCACTCCCTCTATCTGATTCTCTTGAGCGGCCATTCTGTTTTCTACCCCCGTTAACCCCTCCTGTATTTCCCCTAATCTATCGTCTAATTTCCCAAATTTCATGTCTAATCCCTTAAAATTATTGTCTAATCCCTTAAAATTATTGTCTAATCCCTTAAAATTATTGTCTAATCCCTCACTGGTACCCCTCGCTTCGTCCCTCATTACCCCCATTTGGCCCTCCAATCGCTCACCCTGAGCATCCATCCGGTTCCCCATTTGTCCCATACTGCTTTTCAAACCTCTAATTTGGTCTCCCAATTGCTCACCCATTTGTTCCATAAGGGCCCTCATTTGCAACATAAAAAGGTTCGGATCCACCAGGGGCGCTGCCACGGTCGCGGGCGTGGACGCCGTGGCCACCTCGTGCGTGACAACGCTATTTTGCGACCCTGCCGCCCTCACTGCTTCACTCTCCTCCTGTCCCTCATTTTGGTCCTGGATCGACCCTACCTCACTCTCCTTTACCGGACCCCAGCCGTCTTGATCCGCCATAGCGCGACTTGCAAAATTCGAGTTTCGTAAAACAAAACAAATTTCGGCCGCTCCAAATTTTGACCAAATTTTTTTTTTTTCTCTATTCGTTTTTTTTTTTTTTTCAAAATTTGGTCGGGCCTCGAATCTCACTCCCGACACCAATTGTTACAGACACGACTTTGATGTTAAGGTGGGCCGAGCGGAATGGCCGCCGTGTCCGCACAAATTACCCGATTGTACTCGAACGTCGACGAAGCCGCGCTATGCTGGCTCAATAGGAAAGAGAAGACACCCGGCTGGGTTATAATGACACAATACGACACCAGGGGTTCAGTTCTCAAGACCTCCGGAGGAGGTTATGTTAAGGCGGAAGGTTAGATTACAGGGACGAGAGGTACATCATAGGAAGACAGGCACTTAGACACAACCTTATATTATTCCCGACAGACCACAGAGAAACAGGACAAAAACTGACTCACACGGGGGTTGATGGCTAGGAAAGGCAGATAGCGATGGCTCAAGGTGCACTCTTGGCTCAAAGCAGGGTACACGGTTCGGTCCAGAGATGCGGGGAGGTCTCGTCGCAGCGCTCAGAGGTGACGTTCTTTCTCAGGCCTCTCCAAACTCAGGCGCATCTGTTTCAGCGCTCGCAGGTCCGTCTTCCTCCAGCTGGGGGCGAATCTCTGGTCACATCCGGCGCGTGGCCGCGTATATCCGGCGGGGAGTGACACGCCCTCGGCTCGTTAGCTCCGCCTCGTGGAATCGGCACGTTGCTTCTCATTGGGTGCGTGCGGGGGGGGTTACTGGCTCCGCCCCCGACGAGGAGCTGACAGCCAGCCCCTTCGGGGTAACCCCGTGGAGCGCATGGTCTGGAGCTAATCGAGCCGGTGTGAGGACGCATCCTCCCCCGCTCCGCCGCCATCCCCTCTGTTGTTGTTGTAATTGTTGTTGTAGTTGTTGTTATTGTTGTTGTTTGGGGAAGAAGATGGGAGGAGGTATGGGAAAGGTCCTAAACTCACTACTGGTGCCATATAATCACATTCTGGTGCAACGAAGAGTCATAATTAATGGAAACGAGGCCTTAACTGACATAGATTAAGAATAACTAGGAAGATGTCCGAAAGTTGTCTACGTGTGGTGTGGTGGACCTGGGCACGACATTTAATGGGGGAATAAGGGGAAGGTCGGCTCTACTGATTGTTATTTACATGCAATGGGACTAGGGAATGGGGGATTGGGGAAAGTTGGGGAGTATCGGAGAAAATAGGGGAATATTTACAAGCGGATATGGAGGCCAAATTCCATATTCGCAACAATATATATATATATGTGTGTATATATATATATATATATATATATATATATATATATATATATATATATATATATATATTCCATGTCAGCATAAACAAATATTTTGAGGACAAAACTTGTGATGTTAAACCAAAGCAGCATTTTTGGATGTTCATTGTCAGAGTATCTTTGCCCCATTATTTATTTATTTTTATTTTCACCAAACCTTGATCAGCTTCCAGTAATAGTCGAGTCATTTGTCGTGATGTTTCTTTGTATCTGCTTCAAATCCTATGTGAGGTTGTTTTTAATCACCATACTTTCAAAAGTATACTGCACTCCAACTTCTAAAAACGTATTTATTTTATTGCTCATGATTGAGCTTCAATGTGATTCACAAGCAGGACAAGGACATTAGGGGATATTGTTGACCACTCACATGAATTACAAGGATGTTAGGAAACTATGGACGAATCAAAACAGTATATGGGATTCGAACCTATTATCACAGCCCCATGAGCTCGGATGGCCTTGCGTAGGATGACAATGTCAAACTGGCCATCTCCGCATTTCACTGGCGTGATATCCACGTACTTCAGTTTTCATGATCTCTTCACTTATTTTGGGATTTCCTGATACTTGATCATTTCAGTTCATTCTGCTCTTTTTATATAGTAGGAAGTTGGCCGTGCCCGCATGAGATAAAAATTTCAAATGGCGCCTTCTGTCATCAAGCCGGCAAGCTGGAAGCAACATTTTGCATTTATTGCCTCATCTGAGATGACATGAGATGATGATGATGAGAGTGGGATCGTACAGCCTCTGGAGGCAGTTCTTCAGATGGGAGAAACAAGGAACAATGGAGCTGAGATCTGCCTGTGTTTTGGAAGTTTAACCAAGAGTTACTGGAAGAACGCATGCTTCCTGGAATTGTTGTGGCAAGTCAAATGGCTGAGAGAGCAAAGGGAGCTAGACCAAAGGAGAAGTCAAGGGGTGATTAGGTTGTTTGAAAACAGGAAAGACTTGAGATTGGCAGCAATTATGGATTCCATGACTTTGCTTGTAATCGGAAGTAAGTTCACCATCCTGTAGATGATAGGCTTTGTCTTTCCACCCTTCTTTTGGACGGGAGTGATGTTTCGTGGCTTCACATAAGAGGGGAGCTAGTCAAAGGAGAAGGCCAGATTGAATAGGGCAGATAGAGGGGAAGCAACGACAGCAGAGTAGGATTTGATAATAAGGGCCCCAATGGCTTCCGCAAAGGCACTGGTGCCATCTGGGCCCAAAGCAAGGTCAAGGCCAGACATAACTTTCTCTACCTTCTCAGGTGATAAGGACACAGAGTCCAGTAAACATTGTGTATGGGGTGTGGGACTCATTCATACCACCTGTCTCTTATGATCTGTCTCGTTGCCCAAGAAGAAGCTTAGGAACAGAGCGAGGGACTGTGCGCTCGCATTTCACAAGCAAAACGTTCCATCCGAAGGATGAAAATGACAGGTGATATGGAGCAATCCAGTCTAACTCCAGAAGTAACTGGAAAAACCCATAACAGGTGTCCATTAACAAAACTGAGGCATCTGCAATATTCAGGTACATTTGTGTGACACCATGGCCCAATACAGGCCTTTTCCTTGTCCAAGCTGTCAATGTTAAGTGGAAGGCTTCTGTCCTCCACAAATTGGATTGTTTCAGTTCTCAAATACTGTCTTCATCCAAAAAAGGTGAAACTATCAGCCCAATCCCCAAGAAGAGATCCAAGGCCGTTCTACTCAACCACAGACCGGTCAGTCTTCTTCCCTTCATTAATAAAGTGATGGAACCCATCATTTCTGCTCTCCTCGGGCATTATCCATTCTCCAACTCTCAAAACTCTGATCAAAACATGGCATGCCATCAAATTCTCCAGGATGTTTAATGTATGAGAAAAACAATGTGCTTAATCCGGATTGGCTCCCTCAATTGTATTGTGCACCAACAGAATTAACTTATTTCATGCCAAAAGGTCAGGCAGGGCGAAGACCATGTTGAGCAGAAACCATCGCATGTTATATCCGTGGAATCGCACCTGGGTGAAACAGATGTGATAAAGGTGTCACGAAGTATTTTTTAAACTTATTACCTGATTCTTGATCACATCATCTATATAATAATAGCGTAAGGACTCGACTTTGTTATCCCTTTTATGCCGCACCCAGTGACCCGATGCCCACGGCACTAATGGATTTACGATCTACGAACCGCGCTCTTTGTTTATCACGTACGGACATACTCGAAAAATCTGAATTAGCCGACGTTGGGGCCCAAAAGCATCCGATTAACTGCCGATACGACGCCATCTTACGACGCCATCGTATTGGCGTCTGCTGGGCGAAGGCGAAGCAAGCCGTCCGCTGATTGGACAGGCGAAGGTGAAAGCAAGCCGTCCACTGAGTGGACAATCCAGAGCATGCATTTGTGCCGGTGTCGGCGATCGTTGTTCATATACGCACTCTTCATTCTCATCTTTCTTCCTAACTCTTACTCGGACAAGCAAATCCCCTATGCCATCCATAATGGTACACTCAATCCATACACCACATCCTCCCTTCCGTGGATGTTCCACGGGTTTCGGCTAGTTGTATAATAATCGCAGGAATTCCAGTGCACTTTACATACGTACTAGATAGTGACTGCAGAATGTATAGAACATTATAAAATGTTGCATAAAGAGTTACTTGAACAAGATTTATTTAATGTGGGGTGGGGGGGGGCTTCTTCAGCACTATGAAGCTTTGGAAATTCTTCTTATTCATATTCTGAAAGATGGGAAACTTTGATCAGGCTTCTTTGGGCATCGTTTGATCTTCACCACATTTTAAAATGTCTTTCACAAGATGATCTGCCATGGTGGACGTGGAATGAACACGGACCACTTACTCTTTTGGATTTGGGAAAGTATTCGGCCCAGGGCGTGCAATTATATTTGCGATAATTATTTTTCATTCTCATAAAAAAACTTTTATTGTTCGGCCTGTGATGTTGCATCGTTGCTTTCCTGTATACGGTGTCGATGTTAGTGGAGGAGCTAGAACACAGAACTGACCAGGATATTACAGAATAAAAAGAACAGGAGAAAGAGAGGAGGGGAGTGGGAGGTTACACAGGGACAAGGACAAAATAGAGGGAGACTTGGAGAGATGGGGGATGTGGGGAGGAATGTGGGCAAGGGAGGACACATGGGGTTAACCAGATGGATACAACTGCAAATTTGGTGAGAGATGGGCTTGGGGTGGCGCTAATGGGGGTTCAAAAGATCATGGTTGTTGATGGACCAATATACTTGAAAAATCTTCGATTTTGTTACTACATCGAAGATTTGTTACTTGCGAAAATCGAAGATTTGCCTGTCAATCTCTGTTTGTCTGTTTGTCTGTCAATCGCCTACAGGTCACAATTTTCAACCGATCTTCACGAATCTTCACGAGTTGGTCATAAGGAAGAAGCCTATTGATATTGAGGTTAAAGGTCAAAGGTCATCTTGAGGTCAAATTTCTACAATTGTCATTTTTCATCTGATTAACTTGAAAATTAAACAGCCATTGCATAGTGCCTCTTTGAATTGGGAAACCAACTATTTTAAGGTCAAAAGGTCAAAGGTCAACTCAAGGTCAAACTTCTAAAATCATCAATTTTCATCTGAAAAATCTTCACTTTTCATCCGAATAATTTGACAACTAAACAGCAATTATATAGTGCATCACCTAATTGGGAAACCAACTATTTTGATGTGAAAAGATCAAAGGTCAATTCAAGGTGAAACTTCTAAAATCATCAATTTTCATCTGAAAAATCATCAATTTTCATCCAATTCACTTGAGAATTAAACAGCAATTGCATAGTGCCTCATTGAATTGGGAAACCAACTATTTTTAAGGTCAACCCAAGGTCAAACTTCCAAAATCATTAATTTTCATCTAAACAATCATCAATTTTCATCCAATTAACCTGAAAATTAAAGAGCAATTGCATTGTACATCACGGAATTGGAAAACCAACTATTTTGGGGATCAAATGGTCAAACGTCGACTCAAGGTCAAACTTCTAATATCAACTTTCATCTGAAAAAAACATCAATTTAAATCTGATTCACCCGAGCTTTGATTAAGATCATCAATTTTAATATTAATGAAATGGACAATTCGATGTATGCATGGCAACCTTTTTGGGGGGGGGGGGAGGGGTGAATTTTGCAAGTATTGTGCTCTGCATGACATCTTCTTGTTTTATTGTTTATGCATCATATTTTGATTGATGTCCCATCTGTAAGGGTATATTATATTGTGAAGTCAAATTAAAATTTGGATGTTGGGGTCGATAGGCACCTACTGACTGACTGACTAACCTACTGACTAACTTTTACCTTCCAATAAAAATCAATTGCATTATGTTTCCACAACTGCTCTAACATGAGAATAAAGTTCTATTGAATGCTTGTTCTCATTACTTTTGCTGGAGGAGAGGGTATTCCATTTGGGTCCATTTCTGTTTGTCTGTCTGTCCGCACACAATGTGCTAATGTCGACCACAAACGACATCTGGTGGTACCCAGTACTACATGATATCTTTTTTCAATCGAGTACCTCCATAAAGTACGTACTATTAGAATATGAGTATGTCTACACACTGTATGAAGAACGGGAGTGAATCTATAAAGTACGTGCTATAAAAATACGTCTACAGCAGTAAACGAGAACGGCACTCAGTCGAGAGCATACCTCCGCCTGGTTGACTATATCACTCAATGGTGAAGAATCACTTTAAAAATTATCCTAGCTTGATCCAGAACAAAATTGAATCGATTATTTATTGTCACACACACAACCTGTGCAACAAGTTTCGTCCAAATCCATCCATAACTTTTTGAGATATCCTGCTATGTATAGTTTTTGGCCCTATCTCCCAATGGTGAAGAATCACTTGAAAAATTAAATAATTATTATATCCGAATCCATATTCAGATCTTCACCAAAATTGAAACGAATCGTCCTTGTCAGACACCCAACCGGTCCACCAAGTTTTGTCCAAATGCGTCCACAACCTTTTGAGATATCCTGCTATGTATCGTTTTTTGCCCTATCTCCCAATGGTGAAGAATCACTTTAAAAATTCTAGTAGCCGGATCCTAATCCGGATCTTCACCAACATCTAATCATTTAGTCCTTGTCACATACGCTACATCTCAACCAAATTTCGTCAGAATCCGACCACAACCTTTTCAGATATTTTGTTCACAAACGGACAGACAATCAACCAAGAAGACGTCATGCGGAGCACGATACTTGCAAAATCCGCCCCCCCCCCCACCCCACCCAAAACTTTCCATTGATACAGCAAATTGTCCATTTCATGAAGATTAAAATTTACGATCTTGATCAAAGCTCGGGTCAACAGGATGAAAAGTGATGATTTTTCAGATGAAAAATGATGATTTTAGAAGTTTGACCTTGAGTTGACCTTTTGACCTCAAATAGTTGGTTTCCCAATTCAGTGAGGCAATACACAAATGCTGTTCTATTTTCAAGTCAATCGGATGAAAATTGACGGTTTTTCAGATGTAAAGTGATGATTGTGGAAGTTTGACCTTGGGTTGACCTTTGACCTTTTGACCTCAAAAATAGTATGTTTCCCAATTTAGTGACTCGATATGCAGATGCTGTTCAATTTTCAAGTCAATCGATTGAAAATTGACAGCTTTTCAGATGAAAATTGATGGTTTTAAAAATTTGACCTTGAGTTGACCTTAGACCTTTTGACCTCAAAATACTTCATTTCCCAATTTAGTGACTCAATATACAAATGCTATTCAATTTTCAAGTCAATCGGATTTAAAATGGCGATTTTAGAAATTTGACCTCCAGATGACCTTTGACCTCAAAATCAACAGGCTTCTCAATTGGGACGACCTATACAACTTGGTGAAGTTTCGTGACGATCGGTTTTGAATTGTGACCTGTAGGCCGGTGACAAACAGACAGACAGACAGACAGACAGACAGACAGAACCACAAACGTAACCGACCAATATACTTGCAAAATCGTAACAAGCAGACAGACAGGGGTGAAAACATACCCTCCATTCACCTTTGGTGGCGGAGGTAAATACGTGTATCTATAAAATACGTATGTATGTCTATAAAATAGATGCGATTGGAATTTTAATCTGCACAATAAAACCGAAAAGGTCTGTTTGTCTACTGCATGAACATAAACATACATCACAATGCATCATTTACACACCACATAAAATACACCACCACCTCTCCACCCCACACTGCTCTCCACCCCACACTCTCCTCTTCCTCCTCACTCCTGTCACTCATCCTCTCCTCCCTCCCTCACTCTTCTCCAACTCTTCACTGCACACACTATACAGAGGAGAGGAGGGTGGGTAGGGTGAAAAGTGACACTTCTACCTTGACTTGATTGCTTGACTTGACTTGAGAGGAGGGATGGTGGAGAACCCACCTTGATTGACTTTCAATTCTATTGTTGATTTTAATCTTGAAAGCATTGAATACACTTCGCTTTACAAATTAAAAATTGATTAAAACCAAACGTTGTTATTTAATAAATATTGCATTCCATAGCTACTCTACATTATTATGTACATTTTTTGAAGTACTGTATTGTGTAAATACATTGTTGTCCCCCGTCGCACAGCGGAGCGAAAGGGGGACTATGGTTTTCCCCTCCGTCCGTGTGTCCGTCCGTCCGTGCGTGCGTGCGTGCGTGTTTGCGTGCGTGCGTGCGTGCGTGCGTAAGCGAAAGACCGCATTCGAATTTGGTGTGTGGGTGCAACCCACGTCAAAATCCAAGATGGCCCGCCGCCATGTATGTCTGATGCCATGTATGTCTGAACCTTGTGAGATGAATATCTTGAAAAATAAGCGAAGTACCAACTTCTAATCTGGTGTGTGGGTGTATCTAGGCATAAGGAAGAAGGCTATTGAAAATTGGGTCGCCACGTCAAAATCCAAGATGGCCGCCGCCATGTATGTCTGAACCTTGTGAGCAGAATATCTTGAAAAATAAGCGAAGTACCAACTTATAATCTGGTGTGTGGGTGTATCTAGGCACAAGGAAGAACACTCTTGAAAATTGGGTCGCCATGTCAAAATCCAAGATGGCCACCGCCATGTATGTCTGGACCTTGTGAGATGAATATCTTGAAAAATAAGTGAAGTACCAACTTCTAATCTGGTGTGTGGGTGTATCTAGGCATAAGGAAGAAGGCTATTGAAAATTGGGTCGCCACGTCAAAATCCAAGATGGCCGCCGCCATGTATGTCAACCTTGTGAGCAGAATATCTTGAAAAATAAGCGAAGTACCAACTTATAATCTGGTGTGTGGGTGTATCTAGGCATAAGGAAGAACGCCATTCAAAATTGGGTCGCCACGTCAAAATCCAAGATGGCCGCCTCCATGTATGTCTGAACCTTGTGAGCGAAATATCATATCATAGCATGTTTTCTGCGTCTTCCACTTTGTCAACTCACATCACTTCCCCGACGGGGGACCTAGGCGTAACGCTTGTTGGAAAATAGTTAACTCGCCTTAAACAAACTCTGTATATACACCCCGGTAATGTGAAAATATATATAATTAGACCGGTTCGACCCCCAACTTCAGTATTCAGTCGCTGTACTTTTACTAAGTAATAATATAAATAACTAAGTCCGAGTAGGGAACCCTACCCTACCTCCTCTCTACCTCCTTCCCTTCTCTAATTCCCCCCTCTGCTTCTCTAACCCCCCCACCCCCTGTCCTTTCCATCCGACCAGACACATTCAAAACGACTGTTAGAATACATTTCTCCAATTTTCTCAACGTTTCCGGAACTGAGAATGAAACCATCCTTGCGACTATGAAAAATGAAATCAGATGGTGAATTAGTGTCGAGATAAACCGTGAGGGAGTCTCAATGGACTTTATATTACAGGCCTTTATTTAATTACCTCCGCCACCGAAGGTGGATGGAGGTAAGGTTTTCACCCCTGTCTGTCTGTTTGTCTGTCTGTCTATTTCTAAAATCCTCAATTTTCATCCGATTCACTTGAAATTTGAATGGGATTTTCATATCAGCGAACTGAATTCAACCAACAACTATTTTTGAGACCAGCATCGGCCAAAAGGTCAAAATAGGCCAAAGGCCAACGCCTTTTTTCAAATTTTAAAAAGCCTCAATTTTGATCCAATTGACTTGAAATTTTAATTGAATTTTCATATCAGCCAACTGAATTCAACCACCAATTATTTTTGAGGTCAAAAGGATGTTCTACCGAGTGCCATTCTGCTTTGTCCTCTTTTGCCAAGTGTCGCTGTATGAGTGATTTTTCATCTGTGTGTTTACAGTCACATGAAAAAGTAAGTACACCCCAGGTAAAGTTTGACTTTTTCAACATATTTCAACATACAGCTATTTGAACTTCATTTCAACAATATTGACAGATAAAGGTGATATAATATAACAAATATCATGAAACATTTACATTTTGTCGTCCATTGTAAAATTTAAATAAACATAAATGCAAATTTCGCATGTGAAAAAGTAAGTACACCCCTACATTTATCACTACTTCAAATACCTAAAATTAGAATCAGGTGCACCAGCTCAGGTGCAAATGATTAGAACATAGAGAGGATCTTGGAGGAACCTGTCTTATTTAAACCTCAGACATTTAGTTTGGTTTGCTCTTTGATGTTGAAGTGTGCGGCGTCACCATGCCGAGATCAAAAGAGCTCTCTGAGGCCTTCAGAAAGAAGGTTATAGATGCCTACGAGTCTGGGAAGGGATTTAAAAAGATCTCCAAACAATTTGAAATCAATCATTCGACTGTCCGGAAGATCATCTACAAGTGGAGAAGATTCCAAACAACTGCCAACTTGTTCAGGCCAGGCCACCCCAGCCGGTTCAGCCCGAGAGCAGACCGCAAGATGCTGAAAGAAGTCTCTAAGAACCCCAGAATGACATCATGGGACCTACAGGTAGCTCTTGCACTGTTGATGTCAAAGTGCACGAGTCTACCATTAGAAAGAGGCTGCACACATTTGATCTCCATGGGAGGTGTGCCAGGAGGAAACCTTTGCTGTCCAGAAAGAACATCAGGGCAAGAATAAAGTTTACCAATGAACACCAAGGCAAAGACCAGCACTTCTGGAACAATGTGCTCTGGACAGATGAGTCAAAGGTAGAGCTATTTGGCCACAGCACCAGAAGACATGTTTCGCGAAAACCAAAGACAGCATTCGACCACAAGAACCTGATACCAACTGTAAAGCATGGTGGTGGAAATATTATGGTTTGGGGCAGCTTTGCTGCATCAGGGCCTGGGCAACTCACCATCATAGAATCCACTATGAATTCTTCATTGTACCAGAGGGTGCTTGAGGATAATGTGAGGCCATCTGTCGGAAAGTTGAAGCTCAACCAAAGCTGGCCCTTGCAACATGACAATGATCCTAAACATACCAGTAAATCCACCAAGGAATGGCTGAAAAGAAAGAAATGGAGGGTTCTGGAATGGCCAAGTCAAAGCCCGGATCTAAATCCCATCGAGATGTTGTGGGGGGATTTGAAACGAGCTGTGCATGCAAGAAATCCCTCAAACATCGCACAGCTGAAAGAATTCTGCATGGAGGAGTGGGCAAAAATTTCTCCCAGTCGATGTCAGAGACTGGTAGACAGTTTTAAGAAACACCTACTTGAGGTTGTTTCTGCCAAAGGGGGCAATACCACCTATTAGAGCCAAGGCTGTACTTACTTTTTCCACATGCGAAATTTGCATTTATGTTTATTTAAATTATACAATGGACTACAAAATGTAAATGTTTCATGATATTTGTTATATTATATCACCTTTATCTATCAATATTGTTGAAATGAAGATAAAATAGCTGTATGTTGAAATATGTTGAAAAAGTCAAAACTTTACATGGGGTGTACTTACTTTTTCACGTAACTGTATTTGTTTGTGAACAAGGTATCTCCAAAACGTTGTGGACGGATTTGGACGAAACTTGGTGGACAGGTTGGGTGTGTGACAAGGACGATTCGATTCGATTTTGGTCTGAGATGGATTCGGATATGAGAATTTTGTTATGTTAAAGTGATTCTTCACCATTGAGAGATCGGGCGAAAAGCAATATATAACATGATATTTACCTCCGCCACCCAAGGAAGATGGAGGTTATGTTTTCACCCCTGTCTGTTTGTCTGTCCGTTTATTTGTGAACAAGATATCTCAAGAATTTGTGGACGGATTCCGACGAAATTTGGAAGAGATGTAGTGTATGTGACAAGGACGAAATTATTAGATTTTGGTGAAGATCCGGATTCGGATCCGGCTACTAGAATTTTAAAAGTGATTCTTCACCATTGGGAGATAGGGCCAAAAACTATACATAGCAGGATATCTCAAAAAGTTGTGGGTGGATTTGGACTCAACTTGGTGGACAGGTTGTGTGTGTGTTACAAGGACGAATCGTTTCGATTTTGGTGAAAATCTGAATATGGATTCGGCTACAATAATTGTTTAAATTTTAAGTGAGGTTTTAAGTGATTTAATTTTAAAGTGATTATTCACCATTGAGAGATCGGGTGAAAAGCTATATATAACATGGTATTTTAAAATGTTATGGACGAGTTATGAATAAACTTGGTGGATGAATTGGTTTGGTGACGAGAACAAGCCGATTGGATTTTGTTTCATGTCCGAATCCAGATCCGGCCTATCAGTGGGTTACAAAACGTAAACTGTTCAGCCTGGCAGAGGTATGCTCTCTCCTGAGTGCCGTTCTAGTTTAAAATGCATTTTGTTCTAAAAACGGTAACTTTCGTCCAATTTTTCTCCAGTTTTTTTTTATACAGAGTCTAAAACCATCTTAACGACTCTGGAAAATGAAATCAGATATCGAATTAGAGTTTAGATAAAACCATGAGAAAGTCAGAAAGCGCAAGCCTAACAAACGAGGCCTTCGAGCTATGCAGAGATAACAAAATGGTGGAGATTTGTTTTTTGAAGCTCCTCCCCGTTAATCCACCCCAAACCCACCTCCTTAAGATTCCCTGGTTTATTTCCTGAAAGTCCCTGTAGTATCCCTCTTGTTTATCCCGTGTACCCCACCCCAGCGCTCTCACTTCCACAGATCTCCTGCTGTCCTTGTTCCCTACTGTTGATGTGCTTCCCTCTCTCTCCCCCTGTCGCACTCCCTTTATTACTCCCGCCAGGGAGTAATGCATTCGATCGTGTCCGTCCGTGTGTGTGTGCGCGCGCGCATGTGTGTTCGTATGTTCGTGTGTTTGTGAACAAGATATCTGGAAAAGTTTTGAACGGATTTGGATGAAAGTTGGTGGGATGATTGCCCTTGGGATAAGGAAGAATTGATTAGTTTTTGGTGAAGCTCAGGATATTATTCCGGATCCAGGAATTTTTTGAATGATTTTTGACCATTGGAAGATAGGGCTCCAACTTGACCCATGGCGGGAGTATGCGCTCTACTGAGTGGCGTTCTAGTTATATTGTTATATGTGTTAGCTCTTACATGAGCCTCGACTTGGTGTACAAAAAAAAGAAGAGAAAATCCAAGGCAGGACTGGATGGCAATTGGATCAAGTGGCCCACCACAGCGAACCTCCAGCGGGATAAACGCCGCAGGAACATTGGTGCCGATTATCATAAAAATCTTATTTCGGTCAACCTCAGGCAGTGGAATGCCTTGCAGGTGAGGCCAGCTCCTCTTGTTCTTGATAACGATCTGGTGATGGAAAGGAATTCACTAATCCTTTGCTGATTATATGTGGCATAATTCCAAGCGACACATTTCATCTTCTTTTCGCGACTCCACAGCGAGACTGATACTTTTTGCTTCATGTTGTTCATCAAGTTTACTTAATGTGGAAAGAACCATGCGATCTGACTTACCTACCGCCCAAGTCTAACTGCTTGGCTAAGGAGGGGGTATATATCAATAATCTCTGATCCTGAGTCGACCATCGTATACATGGTGGTGGTATTCCCATTTTGGGCAACCACTCGCAGTGGTATAACTTGAAGTACTGTTCCTGAACATTCAAGAGCAGCAGGAACACAAGAGGTAGGAAGGACATTTTTGCTCTGCATGATGCATGACGTTTTGCTCTGTTTCCAAAATTTGAATTAGATCCCTTTAGCCGTTCCCAAGTTATAGACCTATTACAAACTTTGACTTTTGACCTCTTGACCCCAAAAACGAATCAGTTAATCTTTACATCATTATACATAAGTGTACCAAGTTTGACTAAGATCCCTTCAGCCGTTCTCAAGTTATAGACCTATTACAAATTTTGACCTTTGACCTCTTGACCCCACAATTTAATCAGTTAATCTTTACATCATTATACATAAGTGTACCAAGTTTGACTAAGATCCCTTCAGCCGTTCTCAAGTTATAGACCTATTACAAATTTTGCCCTTTGACCTCTTGACCCCAAAATCTAATCCGTTAATCTTTACATCATTCTACATAAGTGTACCAAATTTGACTAAGATACCTTCAGCAGTTCTCAAGTTATAGACCTATTACAAAATTTGACCTTTGACCTCTTGACCCCAAAATCTAATCCGTTAATCTTTACATCATTCTCCATAAGTGTACCAAATTTGACTAAGATCCCTTCAGCCGTTCTCAAGTTATAGACCTATTACAAATTTTGACCTTTGACCTATTGACCCCAAAATTTAATCAGTTAATCTTTACATCATTATACATAAGGGTACCAAGTTTGACTAAGATCCCTTCAGCCGTTCTCAAGTTATAGACCTATTACAAATTTTGACCTTTGACCTCTTGACCCCACAATTTAATCAGTTAATCCTTACATTATTATACATAAGTGTACCAAGTTTGACTAAGATCCCTTCAGCCGTTCTCAAGTTATAGACCTATTACAAACTTTTACCTCTTGACCTCTTGACCCCAAAATCTAATCAGTTAATCTTTGCGTCATTCTACATAAGTGTAACAAGTTTGACTAAGATCCCTTCAGCCGTTTTCAAGTTATAGACTTATTACAAACTTTGACCTTTGACCTCTTGACCCCAAAATCTAATCCGTTAATCTTTACATCATTATACATCCATTATACATCCATTATCCATCACATAAGTGTACCAAATTTGACTAGGATCCCTTCAGCCGTTCTCAAGTTAGAGACCTATTATAAACTTTGACCTTTGACCTCTTGACCCCAAAATCTAATCAGTTAATCTTTACATCATTATACATAAGTGTACCAAATTTGACTAAGATCCCTTCAGCCGTTCTCAAGGTATAGACCTATTATAAACTTTGATCTTTGACCTCTTGACCCCAAAATCTAATCCGTTAATCTTTACATCATTATACATCCATTATACATCCATTATCCATCACATAAGTGTACCAAATTTGACTAGGATCCCTTCAGCCGTTCTCAAGTTAGAGACCTATTATAAACTTTGATCTTTGACCTCTTGACCCCAAAATCGAATCAGTTAATCTTTACACCATTCTACATAAGTGTACCAAGTTTGACTAAGATCCCTTCAGCCGTTCTCAAGGTATAGACCTATTATAAACTTTGATCTTTGACCTCTTGACCCCAAAATCTAATCAGTTAATCTTTACATCATTATACATAAGTGTACCAAATTTGACTAAGATCCCTTCAGCCGTTCTCAAGTTATAGACCTATTATAAACTTTGACCTTTGACCTCTTGACCCCAAAATCTAATCAGTTAATCTTTACATCATTATACATAAGTGTACCAAGTTTGATTAAGATCCCTTCAGCAGTTCTCAAGTTATTGTGGTAACGAAAACCTATCACGGACGGACGGACGGACGGACAACCTGAAATCATAATGCCAAATGATAAAAGCATTACAGAGAGGCAAGATAGCACGATAATAACCTTATCTACCAAGTGTTCTCATCAGCAGAATGAGTAGATGCTAAAAGGAAAGCACAAACAGAGAAAACGAAGGTTTGTAAACTCGGAAGCAAAATGCTGCGTTACATGTGAGATGGGAACAAGGAACTGCCGTTGAAAAATGAACTGCCGCCCAAAGCCGAGGATGTTGTTTTTCTTGTTGTTTTTGGTGTTGTTGCTTTCCGAGCCCGGAAGTTGTTGTTGAAGCTCAACACGAGCATTGAAAATACTCGAAAGTACCAATAAATATCACAGTGTGGTGCTGTGCACATACGACTCGATTGCCAGAGAGGGAGGCCACAACGCGTGGATACAACAAGAGTCTTTATTAAGAGCTCGCACTTCAGCACTGGGCGGGCTCGAGCTTAGAGCCCGCATATATCTCCCGAGGCCACGCCTTGCCCCCGGGCGTGGCCGATCGGCCGCAAGGCGGGACATGCATTTCAGTTCCCCGCCTGGACGCTCGCGCCACCCACTGGTGCGCAGAATTATTGTCCCTTGTGCCCGCCACACGCGCCCCCCCAGAATTCCCGCGCACCTAAAGGGTGAGCTTGCGGGGAAGCCGGATGACCCGGCCGAAACGCCCCCTGGCGATGCGTGCAGGGCTGGGGGGTAGCGGGACGGCGGGGCTGGGGGGTGCCGGGGGTCTGACCGCCGGGGGGCGGCCACGACGCGGAGGCAGAGCTGCTTGCGGGGGGGTGGTCCAGATCGAGGTGGGCCGGCTTGAGGCGGGCCATGGCGATACGATCCGGGGCACCGCCGATGTCGACGGTGAAATATTTGTCCCCGGTCTCCAGCACGCGGAAGGGCCCGTCGTACGGGGGCCGTAGTGGTGCCCGGTGGGCATCGTGCCGGACGAAGACGTACTCCACCGTGCGAAGCTCTGGGGCGACGTGGGAGGACGGGCAACCGTGGTGTGCCGTCGGCACCGGGGCGAACCTCCGGGCGGTCTCCTGCAGGGTGGAGCGCTGTTGCGGAGGCCTTCGTGCCCGGGTGGGACAGGCCGACCAAGGAGCCGTGGAGTCGGGGATAAATTCGCCCGGTACCCGCAGTGGTTGCCCGAAGACCAGCTCCGCCAAGGACGCGCGCAGGTCGTCCTTGGGCGCCGTCCTGAGGCCCAGCAGGACCCAGGGGAGCCTGTCGGCCCAGCTGCCGTCGCGGAGGCTGGCCCGGAGCGCGGCCTTCATCGAGCGATGAAAGCGCTCGCACAGGCCATTGGCCTGGGGGTGGTAGGCCGTGGTGCGGTGCAGTTTGACGCCGAGCCCTTGCGCCACTGCGCCCCAGAGCTCCGAGGTGAACTGGGGGCCACGGTCGGACGATATGTCCGAGGGGGCGCCGAACCGGGCAACCCATGTGGCGATGAAGGTTTGCGCCACATCCGCCGCAGACGTCGCTGCCAATGGCACGGCCTCCGGCCACCGTGTGGTGCGGTCCACCATGGTGAGGAGGTGGGTGAACCCCCGCGAGGGGGGCAGAGGTCCCACGAAGTCGACGTGGACGTGGTCGAACCGACGCTCGGGCACCGTAAACGGGGCCAACGGGGCCTGGGTGTGGCGGTGGACCTTTGCGCGCTGGCACGCGAGGCACGTCCTGGCCCAGTCGCGGACGTCCTTCCTGAGGCCATGCCAGACGAACTTCGCCGCGACGAGCTTCTGGGAGGCCTTCGTGCCCGGGTGGGACAGGCCGTGGATGGCGTCGAAAACCGGGCGCTGCCAGCCAGCGGGCACAATGGGGCGAGGCCGGCCGAGGGAGACGTCGCACAGGAGGGCCGCGCCCGCGATGTCGAACGGCACCTCGGCGACGCGGAGGCCCATGACGGCGGTCCGCAAGGCCTGGAAGCCGGGGTCGGCGGTCTGGTCCTCCGCCATCCGGGCATAGTCGATCCCAAGGTGGACCGTGTGCGCGACGGACCGGGAAAGACAATCCCCCACCGGGTTGTCTTTACCCGCGACGTGACGGATGTCCGTCGTGTACTCGGACACGGCAGAGAGGTGACGCTGCTGCCGTGCCGACCATGGCTCGGCGACCTTGGCCATCGCGAACACAAGGGGCTTGTGGTCGACGAAAGCCGTGAACGGGCGGCCCTCGAGCAGATGGCGGAAGTGTCGTACCGCCAGGTGGAGCCCGAGCAGCTCGCGGTCGAAGGTGCTGTCGCGGCGTTCGTGCGGGCGAAGCTGCCGGCTAAAAAACGCCAGCGGCTGCCAAGCACCACGCACCCACTGCTCGTGCACTGCGCCCACCGCGTAGTCCGACGCGTTGGTGGTGAGGGCGATCGGTGCATCGGGCGCCGGGTGCGCCAGCATGGTGGCGTTGGCCAGGGCCAGCTTTGCGCCCGCAAATGCCGCGGCCATCAGCTCCGACCAGGCGATGTCACCTTTGCCCGGCTTGCCCCGGAGGGCCTCGTGCAGGGGGCGGAGGAGTTGGGCGATGTGGGGCACGAAGCGGTGGCAAAAATTTACCATGCCCAGGAACTCCTGGAGCCCCTTGATCGTGCGGGGGTGCGGGAAATCCCTGACCGCCTCCACCTTGGCCGGTAAAGGGACGGCCCCGTGCCTGGTGATGCGGTGCCCCAAGAAGTCGATGGCGGCGACGCCGAAACGGCACTTTGCGGGGTTGATGATCAGGCCATGCTGGCCCAGGCGTTCGAAAAGCATGCGGAGGTGGAGCAGGTGCTCCTCCCGGGACGCGCTCGCGACTAGGATGTCGTCCAGGTAGACATAGATGAAAGGTAAGTCGCGCAAGACACTGTCCATGAGCCGTCGGAACGCCTGGGCCGCATTCTTCAACCCAAAAGGCATTCGCAGGAACTCAAAGAGGCCGAAAGGGGTGATGACGGCCGTCTTTGGGACATTGTCCGGTTGGACGGGACCTGGTGGTAGCCCCGGATGAGGTCCACCTTGGAAAACACGGTCGTGTTTGCCAACCGGGCAGAAAGGTCCTGGATATGCGGGACCGGGTAGCGGTCCGGGGTGGTGGCATCATTGAGCCGGCGGTAGTCACCGCACGGCCGCCATCCTCCGCCGGGCTTCGGCACAATGTGCAGAGGAGAAGCCCAAGCGCTGTTGGAGCGCCGTACGATCCCCAGCCGTTCCAGCGTGGCAAACTCCGCTTTCGCCCCGGCGAGCTTCGTGGGGTCGAGTCGGCGTGCCCGGGCGTAGACCGGCGGCCCAACCGTGGGGATATGGTGCTCCACCCCGTGTTTGACGGCCACTGCTGAGAAGTTGGGCCACATGAGGGCCGGGAAACTGGCGAGGCGGGTAAACCCGTCCGCTGCCAGAAGCGTGCAGACTAACCTCGCCGGGACGGAACCTTTCAGCAAGCCGCTTGGCAAGCCGCTCGGTGAGCCGCTCAGCGAACAAGCGAGCGAGCTAAAGGTTTCGGCCTGGACGAGACGTCTGCGCTTAACGTCGACCAACAGCCCATGCGCACATAGGAAGCCGAGCTGGGCCATTGGCACGCTGGCGGTGACGAACGACCATTGAAAGCGCTGCCCTCCGAACTGCAGTGAGAGGCAACGCTTCCCGAATGTGCGGATGGGTGAATCGTTGGCGGCAAGCAAAGCGGGTCCCCGGTCTGCGGCTTGCTTGTCGGACGCGGAGGCAGGGAGGACGCTTACCTGCGCTCCTGTGTCGGAAAGAAAACGGCGCCCGGACAAGGTGTCCGTGATGAACAGGAGGCTGCCGGAATGGCCGACGCTCAGGGCCGCAAGTGAGCGCCGGCCCGGTCGTTTCCCGACCCGTCAAAAGAACACGGCGGGCGGCACGTTTTAGCCTTGCGGCCGAACCTGGCATGGTAGTAGCACCAGGTTTGCGGCGGTGGCGGCCGCGGCGGCCGTGCCGGCGGCGGTGGTGGTGGCGGCAGCGGTAGTGGGCGGGGCGCAGCAGCGGCCATGAGGGAAGCCGGGGGCGCTGTAGCCTCTGCACCGGGATCCACTACGGCAGCACCGTAAACCGACCACGTGTCGCAGACCGCGAAAAACTTGTCGGCCTCTCCGGCCAGGGCGCGGGGTTCTGTGATGTTGGATCCGGCCAGCGCGAGGCGCACCTGTATCGGTAGCTGGCGGAGGAAAAGTGCGTGGAACAAGAAATCCGGGCACTGGTCTCCAAGCAGAGACAGCATGAAATCCATCCGGACGGATGGTCGTGTGTCGCCGAGGGCGGAAAGGTCCAGGAGGCGGTCGGCACGTTCGACCTCTGTGAGCCCGAACGTGGCGAGGAGGAGACGTTTGAGCGCCCCGTACTTGTGGTCGCCCGGCGGGCGCCGAAGGATGGACACGACGCGGGTGGCATAGGGTGGTCCAAAAAACATCGATCTCTCCGATTTTGATGCTCTACTGGATTATTGTTAGAAATGGTGTAAAACATTCACCCACCAAATATTTTCGCTCAATTCCATCTAGAAACTCATACACACTTCAATTGAAATATGGCGTTTTTCACCAAATTTGGCTAAATGAGAACAATCCAAAAGCAACCTAGGTGGAAAAAGTACATGCACTTTAGTACAAAAAGTACAAAAAGTACATGTATTAAGCCATTTTGTGGTTCATGACTTTTTGCATGCGCATTGCGCCTGTGAGTGTGAAATCATCATGGTCAAAACATGTTTGACAATGCTTGAAACATGTTTGAAACATGTTCATACATGTCTGACTCATGTTTCGACCATGAGGACTTCACAGGGGTATGTACCATCAATGACATTATTTCGGGAAAAAATATTTCTAAAGTCTTTGTAAGCCTCTCAACATGGACGATTTTCATTAAAATTGACCAAAATGACAAATTTATATATTGAGTGTGTATGAGTTTATAGATGACTCAGATGCAAAATATTTTTTGGGTGAATGATTTAGACCATTTCTAACAATAATCCAATAGAGCATCAAAATCCAGATATAAAAGTGATTTTTTTTGCATTTTTGGACCACCCTAGGGCGGCAGTGCCGGGCCCGAGGGCGGCGACCACGTGGTAGTACCGGGTCTCGTCCGCCGTGATGCCCCGGAGTTGGAACTGAGCTTCGGCTTGCACAAACCAAACGTCGGCTTGCGCTTCCAAAAACTCCGGGAGTTTGATTGCGACGGCGTTGGTAGCTATGGCACGTTCGGGGGTCAGCAACGGCTGAACCAATCGGGGTCACCAGTGTGGTGCTGTGCACACACGACTCGATTGCCAGAGAGGTAGGCCACAATGCGTGGATACAACAAGAGTCTTTATTAAGAGCTCGCACTTCAGCACTGGGCGGGCTCGAGCTTAGAGCCCGCATATATCTCCCGAGGCCACGCCTTGCCCCCGGGCGTGGCCGATCGGCCGCAAGGCGGGGCATGCATTTCAGTTCCGCGCCTGGACGCTCGCGCCACCCACTGGTGCGTGGAATTATTGTCCCTTGTGCCCGCCACAACAGTAAGAAGTCAAAGAGCGAATTGGAAAGTAAATAATAATAATAATAATAATAATGCATTTATTTTATATAGCGCTTTTCAGGAAGCCCAAAGACGCTTTGACAGAGTGCAAAACATAATGCATAGCAAAACATAAAAACAATTGCAAAAAAAGAAGAATCAATAGGGAAATATTCAAAGCACAAAGGAGGGAGAAGGAGAGGAGATAGTCAGGGGTTAGATGCTGTGGGTTAAATGTTGAATGCAGTGTTGAACAGGTGGGTCTTGAGTGATGTTTTGAATGTGGTGAGTGAGGAGGAGTCTCTGATGGTGTGAGGTAGCGAGTTCCAGAGGGTGGGAGCAGCGATGGAGAAGGCCCTGTCCCCCCAGGATCTAAATTTGGTCCGGATGGGGGGGGGGGGGGGTCAGGAGGTTGGTACCAGCAGAGCGGAGGTTGCGGGTGGGAGTGTGTCTGGAGAGGTCAGCCAGGTAGGATGGGGCCAGGTTATGGAGGGCTTTGTAGGTCAAGAGGAGGATTTTGTACTGGATTCTCTGGGAGATCGGGAGCCAGTGAAGCTTGTAAAGGACGGGGGTGATGTGGTCACGGGTCCGGGAATGGGTGAGTAGACGGGCAGCGGAGTTCTGAATGTATTGGAGTTTATTGGTGATTGTTGAGGGTGAACCATAAAGGAGGCTATTGCAGTAGTCCAGACGGGAAGTGATGAAGGCGTGGATGAGGGTTTCTGCAGCCACGGAGGAGAGGGATGGACGGAGACGGGCGATGTTTTTCAGGTGAAAGGAGGCTGTCTTTGTGATCTGTTTAGTGTATTTGTCGAAGGAGAGGGTTTGGTCAAAGATGATGCCAAGATTCTGGATGTGAGGGGAGGTGGATACTGGGAAACCGTCGATGTTGAGGGCAAAGTTATGGGTGGACTTGGTGAGCGTTTTTGGGCCAATGATGATTATTTCAGATTTATCACAGTTAAGTTTGAGGAAGTTGATTTGTAGCCAGGATTTTATTTCAGTGATGCAGTTTGTCAGGATAGAGTGGGTGGCGGTGGAGACGGACTTGGTGGAGATGAAAAGCTGGATGTCATCGGCGAAGCAGTGGAATTGGAGACCATGACGGCGGATTAAGTGACCGAGGGGGGACAGGTAAAGGATGAAGAGGAGGGGGCCAAGAACTGAACCTTGGGGGACACCTTGGGGGAGGGGAGCAGTGAGGGATTTGCAGTTATTGATGGAGATGAACTGACGTCTGTCAGAGAGGTATGATTTAATCCAAGAGAGGGCAGTGCCGGTAATGTTAAAGGTGGTTTCAAGTCGGGTGAGGAGGATGGTGTGATCGATGGTGTCAAAGGCGGCGCTGAGGTCGAGGAGGATGAGAATGTTGAGGTTGCCAGCGTCAGAGGAGAGGAGAAGGTCGTTGGTGATTTTGAGGAGAGCAGTTTCAGTACTGTGGTTGGAGCGGAATCCGGATTGGAATGTTTCATACAGGTTATTGGCAGAGAGGTGATGTTTGAGTTGAGTGGCTACAGCGTGTTCCAAAACCTTTGACAGAAAGGGTAGGTTGGAGATGGGTCTGAAGTTATTTAGGGTGTCAGGGTTTAGTCCAGGTTTTTTCAGAATGGGGGTAACAGCAGCAATTTTGAGGGATGGTGGGACGATGCCTGTAGACAGGGAGGAGTTTATTGTTGCAATGATAAGTGGAGAGAGAGCAGGAAGGGAGGCCTTGACAAAGCTGGAGGGGATGGGGTCAAGAGTGCAGGTGGCAGTTTTCATTCCGATGAGGAGTTCAGAGAGGTCAGTAGGGGAGACTGGGGAGAATTGAGACAGGGGATGGCAGGATAAGGGGGGGCAGGTGGTTTGAGGGGGAGCGGGTGCGGCGGTGGTCAAGCTGTTGTAGATGTTTTCAATTTTGCGTTGGAAGAATGAAAGGAAGGAGATGCAGTTGTCTATTGTGAATGACTGGGTGGTGGTGTTCAGGGGGCTGAGGAGTTTGTTTATTGTAGAGAAGAGTGCTTTTGGGTTTCCGGAGCCAGAGTGGATAATTTGAGAGTAGTAGGCGGAGCGGGCGCGGGAGAGGGCATCTTTATAGTGTTGTATGTGGTCCTTGTAGGCCGGGGAGTGAACTGTGAGACCTGTTTTATTGCGGAGTCTTTCAAGTTGGCGAGCACGAGTTTTCATCAGGCGGAGTTCAGGGGTAAACCAGGGAGCAGAATGGGTGAAAGAAACTGTTTTGGTTTTTATAGGCGCAAGTTGGTCAAGGCAGGAGGAGAGAGTGTGGTTGTAGTAGTCAGTGAGGTCAGAAGGGGTGTGGAGGTCAACGAAGGGAGAAGTGGACATTTTTTCAGAGAGGGTCGATGAGAATGAGGTAGGTGAAAGAGCGTTTAGCTTACGGAAGTTGATAGTGCGATAATGCCTTGGTGCTGGGGTGGGGATGTTGATGGTCAGAGTGATGGCTAGGTGGTCAGAGAGAGTGAGGTCGGAGCCAGAGAGATGGTGCAAAATTAGTCCAGTAGAGCAGACAAGGTCCAAAATGTGACCACGGTTATGGGTAGGAAAGTTGACATGTTGAGTGAGGTTAAAGCAGGTGAGTAAATCAGTGAAGTTAGTGGTTAGCGTGGAGTCAGTGGAGTCCATGTGGATATTGAAATCACCAAGGAGGAGGATTGAGGGGGAGAGGGAACATAGCTGGGTCAGAAAGTAGGAGAAGTCAGACAGGAATGATGGGTGTGGTTTGGGAGGGCGGTAGACAACAGCCATGACTGACTGTGTGTGACCAGAGAGTTTAAAAGCCAGGTGTTCAAATGATGGAGCAGATGAGATGGAGATGAGGTTGGTCTTGATGTCTTGTCGGTGAATAACGGCAATTCCACCACCTCGGCCCTCCGAGCGTGGTTTATTGATGTAAGAATATCCATTGGGTGTGGTGAGGTTGAGCGTGTAGTAGTCCAGTGGTTGTTGCCAGGTCTCAATGAGACAGAGAAAGTCCAGTTTATTTTCCAGGATGTAGTCGTTCAGGATGAGGCATTTGTTGTTGAGGGACCGGGTATTGAACAGGGTGAGCTTGATGTTGTTTTGTACGGTGGGTATGAATCCAGGTGATTTGGCCAGGGTTCACAGACAGGAGGTGCGATTTTGTGCGTTGTTGTGACCAGGTGTGTTGGGACGATGAGTGGGAGTGCGCTGAGCCGACCAGAGGATGGGGATGGAGTGACCTGATTGTAAATAAACAAACTTACGACCGGAGCCACGGTGAATGTACCTGGGTCGACGCAGGAGTCCATTCGATTTGATTGCAGAGATGCATGATGGGGTGGAGCGGGTTTTAAGCAGGAGAAGCCTTGCGGCGGAGTACCGCAGAGCCATGCCAGCAGGAGCGAAGGGACGAGCACGAGGCCAAGGGTGAGGAGGCGAAACAATCGTCACAACCCACGGGAGTGGGCCCGAGGAAACAGCGAAGGAGCCGAGCAGGTGAAGCCAGGAGCAGAGCCGGGACTATGCAGAGGGCAGACAGGAGCGAAGAGACGAGCACGAGGCCAAGGTTGAGGAGGCAAAGCGGCAAATAGGCCTATTGATTGGTTCTGGGTGACGGCAAATGGTAGACAGGAGGAAGTGACTATATGTACGGATGAGGATTGAGGGGATTGGTCGGTTGGGTAAAGCTCATGACGTCACACAGCCAAAGGAGTCAGATGAGCAGTACCTTGCATCAAGAACTCAAGCTAGCCATCTCAAAGTCCAAGAATAGTGCGCCTGGTCCCGATATCCCAACTAATTCAAGGTTCGAGCACATGGAATATAGGGTCCTGAACGTGTTTCTGGTGCTTATCAATAAGGTTTAGTCTTCGGGAATGCTCCCCAGTGCCTGGAAACATTCCCCCATCATCCCCATTCTCAAACCTGGTAAAGATCCTACAAATCCGTCCGATACCGCTCATTTCAGCCATCAGCAAACTAATGGAGAAGATCGTCAACGAACACCTGATTTTCTTCCTCGAAAAGAACAACTTGCTGTATCGGTACCTGAGTCGATTCAGGAGGTGTCGCTCCTCTACGGACCATATAGCTACACTGGCCAATGACATCAGCAAATCTCTTAGCAATCATGAGTCGCTGTTGGGAGTGTTCCTTGACATCCACAAGGCTTATGAGACAGTCTGGCGGGAAGGTCTTCTGTGCAAGATTCACCAATTGAGGACCAAGGGCAGAATCTACTGGTGGATCCGGGACTTTTTCTCGGGCAGATCCTTTCAAGTGCGAGTCGGTGTAGCCCTGTCTTCCGGATTCCTCATAGATAAGAGCATCCCCCAGGGTCGTTGTATTAGCCCCACTCTTTTTAACATTATGATCAATGATGTTGCCTTTTCTTCAGGGTCTCGGAGCAGGTTGTCTGTTTGGGGACGACATTTCTATCTGGGCCCGGGGCAGGAATCTAGGTTGCACTGCAAAACGCATGCAGGCTGACGTTTGCAGGATCGAGCAATGGGCCAAAAAATGGGGCTTTGTTACTTGAGGCACTAAGTCCAAATTTGTTATGTTCACACGCAAGAGGAAGGTCGAGAATGTCATAGTAACAATTAATGGCACGGTCATTAAAGCTTCGCTCGACGTGACCTTTTTAGGGGTCATGTTCGACAAGGGCCTAACTTGGAATTCGCACGTTAATAAACTTACTGCCAAGTGTGTGAAAGGCCTTAACCTTTTATGTTGTCTCTCTGGCACATCCGACACAATTTTGTTGCAGATCCCGGGTCTGTTGACATACTAATGGGGGGGTTAAGTCCCCGTTTCCCCATAGACACCGGGTCGACGGGCTGTCGATCGCGAGACGAAACTCGCGCCCGGCGGGTTGCATAGCATCTCCAATCGCCAGTCCCCCTATCACGGGTCGAAGGGTTATCTACCGTGATCCGAATACCTTCGAGACCACGTGGCCGGGAAGATCGGGAATTGAACCCCTCGCGTTCCCACACCTATTCCAATCAGGTGCGCCGAGCGGGTCGCACGGTGTGGGTCGCGGCTTTACCCTGTGTGATCTACAGGCCTAATTGAGCAGCCGGGTTCGGTTTTGGACGATTCTGGGTCAATGGGTTAAAGGATGCACACGAGTATGTCGAGAGGAAACAAAATGCACATCAGGATAGCCTCCTTCTCCTGTATAAAGCCCTCGTCCGTTGCCATTTTGATTTTGGCAGCCAGGCCTTTTGGAATATGTCTGCAACCAACCACAGGAAGTTGGAAACTATTCAATCTAAAGCTCCCGCATATGCCTAGGGGCCTTCAAAAGCACTCTGGTGAGTGCTCTTCTGGCTGAAGCTGGCACAAATGCCCTTGTCCCTTTGGTGGGAAGCCGCCAACCCAAATTACTGGGCCAAGTGCATTTCTTCTGGGGACAGTCACTCAGGTGACGGTCTGTTTTCAGATTGCTGGGAGTACCAGGCTCTCGACAGATCCTCTCATCCTCCCCCTTTCGGGCTTAAGTGTGTGAGGGCGGCTGAAGGGGTGGGTTTGGACTCCCTTCCTGTTAAGTCGTCAAATAAAGTGGCCATATATGGCCTCCCTGGACTCTTGAAGCCCCGAGAATTGGCCTGGACTTGTGGGGTAAGAATAAGATAGATAGGGACAATCCAGTCATGACACATGTAACCAGGCAGTAGAATTCATCAACACGGTTTGGAGCCAAGTCGCTTCATGCCCACATGGATGGCTCGAAAGATCCGGCCGGCTCTCCCGAAGGGACCAGACTACCTTGTACCGGTATAGGCTTAAACTCGGACACTGTTCCCTCAACTACTATCTACATAGGATAGGGCGTCACCCGACGGGGTTGTGCGACCGGTGTAAGGTTCCCGAAGATTTGGATCATGTTTTCTCTCTCTGCCCTCCGTATGAGGAGCTCAGATTGCGTCCACTGCACTCTGTTCGTGACATTGGGATCACGTGGTCAGGCCTGCCGCATGTATTTTGTCGTCTGAGTCAGTCAGAAGCTCCCTCAATTCTGCAGAGGTTTTAAAATTCATTAAAGTAACGAGGCTAGAAATATAATTATAAGCCTCTTGTATCCATATCCGACGTGTTTTACTTGCGTGGCGTATATAGAGCCTCGCCACTCTGAAAACGCCATCAAATTCAAAAAAGAAGAAGAAGAAGTACCTTGCATATCGGATTGAGGTTACAGGTCTGTACGCGAACTGTATTATACCATAGAGATCATTATCGACATACACGACACTTTACACTGTGACTGGTGCTATCTGTTAATATCAACCGTGGAGAAAGTTTTACTTTTTACTTCACACAGGATAAGCTGAATCAAAATTTCCGCGTTTTGTGTATGTAATAAGTAGATGGGCCCGATGTGACGTCTTTCCTTGCATTTTTTTTGGATGTTTGCCTTAAGTTAAATATAAATACGGTAATCGATTTGAACATTGATTACAATATCCTGTAGAGACGTAGAGTCCAAGTTGCTCTGTGCAGGAGAAGCAATTTTCCTCAAGCAAAGCCTTTTTCCTTTTCTTCTTCATGACATTTTCCACATTTTGAATGTCATTGTGTTTCCTTCTATTCTCCTCTCCTTCATTTATTTATTCCGTACGAGCGTTACTCGATCAAGTTCCACTGTTTTGTGGAAACGGGAGGAGTTGGATTTAAAAACCAGGAAACCCTTCAGAGCACCACCAACAACAACAACAACAACAAGAACAAGACGTGCGCTCCTGCTTTGGATTCCGAGGCGGACAAGCGGAAGTACGACCACTGAGCGGGCACACATGTAGACATATACATACACATACACACGTAGAAACATACACGTAGACACATACACGTAGACACACACACACACACACACACACACGCAGGCATATACATATGCATAAACACACACAAGTACTACGTTGAAACACACACGTAAAGACATACACGTAGAGACACACACACACACACACACACACACACACACACACACACACACACACACACACACACACACACACACACACACACACACACACACACACAGACATGCCCCGCCGGGGTGTTGACGACACGAGACATTTGTACGAGGTTTCCGATGTTCGTCTCCATCCCAAGGGTCACACAGAGTACAAGGTGGTGGTGAAGGTAGGTCACCGTGGGCGAGGAGAATGAATGTGAATTCAGTCATTCAGTGACAAATAATCAATTAATTAATTCGGGATAGGTGAGTGATTAATGAGGACTTTTTCAATGAAAGATGAATGAAGAAGAGGGATCATCATCATCATCATCATCATCATCATCATCATCATCATCATGTCTTGAAGTACCGTACACTGTACTGTACTTTGTGCCTTGATCTGTGCATTGAATTTGAAGATATGCAGGAGGTACATGTTCTGTTCTGTTCCATACTGTTGTGTTCCGTACTGTTCTACACTGTTCTGTACTGTTCTACACTGTTCTACACTGTTCTGTTCTGTACTGTTCTGTACTGTTGTGTTCTGTACTGTTCTGTACTGTTCTGTACTGTTGTGTTCTGTACTGTTCTGTTCTGTACTGTTGTGTTCTGTACTGTTCTGTTCTGTTCCGTACTGTGCTGGTCCGTACTGTTCTGTTCCGTACTGTTCTGTTCCGTACTGTTGTGTTCCGTACTGTTCTGCACCGTTATGTGCAGAACAGTTGTGCACTGTTCTGCACTGTTCTGTACTGTTCTGCGCTGTTCTGCACTGTTCTGCACTGTTCTGTACTGTTCTGCGCTGTTCTGCGCTGTTCTGCACTGTTCTGCACTGTTCTGCGCCGTTCTGCACTGTTCTGCACTGTTGTGCACTGTTCTGCACTGTTGTGCACTGTTCTGCGCTGTTCTGCACTGTTGTGCACTGTTCTGCGCTGTTCTGCACTGTTGTGCACTGTTCTGCGCTGTTCTGCACTGTTCTGCACTGTTCTGCACTGTTCTGCGCTGTTCTGCACTGTTCTGCACTGTTCTGCACTGTTGTGTACTGTTCTGCGCTGTTCTGCACTGTTGTGCACTGTTTTGCGCTGTTCTGCACTGTTCTGCACTGTTGTGCACTGTTCTGCGCTGTTGTGCACTGTTCTGCGCTGTTCTGCGCTGTTCTGCGCTGTTCTGCACTGTTCTGCGCTGTTGTGCACTGTTCTGCACTGTTCTGCACTGTTGTGTTCTGCACTGTTGTGTTCTGCACTGTTGTGTTCTGCACTGTTGTGTTCTGCACTGTTGTGTTGTGTTATTAGTCCCCTACCGGTGTACACCGGAGGGGACTAAAGGTTTGCACTCCGTCCCTCCGTCTGTCAGTCCCTCCGTCCGTCAGTCCGTCAGTCCGTCACACAAAGAACAGTTTTCCGGACTTTTTTTCTAAACTCTTAATGCTAATGATTTCAAACTTGGTACATGGTTTCCTTATGATAAGTTACAGATCAAGTTCGAACTTCACGACGTTTCGATCATTTTTGACAAAGTTATGGCACTTTGAACTTTTCGAATTCTGATAATTCTGATGATCCTTAACTCAGTGCCATTTTAAGTTTTAATTTCCTTTAAAAAAGATTTTCTCTGCAATAATAGGACCGATTGAGATCCAATTTTCACCGTAGGGGGGACTCGGTCTGAAGAATATTTTAATGGTAATTATGACGTCACAGGTCACGTGGTTCGGCCGCCATATTGTTTTTGGTGAAAACACGAAACCCCCTTTTTCTCTGCAACGGCTGAACAAATCGAGACCAAACTTGGCAGGCAGAATCGCATACCCATGACGAACAAAAAAGTCAGCGAGCATGACCTCAGGCATCACGTGGTTTCAGAGTTATGACGTTTTTAAGCATGAACCTTTAAAACCGAGCTCCTCCCTCATTTTTTATCCAATCGAGGGGAAACTTCACAGATCTGTTGAGCACGTCAGTCTACTAAAATGACCTTTTGGAATTTGCGATGGGGCACGTGGTTTAGAAGATATCGTTAATTAAACGAAAATATTTTTTAAAATGGATATCTCTTGAATCATTAATACCTCAGACCGTGAGTTGGTAATTATATAATTCACACAGTGCAATACGTGCAGGCCGCTCCACGGAGCGACCTTGCGGGCTTATCAACGAGGCGAGGCGTGACACACATGTGTCTCAGCATACCTCAGATCAAGTTTGAAAACCAGCATCAACCGTGCATAAATTTGCATATTCGATCATTTTTGACAAAGTTATGGCACTTTGAACTTTGGTAGGGGACATGTATTGCAGCGCAATACTCAGAATGCTTGTTAAATACTAGCTCTACATGTTCTTCAGTCTCTCATGTAAAGTAGCAACCATTGGTTCCTGTCTGGTGCATCATGAGGGGCAGGTAGGATAGCTCAGCCAAAACTCACAACCCACCCCTCCCCTCCAATTCTCCCCTCTCACTCTTCCTCCTCAAAGGTGCCTCTTAACTCCTCCACAAAGCTGCCTCCTCCCTGCTTCCTCTCTCTTCCATCTCATTCCTCCACCTCTTCCGACCTTCCACTTCAAACAACACCTCAATGTGCCTCAACCCATCACCATCAAACCTTTTGTCCCCATTCTTCCATTTCTCCTAGCTCTTCTGCAATCTCCGACATCAACAGCTCTCCACACCTCCCCCTCTCCTCCCTAATCTTACCCGATACCTCCCCTCCCCTCTTCTGTACTGATGCTCTCCCTCCCTCTTCCTTAACGGTATGGACCTCAAACATCCGGGGCCTTCACTCAAACCTGATTGATCTCTCCATACAGGTTGCATCGGACAAACCAGATGTAATCTGCTTAACAGAAACTTTCCTCCTTCATGATGTCTCTGATTCCTTAATATCTCTTCCTGGTTACTACCTCCTCTGGTATGATGGACCTGAGCCTCATCCTGGTGGTGGGGTTGCTATCTTTATCAAAAACTCTCTTCCTCACTCTCCCTGCACTGCCCTCTCTCCACCCCACCCCCAGGAGTACCTCTGGCTATGGCTTCCTCTCCGCTCCCACCTTTTGTTCATATGTATTCTGTACCATCCTCCAAACAGTGATGACTCCATTTACATCTCGCTGTCTGACAACATGGTCCAACTTCTATCCACTCATCCCAACTCTCTCTTCCTCACATGTGGCGACTTCAACTGTCATCATGCCAGCTGGCTATGTGTGGGTATCTCTCTCACCAGCCATGGCTCCTCAGCAAAAGACTTCTGCGACCAACTGGGACTAACACAATCTGTCAATTTCCCGACCCGGATCTCAGTCAACGGAGCATCCTCTCTTCTAGACTTGGTTATCACAAACTTCCCTGCAAATGTCTGCTGTTCTTCTGCTCCAATCGGTTCATCTGATCATTTCCTTGTTAAAGTGGACATATCTCTGGCCATTCTCAGAGAGCCTCCACAGTGTCGACGAGGTTGGCATTTCACTCAGGCTGACTGGCACGGTCTTCAAGCAGCCATCAAACATCTGGACTGGTCTCCCATCTCTACTGCCTCTGACATCAACTCATCATGGGAATTCTTCCAAAGTAAATTGCTCTCTCCCATGCACTGATTTATCCCATCTCGTCTTCAGTTGTCGTACCCTTCCTCCCGTCCATGGTACACTAAGGCTTGTGGTGAGGAAATTGCCCCGAAACAACTTGCCTTTGCGTCATGGAAGGCAAATCTAACTAAAGGCAATCTCATTTCCTTTCACAAAGCTCGGAACTCGGAAGTGTGTCAACCCTCAGGAGAGCCAGGAAACAATATCTCTCGACTCTCAAGACTGAACTCTCAAACCTGTCTCCCTCCTCCAAATCCTGGTGGCATCTGGTCAAATCTGTTTCTGATGTTTGTTCCCCCTCCTTCCCCTCCCTTACCTCAAACGGCTACACAGCTGACACCGCACATGAAAAGCTGAATGCCTCAACTCCGTGTTTGCCTCAAAAGCTTATGTCCCAAACCCATCTCTCTCTATACCCAACTTACCCAGTCGAACCTGGATTCTCTGTCCTTCTCTCCTGACAAGGTGGAGAAGTTTCTATCAAACCTCGACTCTGATTCTGCAACTGGACCAGACGGCATCAGCCCAAGGGTCCTAAAATCCTGCTCTGCTACTCTATCTCACCCTCTCTTTTGCTCAAAGTCATCTGCCAGCATCTTGGAAATCAGCCAACATCACCGCTTTGCACAAAAAGATGCAAAAACAGATCCTTGTGTTACGGATTTGTCACTTCCGTTGTTGTGGTTCTCATCCACTGTAAACATTTTTGGTTGCATGTACTATTATTGTTGTTGGGAGCTGTTGGGAGCCGTTGGTGAGGTATGTGGATGGACAAAAGGACCACCGAGGCACTCGGAAACATGGTGGTGGGATGATGAAGTTGGAAAGAGGATTGACGAGAAGAGGAAGAAGTTCAAGGAGTGGCAGAAGGCGAAGGGTACGGGAGCAGAAACAGCAGAGCATGAAAGTTATAAGGCAGCCAGGAAGGCTGCAAAGAAAGAGGTAGCAAAGGCGCAGGAGGCATGTAGGAAAATGTTCGGAGAACGCTTGGATTCGGAAGAGGGTCAGAAAGCAGTATTCAGGATTGCAAAGCAGATAGCGAAAGAGAGGTGTGATGTGATGGGGGTGAGCTGCTTGAAGGATGAAGTGGGACAAATCGTTGTCGACCCAGATGGAATTAAAGGAAGATGGAAAAGATATATGGAAATGCTGTTGAATACTGAGAATGAATGGGATGGCAACATAGAGAGTAACCCAGTTTTAGGACCGGCAGAGAAGATAACTGAGAAGGAAGTTGAGGAAGCGATAAAAGCAATGAAGGGTAGAAAAGCGGGAGGGCCGACGGGAGTTGTGGGAGATATGTTGAAGGCAGCAGGAAGTTGGGGTGTGAAGAGAATGACAGAGATCTGTAATCTGGTGGTGAAAGAAGGCCGCATTCCAGTGGATTGGCAACTGAGTACCCTCGTCCCTCTATACAAGGGGAAAGGTGACCCTCTGGAGTGTGGCTCGTACCGAGCGATAAAGTTATTGGAGTATGGAATGAAGGAAGGTATTGGAAAGGGTGTTGGAGAGGAGGATAAGGAAGAAAGTGAAGATCGACGAAATGCAGTTTGGATTTATGCCAGGAAGAGGAACGACAGATGCGCTTTTCATTGTGAGGCAGTTGCAGGAGAAGTACATGGAGAAGAGGAAGAAGTTGTTTCTTGGGTTTGTTGATCTGGAGAAAGCATTCGATCAGGTTCCACGCAAAGTATTGACATGGGCATTGAGGAAGTTAGGAGTGGAGGAATGGTTGATCAGAGTAGTGATGGCAATGTACAAAAGAGCGCGCACAGCTGTAAGGACGAAGGACGGGAACAGTGGTGAGTTTGAGGTGAAGGTGGGAGTGCATCAGGGGTCGGTACTAAGGCCACTACTATTTGTAGCTGTGATGGAGGTGCTGGCTCAGAACGTAAAGGAGGGTTTACCGTGGGAGTTGTTGTATGCAGATGATCTGGTGTTGATTGCGGAAAGTATGGATGGACTGAAGGAAAAGATGAACACGTGGAAGGAATGTATGGAGACAAAAGGTCTGAAGGTGAATATCGGAAAGACGAAGGTGATGGCAAGTGGTAAAGCATGTGGTGAGGTGGAAAGAACTGGGAAGTGGCCCTGTGCTGTGTGTAGGAAGGGTGTCGGAGTGAACTCCATTCAGTGTACAATGTGCGCTGAGTGGGTTCATCAAAAATGTAGTGGTCTGAGAGGGTCATTAACCAGTGTGGCAGCTACATTCAAATGTAAGGTGTGCACAGAGGGAGCTGCAGATGGAGGAAATGTTGAGTTGGATCTTGGAGACAGCGTGAAGCTGGAAGGTGTGAAAACATTTTGCTGCCTCGGAGACATGCTGAATGGAGAAGGTGGATCAGACTCGGCAATGGTTGCTCGAGTGAGATGTGCATGGAAGAAGTTTCGGGAATTGAGTGGCGTGCTGATGATGAGGGGAGTGTCGTTGAAGCTGAAGGGAAAGGTGTATGCTGCATGTGTGAGAAGTGTTATGATTTATGGGAGTGAGACATGGGTAATGAACGTAGAGCAGCAACGAAGGTTGGAAAGGGTGGAAATGCGAATGGTTCGACGGATGTGCGGAGTATCGTTGAGAGAGAGGAAGACAAATGATGAATTGCGAAAGATGATGGGAATAGAGCCTGTGATTGATGCTGTGAAGAGGAACAGGTTGAGATGGTTTGGTCATGTGTTGAGGAAGGATGAAAGTGACTGGTTGAGAAGAGTGATGGAAATGAATGTAGAAGGAAGTAGAAGACGGGGAAGACCGAGAAAGACTTGGCTAAAGATGGTGGAAGAAGAAATGCGGGCAAGGGGGTTAACAAGGAGAGATGCAGAAAATAGGGCAAAATGGAGAAGATTGTCATGGGGACCGCAAGGCTAACCCCCGCTCTAGCAGGGAAAATGGCCTTTAAAATGCATGTTGTTGTTGTTGTACTATTATTGTTATCGTTTAAGTGAAATTGGTGATAACTGTTTTCAAACGGTAAAAAAGTTAATGTTTTAAAAAGAAACCGGAAACCGGATCGGGAACCGGACGAGAGGAAGAAAAAGAAGAAAAAGGAGGCGGAGCAAGTGAGGTCGGAGAAGAAGCCGAGCTGCGTTGAGGTTTTGAGCAAACGCGAGCGATCGAGGGTCACGAGTGAACTTTGGGGTTTCCTGGGAAAGGGATTCCTGCGACAGAGTTGTTATCGCTGTGACAGATGAACCTGCGTGACAGGTTTTGCGGTTGATTCCGAAGAAAATCATTGGAGTGCTATTACGTCTCGAGAACGGACCATTGGCCATTTTGCCTCGCGCTCTATTTTTGCATCACTCCAGGTTTTTCACCTCGCTTCAACCATTTCACCACATCCAGACGTAACCTGGTGTGTGTGTGTGTACAACGTGGATTTTGAGTGTGAATTTGCGGTTCGCAGATTGGGAGCCGTTGAACGTCCATACCCGAAGGTGTGATTTCCCAGCCGCCTCTTGAGGATACCTTTGCCTATCTTTGGCAGTGTGACTGTCAACCGAGCGGGATTCTGGTCTCAATACAACATCGTTCTGACGATCACTGAAGCGTGGATCGACTTTGGCTTGATGCCGGGATAGAGACATTGGGAATGTTATTTTCGCTCACTTGGAGCACAGTGAGTTATATTGTATGAAACTGATGGTGCCATCATAGGAATGATATATTGGTTGTATAATTGATTAATATTGTAATTGTACTGTTATTCTTGTGTGACCTTAATACAATACTTGTTTGTTGGTAAGAATTGGTGTGGTTTCACCATTGATCTTTGACACACAGAACAACACATATTTCTGCCGTAACTCCTCTCGGGGCTCGGAGGTACACCGTGACCCGGGTTTGGGGAGGAGCACGTAACAGAAATTTGGGACTCGTCTGGGATAGAATTCCCTTACATTCCCAAAATTCCCAAATTTGGAATTTTCTAACATTCCCAAATTTTTCAAAAAATTGGATTTTTTTTGTGTGAAGGTTAACAGGTGCTAACTGATAGTCACCATGGTGTTTGACGCAGAAAAGTTTGCGGCGTCCCCTAATGAGGCACAGTTCCAGGCGTTAAAAAGATCGGAACTCATGATATTGGCCAAATATTTTAACTTGGAGGTCCGAGTTAGTATGAAGAAAGCGGAGATTCAGACATTGGTGGTGGAGTCTCTAGTGGGACAAGTAACATGGGAAGAGGTAGCCTTGGATTGGTTACCCGAGGAAAAAGGAAATGTGGAGCTCCGGAAAATGGAGATGCAACTGCAGAGCCAGGAAAGGTTAAAAGAGTTGGAATGGAAAGCCGAGGAAAGAAGAGCAAAGGAAAGAGCAGAACAGGAACGAGAACTCGAGGAAAGAAGAGCAGAGGAAAGAGCAGAGGAAGGGAGAGCTGAAAAGGAACTTGAGGAGAGAAGAGCAGAGGAAAGGAGAGCTGAAGAAGAAAGAAGAGCAGAGGAAAGGAGAGCTGAAGAAGAAAGAAGAGCAGAGGAAAGTAGAGCCGAAAGGGAGTTAAAGGAACGGGACGTGGAGTATCAGAAGGAACTTAAACTCAAGGAGCTGGAATTACTGGGAGAACGGGGAGAAGTAGTATCCATGCCCGCTAGTTCGACAACTAGTGAGAACTCTTGGGATGTTGGTAGGCATGTGAGGCTGGTTCCACCCTTCAATGAAAAGGAGGTAGCCAAGTTCTGTTTACATTTTGAGAAAGTGGCTCAAATGCTTGGCCTGTGGGGTCCTGGACTATGTTAGTGCAAAGTGTTCTGGTGGGTAAAGCTCAAGATATATTTTCGGCTTTACCGATTGACCAATGTGCAGATTATGAGATAGTGAAGAAAGCCATTCTCAAAGCCTATGAATTGGTCCCTGAAGCTTACCGGCAAAAATTCAGGAATGCCAGGAAGAGGGAGAGTGAGACCCATGTGGAGTTTGCCAGAATGAAGGAAACGATGTTTGATAGGTGGTGTGACTCGAAGGAGATTGGGAAAGACTTTAACTTGTTATGACAATTGATATTGGTGGAGGAATTCAAACAGTGTGTCCACGTGGACATTAAAGTACATCTGGATGAGAAGAAAGTACCAGAGTTATATGAGGCAGCAACCGTGGCATATGACTATGCCTTGACACACAGGATGGGGTTCCACAAACCTAACTTCCCGCCTAGAGTTAGCCAGGGGAGTTATGGTAAATCAGGATCGGAGAACAAATATTCATGGAGGCGGCCTAGAGAGGACTATGGGGACAAATCTGATACCGCGACTTTTAGGGATCAGAAGACTACAGTTCCAAGACAGGCTTATCTTCCGGGGGGCCTGAGACAGACCACGAGTTTTTCCTCCGGGCCGACTTGCGCTTTTTGCAAGAAACCTGGGCATTTGATGTCCCAAATGTTACGCCCTGCAAAGGAAAAATCAGGAGCGGAGTCAAACTAGTGCAACTCCGAATGCATTGGCCAATGCGAGAAATCGTCCTTGGAGGACACTGCCTTGTGAAGGTTCCCATGCCAAAGTTACGGCATCACAGAACGACCTTGTCCAAAAGGGTTACAAACCTTTTATTTCAGAGGGGTTTGTGTCACTGGATGGAGACTTAATGAAACAGAGACCTGTTAGGGTATTGAGGGACACAGGAGCACATCAATCTTTGATGCTTGAGGGCATTTTGCCATTGTCAGAGAAGACGGCAACTGGTGTTAGTGTTCTTTTACAGGGGGTTGGTGGCTATGTTAAAGCTCCTCTTCATGTCATCCATTTAAAGTCTGATTTGGTGTCAGGACCGGTCACCGTAGGTTTACAAGCCACTCCTGTAGAGGGAATGTCTTTTATTATCGGGAATGATTTGGCCGGTGGTCGAGTTTCTGGTCATCCAATGTTGGTTGAAAAGCCCAGTATGGAAAATAACACCGCACAGTTAGAGCAGGAGATTCCTGGTGTCTTTCCATCCTGTGCAGTGACTCGTGCTATGGGTAGGAAGGGCTCTGAAGAGAAGGAGAAGGAAGGCGATGTGGATTTGGGTTCCTTAGAGGTATTGGAGGAAAATTCTGAAAGAGGTAATAGGAAAGGGAGTGACATCAAGGAACTTAAGGAAAATGTGGCATCTGGACCAAAAGAGGAAATGGAGTGTCCGTCGGAGACATCTGGGAACGAGGTTGAACAAACGGTGCTGGTCCGAAAGAGACTTGTTGAAGAACAACTCGGAGATCCGGAGTTTGATTGATAAAGCCGTTACAGAGGAAGAGGCTATGAAGATACCTGTTGGTTACTTCATGAAAGGGGAAATACTCATGAGAAAATGGAGACCACCGGAGGTGCCAGCAAATGATGAGTGGAAAGTTCATTACCAAATTGTGGTGCCACCGCCGTACCGGAAGGAGATATTGAGTTTGGCGCATGAGACACCTTTGGCCGGATACCTTGGAGTGAACAAGACATGTGACAGAATATTGGGACATTTTTTCTGGCCAGGATTGCGACGTGATGTGGCGGAGTTCTGTAAATCTTGCCACTCTTGCCAGCTGGTGGGAAAACCTAATCAGAAAGTTCCATCCGCACCTTTAAAACCAATTCCAGCTTTTGAAGAGACATTCAGCCGAGTCATTATTGACAGTTATTGACATTATTGACAGACCCTTTACCTCAAACTAAGGCTGGACATCAGTATTTGCTGACCATCATGTGCGCTTCCACAAGGTTCCCAGAGGCAGTGCCTCTTAGAAAAATTACTGCGGCAGTTATTGCGAAGGCCTTGATTAAAATTTTCACTTTGTTTGGCCTACCTAAGGTCATCCAGTCTGATCAGGGTTCCAATTTCATGTCAACACTTTTTCAGCAAGTGGTACACCTGTTGGGAGTAGAGCAAGTAAGATCAAGTACTTACCATCCCGAGAGCCAAGGGGCCTTGGAAAGGTTTCACCAGACATTGAAGAATATGATCAGAACGTATTGTTTTGAATGTGACAAGGATTGGGATGAAGGAATACGTTTATTGTTGTTTGCTACGAGGGAATCTGTTCAGGAGTCATTGGGATTCAGTCCTTTTGAACTTGTGTTTGGACACACCATTCGAGGACCATTGAAATTGGTGAAAGAACAGTGGCTACAGGAGGAGTCACAGTCAACAGTGGTATAGTATGTGTCAACGGTTAGGCACAGATTGGCAAAGGCTTGTGAAGTTGCAAGAAGAAACTTGAAAGTTACACAGGATAAAATGAAAGTGAGACATGACAAGAAATCTCAGATAAGAAATTTCAGTCCTGAGGACCGAGTGTTAGTGTTGCTTCCTGTTCCAGGTCAGCCACTACAGGCTCGGTATTTTGGTCCCTATGCAATCGAAAGGAGGGTTAATGAAACAGATTACGTGGTGACAACTCCCGACCGACGGAAAAAGCGGCAGCTGTGTCATGTCAACCGACTGAAGAAATATTATGAGAGGAAGCCTGTGAAAAAAATGGTTCCTGTCTCACCTGTCGTACCTGTAGTCGGGGTGCAAGAGAATCCAGAGGTTGAGGCCGGTGTGAAGTTTGATAACTTTGATGACCAGGCTTGTCCCAGATTGACGAACAGGGAAGTGTTGAGTCATTTAGATGAGACATTAGGTCATTTGATGAGGGAACAACAAGGACAACTATCCAGCCTAATTTTTGAATTTGCACATTTGTTCACAGATGTACCTGGTCGTACTGACTTGGTATATCATGATATTGAGGTGGGGGAAGCCACTCCTGTGAAGCAACACCCCTATCGGATGAACCCTGTGAAGATGGAGTATCTTCGGAAGGAGGTTCAGTATATGTTGGAGAATGACATCATCGAACCAAGCAGCAGTGAATGGAGCTCACCATGTGTGTTGGTTCCAAAACCCGATGGCAGTTTTCGCTGTTGTACGGATTTAAGACGGGTTAATGCAGTGACCAAGACCGACTCATATCCCATCCCGAGGATTGATGACTGTATTGATAGAATAGGCCCAGCTAAATTTGTAACTAAATTTGACTTGCTGAAAGGGTATTGGCAGATTCCTCTTACTGATAGAGCCAAGGAAATCTCGGCTTTAGTCACACCAAATGGGTTGTATCAGAACAAGGTTCTTCCCTTTGGATTGAAAAACGGGCCTGCTACATTTCAACGGCTGATTCATATGCTTATTGCAGACCTTGAGGGGTGGAGGCTTATCTGGATGATGTCATCATCCACACTATGACCATGGAAGATCATATTAAACAAATTCAGGCATTTTTCAAGAAATTGACCGAGGCAGGGTTGACCATCAACTTATCTAAGAGTGAGTTTGTAAAAGCACAGGTGGTGTTCCTAGGCCATGTAGTAGGTCAGGGTCAGGTGCAACCGGTGACAGCCAAGATAGAAGCCATTGATCGCTTCCAAGTTCCAAAAGGGAAGACGGAGCTCATGAGATTCTTGGGTATGGCTGGTTGGTACCGGTGGTTCTGCAGGAATTTTTCTGATGTGGTAGCCCCTTTAACGAATTTGCTGAGGAAAGAGACCAAGTTTGTTTGGGATGATAAATGTCAGGCTGCCTTTGCCCACGTCAAATCAATATTAATGAGCTCTCCTGTCCGAGCAGCCCCGGATTTTCAAGCACCTTTCAAGTTGGCCATTGATGCAAGTGATGTGGGGGCTGGGGCAGTTCTATTACAGGAAGATGAGGATGGAGTGGATCACCCAGTGTGCTACTATTCCAAAACGTTTTACAAACACCAGACAAATTATGCCACTGCAGAAAAAGAGACCCTTGCTCTCCTGCTAGCGCTTCAGCATTATGAGGTGTATCTAGGAACTACTACCTTTCCTATAAAAGTCTTCACTGATCACAACCCCTTAACCTTCATTCAAAAAAATTAAAAGTAAAATCAGAGGCTGATGAGATGGAGTTTGGCTTTGCAGGAGTTCAACTTGGAAATTGAGCATGTAAAGGGCAGGGACAATGTCGTTGCTGATGCTTTATCCAGAGTGAACTAACTTTGGAAATTCCTGTAGGTTGTTTGGAAGTTTTGTTGCTTTATTTTGGGGAATATTAATTATTGTTGCTCACGTGAATTGATAATTTGGGGGTGAGTTTTACTTTTGTTTGTTAAAAGAGTTTTTGCATGCAAAGAAAGTTTTCACTATGTTCCAACTTTCATTCTTGAAGGGGGGGGAAGTGTTATGGATTCGTCACTTCCGTTGTTATGGTTCTCATCCACTGTAAACATTTTTGGTTGCATGTAATATTATTGTTATCGTTTCAGTGAAATTGGAGATTACTGTTTTCAAAAGGTAAAAAAGTTAATGTTTTAAAAAGAAACCGGAAACCGGATCGGGAACCGGACGAGAGGAAGAAAAAGAAGAAAAAGGAGGCGGAGCAAGTGAGGTCGGAGAAGAAGCCGAGCTGCGTTGAGGTTTTGAGCAAACGCTGGCGAACGAGGGTCACGAGTGACCTTTGGGGTTTCCTGGGTAAGGGATTCCTGTGACAGAGTTGTTATCGCTGTGACAGATAAACCTGCGTGACAGGTTTTGCGGTTGATTCCGAAGAGAATCATTGGAGTGCCATTACGTCTCGAGAACGGACCGTTGGCCATTTTGCCTCGCGCTCGATTTTCGCATCGCTCCAGGTTTTTCACCTCGCTTCAACCATTTCACAGCATCCAGACGTAACCTGGTGTGTGTGTGTGACGTGGATTTTGAGTGTGAATTTGCGGTTCGCCGATTGGGAGCCGTTGAACGTCCATACCCGAAGGTGTGATTTCCCAGCCACCTCTTGAGGATACCTTTGCCTATCTTTGGCAGTGTGACTGTCAACCGAGCGCGATTCTGGTCTCGATACAACATCGTTCTGACGATCACTGAAGCGTGGATCGACTTTGGCTTGATGCCGGGATAGCGACATTGGGAATGTTATTTTCGCTCACTTGGAGCACAGTGAGTTATATTGTACGAAACTGATGGTACCATCATAGGAATGATATATTGGTTGTATAATTGATTAATATTGCCATTGTACTGTTATTCTTGTGTGACCTTAATACAATACTTGTTTGTTGGTAACAATTGGTGTGGTTTCACCATTGATCTTGACACACAGAATAACACATATTTCTGCCGTGACTCCTCTCGGGGCTCGGAGGTACACCGTGACTGGGGTTTGGGGAGGAGCACGTAACACTTGCAACTACAGAACAATCAGCCTGCTCCCAATAATCAGCAAGGTCATGGAATCCATCGTTGCTTCCAATATTAAATCCTTCCTCTTCTCCAATGGCTTGATGTCGAATCATCAATTTGGATTCAGACCAGGTCTCTCTACTCTGGACATGCTGCTTCTGCTGTTTCAACAATGGATGGAGGTCCTCAATGCCAAACAGGAAATCACAGCCGTATCCCTTGACATAACTCGTGCCTTCGATACGGTCTGGCACCCCGCCCTGCTCACCAAACTCTACTCTTCTGGTATCCATGGTGATCTCCACGCATGGCTCACGGACTTCCTCTCCTATCATGGTCAAAGTGTGGCTCTCAGTGGAATTCTCTCATCTCCCCTTCCTGTCCAGGCTGGAGTTCATCAAGGCAGTGTTCTGGGCCCTGTGCTTTTTCTGGTCTAAATCAGTGATCTCTCTGACTCTCTGTAAAATACTCTATCGTTTTGTTGATGACTACACTCTCTGCCACTCCATATCTCAACCCTCAGATTGGCAGTTTGCAGCCTCTTCACTCTCTGCAGACTTGGATAAAAACACAAACTGGTCAAGCAAGTGGAACATGTCTTTCAATCCTGACAAATCTCACACTCTCACTCTGTCTCTCCGGAGAGACCATCTGGAAAACCCTCCCATCTCCTTTCTCAACATCCCTCTCAAAGAAGTGCTGTCACTCAACCTTTTGGGTCTCACTATCAGCCATGATCTTTCCTGGGAAAATCACATTTCCAAGCTGTCCTCCAAAGCCAGTCGCCGACTGGGCATCCTCCACCGTGCGAAGTCCTTTCTTGGGACACCTGAGCTCCTCGCCACATGCAAAACTTTCATCCACAGTTTGATGGAATGCTGCTATCCCCTCTGGGCTGGTGGTCCTGCCTCACACCTAGCTCGGCTTCACGCTGTAGAAACCAAAGCTTTCAGAATCATTGGAATCTCCCGCGATGAAGCTGATTCTGAGGGCCTTTCACTCACTCACCACAGGCAAGTAGGTGGTCTTTCTGTCTTCTACCGACTCCTCTCCGTCCTTGCTCCCCCAGCTCTCTCTGTGGTCTGTCCCCCAAATATTCCTTCAGCTCGCACAAGATCTGTCAGCAGCACTCTTATGGTTAAACTGCCAAAATCAAGACTCTCTGCTCACCTTCATTCTTTCATTCCTCCTCACTCCCTCCTCTGGAACAAACTACCACATTCTCTTCAATCCCACTCCTCCCTCCAGGTCTTCAAAACAGCTGTTCACCACCATATCTCATCTTCCCCCATCTAAAACCTTGATCTTTTCAACCTCCATTAATACACCCCAAATCCACCTTTTTCAAATTCCGTTTTCTTTCCTGAAAGTCCTAGTAGTGTCCATATGTTTTATACAGTGTACCCTGCCCCAGCCCTCTCCCTCCCACAGATCTCCCGACGTCCCTGTTCACTACTGTTGTGCTTGTGTGCTTCCCTCTCTCTCCCCATCTTGTCTCCCGCTCCCTTTATTATATGTTTTATGTGTCCGTTCACGTTTATGGTTTCATGTGTTTTACGTGTTTTATGTGTTCGCTATTGCACGAGCCTTGTCTTTGTAAACAAATAACAAAACCCCCCCAAAAAACAAAGAAGCCCCCAAATTGGCAACTATGACCCTTTAGTTCCCTGGGCTCATGGCTCCCCTTTTGATGATCCTCTTCTGCCTCGTGATGATTGTACCAAATTTGGTGGTTTTTTTGTTCCACTTTTCATGATTATTACTGAAGCTTGCACTATGGAACCTCAATTCAAGGTCATGGCCATGTTTGTCTAATGTCAAGTCACGTGTGCGTTCCCACATCCTTTTAATGACATGTGATGTATGTGTTTCTGAACAGGTTTTTTCACAGAAACGTCCAGCAGATGTGCAGGAGGTATGTTTTATGGATTACTAGCACATTACCCATTAGGGTGATTATGGCAACTCCCTGTAGTGACACACACACACACACACACACACACACACACACACACACACACACACACACACACACACAAACAATCACATCCACCTGTGGCCAGTTATATTTTGGCTTTGAGTAAGCTTACACCTGCTATTCTGACATCGCACAAGGTAATTGCTGAATGAAAGATTCCACCACTTATTTATTTTCCCCTGATATTCATCATAGATGAGGCACATGTATTGTATAACATGCATTACATATTGATCAGAGCAACAGATATTGATGATTGTACATGTATGCAATAAGCCAATTGATCAAACACTCACATCCTACTTTATTGGAGTTATTACATTTACAGGAAACAACATTTAGTTATTTCAATGCTGTTTTTGGTCCAGGCCGATACTCTGTTAATCTCACTTTTGATATGTGGTTGATTGAACAAAGCAGAAGGAAATTCATACAGAAAAGTATCAATTTATGGCTTTTGGAGATGTATAGCACACTCTTTGACATCTGAATAAAGTACCGCAGAACACACAGGAAGTGGTCTCTTTTCAAAGTTTAACATGACGAAGCCTGCCTGTGAATGTACACTACTTTACAAACTACATGTACATCACTTTGCTGTAAATGTGCACATGCAGCATGCAACAGGATGGGGTTTTTTAAAACCTTATTTGGGGTTTTAGCGGCATTTCTTTAGTCCTGCGCAGAAGCTAAACCGACATTTAATCTGCCATCTGTTGCATGGTTGATGTATCCATGTGGAAAGCAGTTATGAACACATTACTGTCGTACACACAGTGAGGTATGTATAGTCTGGCATGATGAAGATAGTATGAATGTTTACTGCAAGTGTATCGTGACGGTTATGGAAACCAGCTCCCAGGTTATGGAAACCAGCTCCCAGGTTATGGAAACCAGCTCCCGGCATCTGTGACACATAGGTTCCCTAGTCAGTTATATCATCAGTATTTGTGCTTAGATAGGGAGTCAAAACGGGGAGTCCCGTCTGCCAGCATGGATTGGTGCACATTAAATATCCCATGGTGTCCTTCGCAAAGGGTAGGTGAGTATCGCCGGCACCAAGGCCCTGCCCAAAATTCCTGCGTGAGTGAGTGGGCCCTTGTCCGGGGATTAAGTAAGATCGACTAAGTATCCGCTCTGTGTCTCTTCTCTTTACCCTGATCACTGTATAATTGTCAATAAACCTGTGTTTTTCCTTCCATTTGACCGTGCACGTAATTTCACACCATTGGCCGAGCATCGCATGAATAAAACCGCTCAAATCCGGTTCAATAAGAATTAACGGCACGAGTCACATGACATGCAAACCGCACGGCGTATCCGACTAGCGTGGCTTGTGCGAGGTCCAGCACCCATCTTCGTGGCAGCGTGTGTACCGAAGGTACGTGGGGATTCGACCCGATACCCTTCCGCATGCTCACGACAGGGGTGGTGGCTGGAATTGCTCTGCAATCCGCCCCACGAGTATAAAGTGGGTCGCGGCCTCGTGGACTCGAAGGCCCGAGGGGGAAAAGGGTTTAACCCCCCTCTGTACGTCAACGGGCTCGAGAGATCCGCAACTATATATATATATATATATATATATATATATATATATATATATATATATATATATATATATATAAATATATATATATATATATATATATATATATATATATATATATATGTATATATATATATATGTATATATATGTATATATATATATGTATATATATATATATATATATATATATGTATATGTATATATATATATGTATATATATATATATATATATATGTATATGTGTATATATATATATATATATATATATATATATATATATATATATATATATATATATATATATATATATATATATATACATTAGGGTGCATCAAACGCCCAACTATTTTTTAAAAGATGTTGGATTGATCTGTCCCAAATTTTATTTTGTTCCAATCATAAAATAAAGTTGCTATGCAAAATTTGGTAAGGTTTGGACATCATCTTCTGGGTCCACCTCACCATTTCATATTTTGAGTCGGTGGTATCAGAGTTGGAAATTTGACACGCAGCTGTTTTGAGGCCCATAAATAAAAATGAAAGGATTGACTGATTGCTACATATAATAACTCTTTGTAAAGGTATTATTGTGCTCTGTAGCAATATATCATCATCATAGGGATAGGGATACAATTCATTTATATACAAATAGTCAAAATAATTATTTTTTTCAAAATATGGATATAAAGCTAAATGAAGAGTATTTTTAAAATATAATATATAAATTAAAGAATATCCTGAATGTTGTAGTCATCTTGTCTTTACAGAGATCTTTTAACTAGACAAGATGATTAAAACAATTATTAGGCTATACTCTAATAAAATTGGATAATTGATTTATTTGTTGTACATAATTATGAAATGACATTATTGTTACTAATACTACCTTTTTCTTTCAGATAAAACAATGGATGGCACAGTAAAGAAAGCATCTGTTGCAACAAGAGAGTCCACCAAGGTGTTTGGTCTTGGAAGTGCCATAACTGAACAAGATTCCCAGATCAATGGCACCAGACTTCCAACTTGTTTACAAGTACTACGTTGTTTCATGTGGCACACGGAAGATGGCAAACTTGAACGACGCTCTCGGTGGGAATCAGCAAAGCTTGTACTGCAGAAAGTGACACCATTTTATGGCAAGGCTAATATTCCTATCATCTCTGAACGCAAGGCTATTGAGAAAATTATCAAACTTGCAGATGATAATCCCAAGCTTCGATCAATCCCTATCAACCGAAGAACAACTCCAGCAAGCATCACAAAGGTGAATCAAATGGAGATGAAATTTATGGAGACATTTCCCTTGTGGCCCAATGATGCTAGTTCTCACATCAAGAATCCTGAAGACTTAGCATTCCTGGAATCTATGAAGACAGATCGCTGTGCAACATTTGGCTGCCAAGATAAACTGTTGGCAGATAAGATGCAGCGTAAAGTGAACCGCGAGGAAAAAGAATCAGAGAGGCGAGCAAGTATGGAGCTGGAGTTCAACATAAATACTACAACCACTGTGTATAATATTAGTGACAGTGATGAAGAAGTAACTCTTGGACCTTCAACAAGCACACCAACAACCTCAAGAAGTCATCATCGTTTAGTTAGACCTGGCACATCAGTTTTCATTCCACATGACATCCTGAAGAGGCCCAGTCTTGTTTCACTGGCAACAAGGATGAAGATGACACCAACCCAACAGGCTGCTTTCACAGAAGCTCTTATTGAAGAAACAGGAGGGGATGTAGCGAAGGTGTCAACATCATATGCTACAGCAGATAAATCAAGACGCAAAATTGGACAGCATATTGCTACTACCTGTAAGGACAAATGGATACCTCCGAAGCTTGCTACGTTGCACTGGGACTCAAAGCTGCTTCCATGCTTAACTAACCAAAACACTTTTGAAGAACGCCTGGCTGTGCTTTTGGGTTCTCAAACTGATATGAAGCTGCTGGGTGTTCCATCCTACAAGCCTGGAACAGACCGTAAATCTGGAGATATAATTGCTCAGCTGACTAATAACCGACTTGAATCATGGAACTGCCAAGAGAATGTTGTCAACTTGACATTTGACACAACTGCATCTAACACCGGCCACATCAGTGCAGCTTGTGTAACAATTCAACAACGGCTTAACAAAGCTCTTCTGTGGTCAGGCTGCAGACACCACATTGGTGAAGTCATTCTTACGCACATTTTTACTTATCTTAAAGTTGAAGCATCTAAGTCACCAGATATCTTCCTCTTCTCAAGGTTTCGCAAGAACTTTGAAATGTTTCCACACACATTCAATGAACCACTTTCACGATTTGATCCATCTCAACTAAATGAAGCAGCAACAAGTTTGACAAGTGACTGGCAAAATAATGTTCTCAGACTCTGTCACACCGAGCAATCTCTAAGACGTGATGATTATTTGGAATTTGTTGATCTGTGTACTGTATTCCTTGATGGTGAAGTAGCTGAACATCAAATAACCTTCAAGCGTCCTGGTGCACTGCATAAAGCCAGATGGATGGCGAAGCTCCTCTACTCAATCAAATTATGTCTCTTCGAAAAACAAATCGCTGATCTTCCAGCAGGTACAATTACCACAGAAAAACAAGTGCCAAAGATCAGAGAATTTGTCACGTTTGTCACTCTAGTATACAGCTCCTGGTGGATGACATGTACCTCTGTCACCGATGCCCCATGGAATGACCTGCAGCTCATCTCCAAACTGAAACAGTATGAAGCTGTCAATGCTGGAATCTCAAGAAGTGCCCTGAAAGCCTTCAAACGACATCTCTGGTACCTCACAGAAGAGATGGTTCCACTTGCTCTCTTCAGCTCAGTTGTTCCTCATGACCATCGCCGTGCTCTGGCAGACAGACTTCTGGAGGTTCAGCCAGATTTTCCAGTAACCAACCCACAAGGACGGTTTGGTACTGGGTTTGGAAAGCCCAGATTTCCTGATGACTTGACTGAGAAGACCACTCTGGCTGATTTTGTTGGACCAGATTCATGGTACCTATTTCATCATCTGAAGCTTGACTGGGCATTTCTAGTTACCGATGTTCAAGAATGGACTAACTCTGCAGCCTACCAGACATCATGGACTAATGTTGAAGCCTTGAATGTGGTGAATGACTCTGCAGAAAGGGGAGTTAAGCTTAGCTCTGACTTCCTTTCAGCAGCCAGAAGTGAAGACCACTACCAAAATGTGCTACAAGTTGTTGAGCACAACCGCAAGGAGAAACCGAATCTTCGAAAGCGAGCAGCTCAAGGCTAAACTGTCAGAAATATCCATGAAAACTACAGTATCTTTGTTTTGTTTCTATTTTCATGTTCATCCATAGTCAGATGTACTCGTATTAAGATGATAAATGCTAAGATTGTGTATATATGATTCTACTGTAATAAAAATTATATCATTCTGGTATCTATAATACATATGATTATACCAATAAAATCATGATTTTGACTATTTGTGTATAAGTGAATTATATCCCTATCCCTATGATGATTATATATTGCTACAGAGCAAGATAATACCTTTCCAAAGAGCTATTGTATGTAGCAATCGGTCAATCCTTTCATTTTTATTTATGGGCCTCAAAACAGCTGCGTGTCAAATTTCTGACTCTGATACTACCGACTCAAAATCTAATTTGCTGAGGTGGACCCAGAAGATGATATCAAAACCTTACCAAATTTTGCATAGGAACTTTATTTTATGACTGGAACAAAATAAAATTGGGGACAGATTGTTTTCTTGACATAGGGGCGTTTGATGCACCCTAATATGCATACATATATATATATATATACATATATATATATATACATATATATATATATATACATATATATATATATATATATATACATATATATATATATATATATATATATATATATATATATATATATATATATATATTATAATATATACATACATATATATATATATATATATATATAGTATATATATATATATATATATATATATATATATATATATATATATATATATATATATCTATGAAAACAGTACATATCAAAAAAAAGGTAATCCAAATTCAAGGGGTTAATATGCAAAGGTTATTTATTTTGACAATTTACTTGTGGTTTACTAATTAAGAGGAGATCCTCAGCTTTCCATTGATTCCTTCCATGCATCATTGCTGTCACACATGACCGAGTACATGTTCATTGAAAATGACAAGTTCAAATAGCATTTTTACATGTTTGGCTAATCGATGCAAGTCAGGATAATTGGTGCAAAATGAACGTCAGATGTGAACTTTTCTCAGGAATGATTGGCCTTTCTGCACCTACACCTTCAACATGTCCACCTTCCCTTGCAACACAAAGCTCACAGCGGCGGAGCATGCCCTGACCCGCTCGTCTCACCATAGCCGGGGCGGGTCATTGCGCAAAGCATCCACTTCATGTCGAATACGGCCCTGCAATTCGTCAAGATCACGGGGAGGAGTTGCGAACACCTCGTTCTTTAAATGTCCCCAAAGGAAATAATCACATGGTGTGAGGTCAGGTGATCTTGGTGGCCATTTTGAGGGGCGATGACTCGGTCTCCAAAGAGTTCCCTCAGTCGATCTCGGACAGCGATAAGACGATGTACTGAGGCGCCGTCTTGGGCCCACCAGAGATATCTGAAGACACCATGAACCTGTCGCTCAAAGTTCTCCTCCAGCTGCGGTAAAACTTCATCATTGATCATCTGTAGATACCTGTAACCATTGACATTCCTTTGAAAGAAAAATGGTCCGATCACCTGACCACTTCCACAAAGTCCCAACCAAACAGTCCACTTTTGTCGATTTATGTTGGTGTCAAAATTAAATTCCGGGGGTTGCCCTGTCGGTGCATATTCAAGAACATTATGGGTATTGACCTTGCCGTCCATGGCGAAAGCAGCCTTCGTCGTCGATAACGAGATACCGCAGGACATTGACATCTGCTTGCAACGTGCTATGAACCATCTGGCAAGCACCAGCCTCCTGCAAAATCCCTTGGCATATGTTGATGCCGGATGTGAATCCGATATGGATGTTGGTGGAGGTCCAGTCTTGTGATTCGGTTGAATGTTGCCGAAGGCAATCCCGTCCAATTTCGTCTTGCGCTGGTATCCCTAGGATGCTCCAAAACTTGCTGCCTTACTGCTGCAATGTTCATTTCCGATCGCCCAGTGTGCCTCCTACCAGAATTCTCCTTGTTGCGGTTGAGGCTAGTGCCATGCTCTTGGTATTTTCTAACATTCGCCCAGATGGTTTTGGCTGCTGGAGGCTCCCGTTCTGGGAAACGTTCCCTGAACGCATCACGAGTTCGCTGCAAAATTCCAGTTTAGTGAAAGGTTGCAACCACAAAGGTCCGCTGTTCAGTAGTAAGTTGAACCATCTTTTCAATGACTCAGACTGTCTCTCCACCCATACACTGTAGGCCCATCTTAAATACCCATCTTAAACAAAGGATGACGCAACCGACGATTACCAGACCAGCTTAACAATTTTACATAATCAACTTGGCAGTCGACAAGTAATGCATCCATTTCAAACTGTCTTGCACCGATTAGCCAAACTTGTAAAAATGCGATTTGAACTTGTCATTTTCAATGAACATGTACTCGGTCATGTGTGACAGCAATTATGCATGAAAGGCATCAATGGAAAGCTGAGGATCTCCTCATAAATGGTAAACCACATGTAAATTGTCAAACTAAATAACCTTTGCATATTACCCCTTGAATTCGGATTACCTTTTTTTTTTGATACGCACTGTATATCTGTACCTCAGTGTGTACCCTGGATTAGAATAGGTACACCGTATCCCTGCGTGTCATAAGAGGCGACTAAGAGGGTTGGCGTCAGGAGGGCATCCGGCCATAAAAACATTGCCTCAAAAAGAGAACCATGACAATTTCAACTACATATGGGCAGGGTACAGCCCGAAGTGGAGATCGGTTTTTGAGGTTTGGGACATGGAATGTAGGGACAATGACATGGAGATCAGGAGAAGCGGTGGAAGTATTGGTCAGAAGAAGAGTGGACATATGTTGTGTGCAAGAGACGAGATGGAACGGAAGTGGTGTGAGAATGGTGAAGGGTAGGCAGGGACAGAAATACAAGTTTGTGTGGCAAGGGGGCCTGGAGTGCATGAATGGTGTTGGTGTCCTGTTTTATGAGGAGTTTGTAGACAGTGTGGTGAGTGTGACTAGAGTGAGTGATAGGTTGATGATGGTGAAAATGATGATTGGAAAGCTCTTGGTGAACGTCATCTCGGGATATGCTCCAACAGGTTGGTCGGAGCGATGAAGAGAAGGACAAGTTCTGGTGGTGTGATAGAGAAGCTGATGGAAAACGTGAAAGATGAGGAAGTTGTTGTGGTAGGAGGAGACCTAAATGGACATGTGGGAAGGAGTATGGACGGTTTTGAGGGAGTTCATGGGGTTACGGATATGGTGTGAGAAATGGAGAAGGTGAAAGGATTTTTGGAGTTTGCTGATGGAGCTGATTTGTTGATTTGTAATACTCAGTTCCAGAAAGAGGATAATAAGCTTGTTACATACACGTCAGGTGGGTCGACGACAACCGTTGAATACCTGATGGTGCGTAGGCGAGATAGGGGGCACCTCCGGGACACAAAGGTGATCCCGGGGGAGGAGGCTGTTTCACAGCATCACTTGGTTGTCTGCGACATAAGGTGAAAGGTGCGAGGAGAGCTCGGCGGGTGAAGTACCAACCGAGAATGAAGGTGTGGAGGTTGAAAGAGGTGACAGTAAGGGAGGCATTAAAAGAGAGGCTGAGTAGGGGTAGAGGATGATGTGGTTGAGCTTGAAAGTGTTGGATGTCAATGAAAGCTAGTCTGTTGGGAGCCATTGGTGAGGTATGTGGATGGACAAAAGGACCACCGAGGCACTCGGAAACATGGTGGTGGGATGATGAAGTTGGAAAGAGGATTGACGAGAGGAGGAAGAGGTTTGGGGAGTGGCGGGGGGCGGGGGGTGCATGAGCAGAGACAGCGGAGCATGAAAGTTGTAGGGCAGCCAGGAAGGCTGCAGGGAGGGGGGTGGCAAAGGCACAGGAGGCGTGTAGGAAGATGTTCGGAGGGCGCTTGGATTCGGGGGAGGGTCGGAGAGCGGTGTTCAGGATTGCAAGGCAGATGGCGAGGGAGTGGTGTGGTGTGATGGGGGTGAGTTTCTTGGGGGATGGGGTGGGACGGGTCGTTGTGGACCCAGATGGAATTAAAGGGGGATGGGGAGGATATATGGAGATGCTGTTGAATGCAGGGGGTGGATGGGATGGCAACATGGAGAGTGGCCCAGTTTTGGCACCGGCAGAGAAGATGGCTGGGAGGGAGGTTGGGTGAGCGATGGAGGCGATGGGGAGTGGAGGGGAGGGTGGGCCGACGGGAGTTGTGTGAGGTGTGTTGGGGGTGGCGGGAGGTTGGGGTGTGAAGAGAATGACAGAGATCTGTGGTCTGGTGGTGAAGGAGGGCCGCATTCCAGTGGATTGGGGGCTGAGTGCCCTCGTCCATCTGTGCGGGGGGAGGGGTGGCCCTCTGGAGTGTGGTTCCTGCCGAGCGATGGGGTTGTTGGAGCATGGAATGGGGGTGTTGGGGGGGGGGGGTGTTGGAGAGGAGGATGGGGAGGAGGGTGAGGATCGACGAGATGCAGTTTGGATTTGTGCCGGTACGGGGGGAGGAACGACAGACGCGCTTTTCGTTGTGGGGCAGTTGCAGGAGAGGTGCATGGAGGGGAGGAAGAGGTTGTTTCTTGGGTTTGTTGATCTGGAGGGATCATTCGATGGGGTTCCGCGCGGGGTATTGGCATAGGCGTTGGGGGGGGTTGGAGGTGGAGGAATGGTTGATCAGAGTGATGATGGCGGTGTACGGAAGAGCACGCACAGCTGTGGAGACGGGGGGCAGGAACAGTGGTGAGTTTGGGGTGGGGGTGGGAGTGCATCAGGGGTCGGTGCTGGGTCCGCTACTGTTTGTGGCTGTGGTGGAGGTGGCGTTGGTGATGCTCCGCACCTTGGAGCGTGGAGCGTGGAGGGGGTTTGCTGGCGGTTGGGGGTTGTTGTGTGCAGATGATCTGGTGTTGGTTGCGGAGGGTATGGATGGACTGAAGGAGTGGATGGACGGGTGGAAGGAATGTGTGGAGACAGTGGTGAGTTTGGGGTGGGGGTGGTCTGAAGGTGAATGTCGGAGGGACGAAGGTGATGGCAAGTGGTAAGGCATGTGGTGAGGTGGAAAGAACTGGGAGGTGGCCCTGTGCTGTGTGCAGGAGGGGTGTTGGGGTGGGCTCCATTCAGTTTGCGGTGTGCACTGAGTGGGTTCATCGAAGGTGTGGTGGTCTGAGAGGGTCATTAACCAGTGTGGCAGCTACATTCAAATGTGGGGTGTGCACGGAGGGAGCTGCGGATGGAGGAAAAGTTGGGTTGGGTCTTGGAGACGTTGTGAGGCTGGAAGGTGTGGAGACATTTTGCTGCCTCGGAGACATGCTGGGTGGAGAGGGTGGATCAGGCTCGGCAACGGTTGCCAGAGTGAGATGTGCATGGAGGAAGTTTCGGGAACTGGGTGGCATGCTGATGGGGAGGGGAGTGTCGTTGGGGCTGGAGGGAGGGGTGTGTGCTGCATGTGTGGGAAGTGTTGTGGTTCTGAGAATATATTGTTGCTTTAATATCCTTATATATCTGAGAATATATCAGTGTATATATATATATATTGTTGTGGTTCTGAGAAAATGTACATATATGATTAATAAAGGTTAAAGGTTTTGCCCCCATAGTTAGTCCACATGCAACACGTAGGCCACCTTAGAACGTTAGTTATTTCACCGTATATGTGAGATAAGGCCATTTCCAATAGTGATACCTGCGTTGTGTAAAGGAAGAAAAAGAGTAGGCCCCGTTCATTTTGCGGCCCACCCTCCAAATCGACCTCGTTGCGCACCATCCAGTCTGCGCCCCATTGCCCCTCGCATTAGGATGCTGAAACCAGCCAAATGCCACGAGGTAAGGCCTGGAAAATGGGCGGAGCGCAAGGTCGGGGGGTCGTGGCCACGTCAAGCAGACATCAAGGGCGGAGCCGGTATGACCCCAACAACCAACCAGGGCTCAGTGGGCATGGCTTAAGGGGCGTGGTGAGAACGTGGCTGGCACATTCTTGAGGATTCGCTGGGCAGTGCCATATAAACGCGTGGCCAAAGCCCTCTGAAGGACTCGCGTGATAAGGACTGTTAAGGACTATGGGGAGAGGCGCTTTGCTGTAAAGGACTGGCGTTGCGAATATATATATATTCGCTGGCGTTGGGAATTGTACAAGGACTTGTTGGGAGCGCATTGCATTGCGAGGAGGACTTGCACGATTGGTGCATGACAGAGGCGCTGTTATCCTGATTGATTGCTCGGACCCGTCGAGGATTTGGCTTTGCGCTTGCGGGGAGCGCATATAAAGCGCCGGTATTTCTATTACGTACGCGCCCCGTGAGCCCGCGAAGTAACCGCTAGCCCAGCCTACCGATCCCCCCATATAATTGTCCGATCCGCGCCAACGACACGCGGAGAGCTTGCCTGCCGTCTACCATCTTCTTCGTGGTACGAGTCGGGGACCGGAGCGAGCTGTGGACGCCATCTTTGGACCCTCAACCCGACCATCTACAACCCCCGTGTGAGTCTGAGTCTGAGTGCGAACGGGCCTGTGTCCAGGGATAAGTTAAGACTGTATAAGGCTGCCCAGTGTATCTGCTTCTTCTTCTTCACTGTACATTGCTTCTTCCTCTTCATTGTACAAAGTGTAATAAATTCCTTGTTATTCCTGTTTCCTCTTTATTCGACCGTTTTAGTGATTTCTCAATTCGGTAAGCCTGGCACGATCACAACCGCTCAAATCGGGGTTTAGTACCTGTTAACGGCCCGAATCGCGGCTCGCTGTCGCTCGGCCGTTTCCAAATTACAACCGTGATTCGGGCGGGAGTTATTTCCTTGCTTCATGGCCAGCGTTAGTAAATTAGGTAATAAGAATTCGACTTACGACCCTACCTAACGTCGTCCGGAAGGAACGTCATAGCTCCGGATACCGTCGGCGAGTAAAAAGACAAGGGGATTAATCCCCCCCTTGGTAAGGGAAGGCCGATGAGGAGATCCGCAACAATATATATATATATATATATATATATATATATATATATACTATATATATATATATATATATATTATATATACAACAACAACAACATGCATTTTAAGGCCATTTTCCCTGCTAGAGCGGGGGTTAGCCTTGCGGTCCCCATGACAATCTTCTCCATTTTGCCCTATTTTGTGCATCTCTCCTTGTTAACCCCCCTGCCCACATTTCTTCTTCCACAATCTTTAGCCAAGTCTTTCTCGGTCTTCCCCGTCCTCTACTTCCTTCTACATTCATTTCCATCACTCTTCTCAATCAGTCACTTTCATCCTTCCTCAACACATGACCAAACCATCTCAACCTGTTCCTGTTCACAGCATCAATCACAGGCTCTATTCCCATCATCTTTCGCAATTCATCATTGTCTTCCTCTCTCTCAACGACACTCCGCACATCCGTCGAACCATTCGCATTTCCACCCTTGTCCAACCTTCGTTGCTGGTCTACGTTCATTACCCATGTCTCGCTCCCATAAATCATAACACTTCTCACACATGCAGCATACACCTTTCCCTTCAGCTTCAACGACACTCCCTTCCTCATCAGCACGCCACTCAGTTCCCGAAACTTCTTCCATGCACATCTCACTCGAGCAACCGTTGCCGAGTCTGATCCACCTTCTCCATTCAGCATGTCTCCGAGGTAGCAAAATGTTTTCACACCTTCCAGCTTCACGCCGTCTCCAAGATCCAACTCAACATTTCCTCCATCTGCAGCTCACTCTGTGCACACCTTACATTTGAATGAAGCTGCCCACACTGGTTAATGACCCTCTCAGACCACTACATTTTTGATGAACCCACTCAGCGCACATTGTACATTGAATGGAGTTCACTCCGACACCCTTCCTGCACACAGCACAGGGCCACTTCCAGTTCTTTCCACCTACACCACATGCTTTACCACTTGCCATCACTTCGTCTTTCCTATATTCACCTTCAGACCTTTTGTCTCCATACATTCTTCCACTTGTTCATCTTTTCCTTCAGTCCATCCATACTTTCTGCAATCAAAACCAGATCATCTGCATACAACAACTCCCATGGTGGATGCCTTCCTGAAGTTTTCTCTTTTTAATAAATTTGCAAAAGTTTATAAAATCCTGCTTTATCTTTGTCATTATGGGGTATTGAGTGGAGATTGATGAGGGAAAAAATGAATTTAAACGATTTGAGCAAAAGGCTGCAAAATAGCAAAATGTGAAAAAAGTGAAGGGGTCTGAATACTTTCTGAATGCACTGTAATATATATATATATATATAATATATAGTATACATACATACATACATACATACATACATACATACATACATACATACATATATCATGTGTAAGTATATTCATTCCTGGAGGGGAAAGCTCTCATGGGAGGATTTTCTTTTTTTGTATTAATATTTTTTATTCTATTAAAAGGATAATGTGACAATCACAGAACTCTCTTTGTCAACAACGTTCCTCATACACAATGTGGCTGAACGTGCTCTGTTGCAGACTGTGGTATGGCGACGTTATAGCGACTTTCGGAAGTCTGCATCGAGATCTTTGTACATTCATCGGAATCTTTTTCGGAAGAAGAGGAATTCCCTACTTTTCCCAAGCCGACCATGTTTGGTACTTTGCTATTGGCTTTTGCGATAGGATGTGCTTCCTCTTTAGACATTGCATGACGTGTAAAATAGCTCGAACTGCATCGCTCAGTGAATGAAATGTCATTTTGTGCACTTAAAATCCCAAAACAAAGTTACATGAGCCATCACTATCATCCAGTTGACCTGACTGTTTAAATATTTCACTGCACACAACAACACCTCTCACCCCTCCTCCCCCACCCCCCTCCCCCCGACCCCACAGCGTGTTCCATGTCTGGGAGGCATTACAATTGGAAGAAAGTCGCTGAAATTCGTCCTTCGATTCTCTTTTAGTTGGATTTACTGAAGGTGGTGATGATTTGTGCTGACACGTCATAATATTAGTTTGCTCGGCTATCTCGCTTTGTAAGGTGTTTGACTTTGAGTTGTGTGGCCTCAGAATAATCACAGCAGAACTTTATTATATTTTGTACAGAACAGAAGCCTCAGGTCATGGAGGAGCTAAAGGACATGTATGGCAACATGTTTACAGACTGATAGAGGGTAAATGGGGAACAGGCAGACAAAAACTCTGCCGCATCACAAACGAGTAGTGAGTGACAGGAGTGAAAAAGAACACTTCTGTCTCACGAAATTCAAATCCAACTTGTGTTCCCTCTTGGTAAGTCCTCCTCCCACTCCAAATCCAAAACTGCAAATTCTGCATCACTACAATGATGGAAAGAGCCAGCATCAAAAATAATAGGGATGAGGAGGAGGAGTGGGGTTAGCATGAGGAGGAGAGGACGAGTGGGGTTAGCGTGAGGAGGAGAGGAAGAGTGGGGTTAGCATGAGGAGGAGAGGACGAGTGGGGTTAGCGTGAGGAGGAGAGGAGGAGTGGGCTTAGCATGAGGAGGAGAGGAGGAGTGGGGTTAGCATGAGGAGGAGAGGAGGAGTGGCTTAGCATGAGGAGGAGAGGAGGAGTGGGGCTGGCGTGAGTATAAGAGTTGGATGGGGGGGCATGGGAGAAAGCACAAAGTAATGACCAATGTCACTCTTAACAAGATGATGGAATGGATGATAACACAGATGATAGTTCCACAGGAGAGATGGAGGTGTGCTTCCAGGAGAGAATTGGGAAGGTACCAGGTGTAGTTCTTCGGAAGAATGTGTGTGACCCAGAAGGGTTGGGGTTGGATGGGGGGTTGTTGGAGTGAGGTGTTGAAAACGAGAGAGTTGTTCACCAGTCTTCGAAGCGATTTTTGAGGAGTGCTCCACCATCGGGAAGGTTGTAACAGATAATGTCGCCAATTTTCTCCATTCATTGATCATTTTTGACGGGATGGCCAAAGAAGCAAACAGAAGTTTTACAGCTGATCCTTATGGACGGACAGAGTGAAAACTTGGGAATTTCCTGTGTTGAAAGACATTGCAGGTAGCTGATGAGTTTTATGTATTTTCTAGATAGGTAGGCAGGCAGAACATTGGTGTGTTGTTCTGCACAGGTGGAGTCGTCAGCAAAATTATGCAGAGGATTGAAGTGGAGACGTCATCGATGTCGATTCAGAATTTTGAGGTGGTCCTTAAAAAGATGATATTGTGGTAATCCAGTCTCAATCGGAAGAGAATGAGATGACAGAATGCCTCCAATAGCAACACGCCCTGGGTGTCTCACACCCAGCAATACGGCCATGTCTAACCTATAAGGAAAAGGTGATACCACTCCATGTGGTTATGCATGGCCCCTTGCATACTGGCATGACTACAATCAGGTATTGATCCCACCTGAGAATACTATCACAAAAGCCTACTCTCTCTTATCTACCTTTGTACCTCATTCTGCCTGCGGAATCCTATCTATCCATCCTATCGCTCCTCTCAGCTCTGGTCCCTGGGATTGTTTAGCTTGCTTTCCCAACATGGAAAGCTAACCTAACTAAAGACAACTTTATTTTTAAGGCTCACATCAGGTGTGTGTCCATCTTTAAACAAGCCAGGTAGTATGTTATTGCTAATCTGAAGACTGAACTCACCAATCAGTCTCTTTCCTCCAAGTGATGCGTGGTGCTATGTCACGTCTGTATCTGGTGTGTGCTTCCACTCCATCCCCACTTCCACCTCAAATTGCCGCATCCACAGACAGTATTTTGACAAGGACAAATTGATTAGACGTTGGTGAAGATTCGGATCCGGATACTATATTTGTTGAAATTGCTTAATTGACTCTTCACCATTGAGAGATAGGGCCAAAAACGATATTTCACACGATATCTCAAAAAGTCCGTTGATAAGAGCATGCCGATTAGATTTTGGTTAAAGTACAGATCCGGATCCGGCCTACCAGTGGGATACAAAATGTAAACTGTTCCGTCCATCAGAGGTATCTGCTGGTACTCTGCCAAGTGCGGTTCTAGCTCCCTCCGTCACCTAACATTGGCGGAGGTTATGGTTCCCTGTGTGTTTATTACTTGGGCTTCTGCGTTATTTTGTCTGTCTGTTTGTATGTCAATAGTCTACAGGTCCCATTTTTGCTCAGATCTTCACGAAACTTCACCACCTGGTTGACTTGGTCATAAGGAAGAGGCCTATTGTTTTTTGAGGTCAAAAGGTCAACATAGTCCAAAGGTCAACAACTTAGATGGGATTTCTAAAATCATCGATTTTCATCCGATTGACTTGAAATTTCAACAGGATTTCCATATCAGGTCATTTAATTCAACCACCAATTATTTTTCAGGTCAATTTTTTGATTTTTGAAAAAATTTCCTGGTGTTTTCAGGTCTTTTTCCCAGTTGGAAAAAAAATCAAAATTTCAGGGCCATTTTTCAGGTATTTTCATTTTTTTGATGATGCGACCTCTCCATGCGATGTGCGAGACGTCGATTCACCTCCCACCACCTCCACAACTCCCACTGTTCCCCACATACACCATCTCCATTTGATGCGGCATGTGTGTTCGGTGCAGATGAACCGGACACGTGACATTCCGTGGAGTGGTTATTTTGGTGTTTGTCTTTTTGCTCCACACAGGCCGCTTTGAAGAGGCTGTTATTAAAGAAAGACGAAAGAGTGCAGAGGAACTCCTTCGGTTTGCCTCCACCATAACAGCTCTTCACAACAGCAAACAGCTGAAGAGCTTTTTTTGAGGCAAGTTACGTGCAGTGCCTTCAAAAAGTATTCACATCCATTGAGTTTTTTTTGCATTTTGTTGTGTTACAGCCTGAATTAAAATAGGATTAAATTGAGATTTTTTTGTCATCGATCTACACCCAATACCCCCATCATAATGTCAGTGGGAAAAAAAATTCTAGAATTTTTTTGCACAATAATTTAAAATGAAAAGCTGAAATGTCTGAGTCAATAAGTATTCAACCCCTTTGCTATAACACTCTAAATTGAGCTCAGATGCATCCAATTTCCTTTGATCATCCTTGAGATGTCTCTACAACTTGATTAGTGTCCACCTGTGGCCAAATCAATTGATTGGACATGATTTAGAAAGAAACACCTTTCTATATAAGGTCCCATAGTTGACAGTGAATGTCAGAGCAGAAACTCTATCATGAAGTCCAAGGAAGTGTCCGTAGAACTCCGAGATAGAATTGTGAGATGAAGCATAGATCCGGGGAAGGGTATAAAACAATTTCTAGAGTGTTGAAAGTTCCCAAGAGCACAGTGAGTTCCATCACTAGGAAATGGAAAGAACACGAATTACCCAGACTCTTCCTTCCGCTCGACCAAACTGAACAACCAGCAAGAAGGACCTTAGTCATGGCAGTGACCGAGAACCCAATGACCAATCTGACAGAAGTACAGAGTTCATTGGCTGAGATGGGAGAACCTGCCAGAAGGATAACAGTGTCTGCAGCACTTCACACATTTAGGCTTTATGGGATAGTGGCCTGGTGGAAGCCACTTCTGAGAAAAAGGTACATGACAGCACACCTGGAGTTTGCAAAAAGGCATGTGAAAGACTCTGAGAGCATGAGGCAAAATATTCTGTGGTCTGATAAGACGAAAATGGAATTATTTGGCCTGAATGGAAAGCACTAAGTTTGGTGGAAACTGAGTACAGCTCTTCACCCATCTAACAACATCCCTACCATGAAGCATGGTGTTGGCAACATCATGCTATGAGGATGCTTTTCAGCAGCAGGGAATGGGACGCTTGTAAGGACAGAGGGAGCAATGAATGGAGCCAAATTCAGGCAAATACTGAGGAGAACCTGCTTCAAAGTGCAAAAGACCTGAGACTGCAGCAAAAATTTACATTCCAACAGGACAATGACCCCAAGAATACAGCCAAAGCAACAGTGGAATGGCTTTAGAACAAG